>NW_025333737.1:23000000-23437500 GCF_019186645.2 Phyllostomus hastatus | reverse complement strand
AATCCCTAGTAGAGTTGCAAATAATACAAGAACAGGTAATCAATATGTCAATTACCTTTTGTTATGGTTTAGTTATTACAGAGGCCTGAAAGCCTTTGTAATAAGATTGATAGCTTCCTTGGTAAATACAGTGAACAATTGAAATATACAGCATATATGGAAATGACTTCTAAATAAATGAGATGAATTTATTATATAATCCTAAATATCTAGATGATAAAAAAACACAGTACACATTTTTTTGATGGGGGCACTCTACTCTTTAAGTCACACTTTAATTCAAATAGCCATTAAGATACCTCCTATAGGTCTGTGCCATGATAATTGAAAGTTATAAAATTCAAATATATTTTTGGAGAAGAAAAATAATGTCATTTACTGGCAGGCAATAATAATAAGGTAGAAAAAACCCGAATTCAAACATTTATATAATTTGGAGGGAAAAAGAATTATAAATATGATGCAAACAAAATTATTAATAATTTTTCTATCTGAGCTATTATACCATTATTTTGCTTTGACATTTTTACTAGTATGGTGCAATATTTATGGAAGAAGAAAGGCAAGAATGGTGAACCACATTTCACCATCAAAAAGTGGGAGTAAGCTGGTAGGTGGCCAAGAGGCCACCTACTCATGGCACATGGCCAAGTTCAGAATCCAGTAGACAAAAGTGGGTCAAGTCAAGATCAAGTGAGCATAAAGACATCCTGAATCCTTAGACTAAAATCTTATAACAAAGCTGTCAGGACATATTGTCAGGAGTGGCACTAATAGAAGGAGATGCAGTTATCCAGAGTAGGCAAATGGAGACAGATGAAACCCCGGAGAAGAAATCTAACTTTCCCTTCCCTTTTCTTCCTTCTCTCCTCTATGAATGCTCCTTTATCTTGACATGCAGGCCAGAGTATGCACGTGGCTTGCCGTGTCTGCACGCACTGGATTGCAACCCATTCTTTTTCCTAGATAAATCCTTTCTGGTGATGGAACACCTAGTTTATATTATTTTTCAGTTGACAGTACTAAGTACCACATATGCTTTGAAATCAGGAAGGAATGGCTGGTGAAGGAGTGTTCTGATTGCCTTCTCTGCACAGAAGCATACAGCACAGTTGGGAGGGAGAGAGGCAGGATCAGCCCACACTCCCCAAGGCAGACGCCTGCAGTAGAAGGAGAACCCTTCTGGGAGGTCTTTCAAATTGAAGCCCATGGAATGCTTGAGTCACCTCAATGGTCAGGTAAGGCATGAAGATAAATTAAAAACAAACGAACAGATTTTAATAGTGTAATCTTCCTGAGTTCTTGCTTTAGCAAAAAGTTCTATATCAGGCCTTAAAGAGGTAATTAAAGTCAAGCTGCTCAGGAAATTAACTTGAACAGCATTAGAAGGGAAGACATAATACTCTAGATAGAGTATGTCGTGTTTATGACATGCTTATATGATTTTGAGGAAAGAATTGAAAAATGGATTGTAACAGAGCATACTGCTCTGCATCACCTTGGCACTGGTAAAACTATTACATGAAATTATAAAGTACCTTTACCTGTATATTAATGGTGTGTCTCTTAACTTCAGGCATAATCCAGATTGGGATGATGTTTTCACTGAGTCATAAAGACATATGAAGTTAGAATGAAACACCGTCTTCTTCCTAAAGGAAAGATCTGAATAACTTTCATTTTTTTAGTTATTATAAAAAACAAATAACAAAATTTACCATTAATGACTTTAAGCATCCACTTCAATAGCATATATTCACATTGTTGAGAAATAGAGCTCAAGAACCTTTTCATCCTGCCAATCTTCCACTCTTTGCTTTCTACCAATTAAACAATTCCCATTTCCTCTCTTCCCTCCAGCCTCTGGTGACCACCCTTCCTCTTTAGACATCGCAAATCAGTAGGACCATACAGTATGTGCATTTTGGTGACTGGCTTACTTCACATAGCACAATGGCTTCAAGGTCCATCCACTTGTAACACGGGACAGGGCTTCCTTCTTTTTTAAAAGACTGAGTAATATTCTATTCTATGCACATAACACATTGTGTTTACTCATTTATCCACCGATAGATGTTTGGATTGTGTCTATATCTAGGTTATTGGGAGTAGTGCTACAATGAACATGGGTGTGCAAATGCCTCTTCAAGACCGTGCCTTCCGTTCACTTGGTTATATACCCAGAAGTGGGATTGCTGGATAATGTGGTGGTTGTATTTTTACTGTTTTGAGGAACATTCAGCCCTAGCCAAGTAACTCAGTTGGTTAGTGTCATCCTTATACGCCAAGGTTGTGGGTTCAATCCTCAGTCAGGGCAAATATAAGAATTTAACTATGAGTAAATAGAACAACAAATTGATGTTTCTGTCCTATCTTTCTAAAATCAATACACTTAAAAACATTTAAAAGAGGTAAAGTTTAAAATAATCTTCTATCATGGAGATAAAACCTTCCTGATATTAAGGGCAACAGATTTTTAATGCTAGAATGATCATATCATTTACTATTAAGGTATAAAAACGATGTTTATATAAGTTCTGGAAGTTCTTAAGTACAAGGGACAACAACATGGGCCCAAAACTGTGCTAAATATTACCAGGTGTGACCACGTGGTGTTCATTCCCCCTTTCCTAAGAACCCCCTCATCTCCTTTTAACAAATAGACAGCATCTCCCTCTTTCTGTGCTTACCTTCTTTAGCAGGATGGTCAGTCCTGATACCTGCTCCCAACTCCAAAAGTGTTTGGTGCCAGATGTAGCCTCTTCCCATGCAAGTGTATCTATGGGACAGATGCATGGCAATTGGAAACCTCTTTGCAGAAGGACCCTGACCGGGTGCTTCCTGCCACAGTTCCCTGGAAGCACTGCCTTGCTCTTCCAGAGTCCATTTGTCTTCCCTGTATATATACCCTCTGATTAAATGTATCATGAGTTTGATACTATCAGCCAGCATGCCAGAAACCAGCGGAAACATTGACTAAATAGCTAGGAAATTATATCTTTGCCGAGCATGATAATAGTACCTGCCTTCAAGGTTGTTGAGGAAATTAAATGAGTTATTATAGGTAAAGTGCTAAGCACATAGTTAGCTATTTTACCACCATTGTTGTTACTGCCTTGCAGAGTGCACAAGCACAAGCCACAAAAGACATTACAAAGACACGGATCCCTGCCCCTGTGGCCATCAGGCGTGCCTGTGAATTCAGCGCAATGAAAGGGTAAAAGCTTAGGGGTTTCCCCTCACGTATCCAATAGCCACCTTTAAAATCAACTTCCCAACATTAAACATGATCTTGGTTTAGAAATAAATGGAATTAATTTGCAGTACCTGCTTCTGAACCCTATTTTCTAATGCTGGCTCTCGCTCGCCAATTACCTTTAGTGGTTTTGCTTATTTCAACATCCCCATAGAATTCATTCACATAAAATACTCCAGGACATCAAAATGGTTCAGTTGTAGTGCACTTCCTCAACAGCAAGTTATCAGTCACAAGGCACTCTCCCAAACTGCAGAGGAATGAGAGAAAGAACATCTTATTTATTCTCCTCCATCTACCAACTAACTTAGGCAGGAATCAGAGAAAGCAGAGAATGTGGTAGATTGCTGAGTACATGATAGAATTCATTAATTACCTGGGAAATCAATCAACCAATCAATCTTTTTTTTGACAATTCCTTGTCCCTAGATAGCAAATTACCAAGAGAAAGCACAAAGATGAACTCAATCTAAAAAAAGCAACAAACTGTGATTTCACCCATTTTACACATTTCCGCCCTTTTATCTCGTGGTCCCTTTCATGTGCTGTTTGATTCCAGCGGATGATTTGAATGTGTGGATGGGTTTTTTTTTTTTCCCACAGAAGTAATTAGGGTGTTGGAGAGAGTGAGCCAGGCTGAAGAGTCTGTGCTGATTAAAGACTTCTGTTCTCAGTTATAGAGGGTGGACCCGAAATCTCCTCTCCTCCCTATGGTGCAAACTGCGCGTAATTGGGAAAGTTCCTTACAGGAACCAGAGACGGCATTTGTTGTGCAGGGTTTTTTCCTTCCTGGGGCTCAAGGCAGCAGGTCTGCCTGGCACCTTTACAGCTTATCTCAGAGACGGTCACCCGGGCACTCCCAATGCTCAACCGTTACACAGGTAGCTGGGAAAAGACTGTGCAAGACAGTGCTTTTTCACCCAGTAGCCTTAATGCCATGCCTATAACTACAGGGAAACATTATTTTGGATGACTCTTTTACCTTGCAAAATGTCTTCGGATTTTTCCTGATGAGATCTTTTTATTACATACAGAGGTCATATTTCTTCACAATGTGTTTCATTGTTATGACTCAGAATCAAACCCAGTTTTTCTACATGTTTCCTTGAAAACTAATAAGCTTGGGGAAGGGAGGAAGAAAAGGTGGCCATAGTAAAAAGAAAAATGAAGGAGGGAGAGAAGGAAGGAAGGAAGGAAGGAAGGAAGGAAGAAAGGAAGGAAGGAAGGAAGGAAAAGGAGAAACTCCCTTTTTTGACTACTACTCTGTCATGCTTTCTTGGCTGCTTTAGGTTTCATGTCTATATGGATTTCACTGTAGAACACAGGTTACAATGGGCCTGGATGTTTTCCCAGCTACCGACTGCAGCGGGCATAACCTTTTCATCAGCTTCAGTTGGAAGGTTTATGAACAGCCTGCATCTTTCTGCCTGAAGACTCAGGCAGTGCTATTTTCTACAACATACCAAACAATAGAGTTGTCACCTTTATTTCAGGTGCTTCCAACAAAGCAAACAAGGTAAAAATAAGGAGACACAAGGCAAAACAGGGTAAATGTGGAACTGCCCTTAGCGTAGTGGCTGATATAGTCCCATAAATGTTAGTGAATGATAATGCATATTGCTAGAATATTCCATTTTTCTCTTAAGCTAGGTCTGAGTGATGTAAATTCTTATCATTCAAATTTCCTCCTCTACAGTAATAAATCCCAAATCTCTCAGCTGAGTTGAGATATAAACAATGGATCAATTGAATCCAATATTCTCTTCAATGCACCTCCCACAGTCACGTCCAACCCATCATACTCAAAAGTGAGGTCACCGTATTCACACTTGTCCTCCAGAATCGTTTGTCCTGGCTCATTAAAGTCGGAAACCCGGAAGTCCTCTTAGAGTCTTTGCTCAGTCCTCGTTGTGAGTGGTCACCACATCATTTGATGACAGCTCCGAATCTCCCCAATTCGTCACTCCCTCTTCCTTACACTCCCCATGCCCTTTCCTTGCTCACATGCACATTTTTAAAAGGAATTACGGCAAGATCTGTGGTAATCTTTGATTGGTTTCCCTTAAAAGTATAACGTAGATGTGTATATAATACACATATGTTAGGTAAGCTATGTAATTTGTGGGGTCTTGTGCAAAAATAAAATGAGAGTTCAAAAATTGGCAAGAAGTACTGTGATAAGACTAAATATATAAAAATGTTCTTTTTCCATAGCCTACCTCTCTCTGTCTCTGTCTTTTTTCTCCTTTCTTCATGCTGATTTTTATTTGCTGCTCAATGTCACAGTCCCTCCAGCATGTGTGGGTAAAGAAACTCGTGGGCACCCAGGGCCAGGCGCATGATTCTAAGGCTGCAATTTCGTGGCCCACTAGAATCGGGGTTCCCCTCCTCACATCGGCCAGGCCTACGTGCCACATCCTTGCAAGATGGGAAGGCAATCACCCCTTCTCATGGACCTGGCCTCCAACACATGGCAGCCCAGTGACCCTCAAGGGGTCACAGCCCACATGCTGGGATATTATTGGCACCCTGATCAAGGCTGGGTGACAGTCTCTTCCCTGCCCTGTCACTTCCAGAATGAGCAATAACTCAGAACATTCATAGAGGACTACAAGTTTTCCTTCTCAATACAACAAAATGTAATGATTGATTATGTAAACTTTGGAATCATAGAGCTTTGCTTCTCCTATTCACCAGCTTTGTGATCTCAGGTTAATTTCTACAACTCTATGAACCTCTAGTTTTTGCAGATGAGTCTGCAAAATGAGGTAATATTACCAAAACTTTATAGGATTGTTCATAAGGGTGAAATAAAACTATCATTATATTACTCAGCTAATACTAACTTTAATTGATATAAAATAGTCTACCTTATTCTGTTTATTGCTTTCTCCCATGAATTTTAAATTATCTCTTATTAATATTACCACTATTGGTTTATTTGGTAGCATTTTCCTATTTCCTTTATTTTTTAAATTTTTGCATCATTTTCTTTGTACTATGTCTTGAGAAAGTAGCAGTAGTTAGATTTTTTTAAACCATAGGGGAGTTTCATGGGGAAATTGAATCTAAGCTTATTGGGATTAGTGACACGCTAACAAGGATCATGCATTTTTACAATCATTTTTATTTTTCTTATTTCAGAGTTCTGCTGGATTCAAAAAAACTTTTGATTATTTTTATTGCTTAGTGGTTAGGAAATTATACATTCTTTGGGATTCCTCTATTGCTTTCCCTCAAATTTTTAATAAGCATTTATTACCAGATGTTTTTCTTATGTACTCCCAGCCCTGAAACAAACCAAGCCCTTAGTCCATTTTCGCTCTCGACCCTTTTTCCTTCCATGTTTCTTAAACTTTCCCTATGTGTCTTGTCCTTCTTCTTTTTTTTTTTTTTTTGGAATTTACTTTTTGTTCTTTTGTAATGCATGCTCCACTTGTTTTCCCCAGATAAATTGATGTCATTACCTGCCTGAAAAATGCATTTACCTTCCCCTCTACTTGAATGCTATTATATCTCTAGGTCTCACCCGCGTTTCTCTTCTGTCTTTGCCGCCAGTGCTCTGCTCCCTCGTTCTGTGCTGTAGGTAAGAGATCTAAGGCTGTTCAAGTCTCAGTCCATTGTAGGTACACCGTTTTCGTTTTAGGTTTTAGCTCTTCTTTGGGGGAACTTTAAAGATTTTCTTTTCTTCATAACTGTGATTCAAAAACTTCAGCAGATGAGTTTACGTGTTAGTGCCTGTTTTACTTTTGCATGGCCTCTGGCAGGCCCTTTTAATCTGAAGACTTAAGTCTCCACCAAGAAATGACGATGTCCAGCATCAGTGGAGTGTGTTAAGAATATTCAAGCATATTGTTCTATGGAGCAAATGAGAGCATTTTTCTGTACAGCTGCTAGCTGCCGTAGGATATTTTCCCTCCGGGGTAAGTTAAGACTTCTTTCACTACACCTTCTTTCTGCGTTGGGCATATCTTACAGGGGAACTAGCCAGGGCACACCCATGACACGTGACTCCTTTTTATTAATTTGACACAAATTTACCAAGCACTCATTTTTTATACAAACCCCCAGTTTGGCAAAAATTTGGTGTAAATAAACATGTGGACTCTAAAAGGTAGGAGGAAGGAAAGGCCACTTTAAGACGCTGCCACCAAAACCTTATGGGGCATCATGTTTCTCTTTTGTCCTTTGGACACGAAGTTGTGCCCTGACCTGACTTTTCTCCTGGATTTTTATTTTTCCAGTTAGTTATAGCCTCATCGATCTGCTTCTTATTATAGGAAAAGCTCTGTCTACTTCTATTTCTTATTTTGTGTCTGTGTGTACGCCTGCGTGTGTGTGTGAGTGCATGTGCGCGTGTGAGTGGTGTGCGCATCGGTGTTCGTGTTTACTGCTCCGCGGGAGATTTCTGACGGCCTGAGCTGTTGGCTCTGGCTGCGTAAAGTGGTGAGCCGAAGCTGCCTGCTGATAGGGAGCCGTCCCAGCCTCCCTCTGGGGGTTATAAATGAGGCTGTCTGGCTAGAGGACACTGCGTTAATGGGCGGCGTGGGTAAGTCCGCTCTGTTCCAGAGCTCTGCTCTCCAAGCCGATCGTCGTGTCTGGGACAGGGGAGATGTAGGAAGCTGTGATGGAGGGAAAGAATTTACCTTCGTTTAGTTGAAAACATAAATTTAAAATAACCCGTAAAGCGACTAGATGTGCTGACAATTAAAGAGAGTTAAGGCATGCTGGTGAGGAAAAATCTGACATTTTTGGCTACATCGTCTTATAAAACATCAGTCTTATTTTACTTTATGTAATAAACAAACAAAAATAAAACAGAACAAATCAAACCTCTCCTATTATTTTTCAATCTATGGCAAATTATTCCTTTATTGAGGAACTAGAATGGAAATACATGCTTTATGATAAGGTTTTAAAGTTGAAGGGAAGTGGGGGAAGCTATCCTGGGTCAGAGAAGGATGGAGAAGAGAGAGACAAATGGTTCACTTGTATTCAATGTCAGTCAAGAAACGTGGTGTTAGGAGGTATAATGAAGACCCATGTGACAGTGACTTACCACGTCAATAACTTTAATTTACCTAAATTATTTTATTTACTACAGTTTCTTCAAGGTAAAACTATAAAGATAAAAATATACCTCAAGAAAATGTATTCTTATGGGAACTGAGGGAGGAAGATAAAGTGAAATAGCTTGGAAGCTAGGGCTGAGAACAACAGGGCTCTCTCCCCTGCCCTTACATGAAAGTACTGCACAATCTTAAGCAAGTGGTTTCGCCTTTCTGGATGTGATATTCCTCATCCAAAGAATAATGTGATGCTTGTTATCCTACATCGACATTGAAAAGATTAATGCAACGATGTGTTTTAGTGCTAAGCACACTGTTACTAATTGTTGAGTGATGAATAAATACCTGCTTCTTCTTTCATTCCGTTCTTTCTTTTAGGTAAATTCCCATTAGTCCTGCCTGACATTGACTTCCTTCTATACGGTATGTTTTGTGTAGGATTTCGTATTTCAGTCAAGTGTTTATAGTCAGCACCTGAGACTCAGATTACCTGTCTTTGAAACTCCCTCAGTTTCCCCTTGAATGTTGAGATAATTGCACAGTGCAAGACAGATTTGGGAAACCAGTGTGGCATCTGGTAATTCAGTCCCTATGATGTAGAGGGAAAAACACTGAACCATTTTCATCCTGACAATTTCCGAGGCGCCACTGCTAAGACTGAAATAATTTGAGAAAGCAAGCAGATCGTTTGAAGCTAATGGCATTCGGTCATGTTCTCAATTTAGAGACTTTCTACTGAGTATCAATTACAGCTCACACTTCAGAGAGGGTAACAAATCAACCCGATTTCAGATCATTTGATATAAGAGGCAAAAAATGACTAGGAAGCTTTATGCAATTATCACTTTCACTGCTTAAGCTGGAGAAGGAAAATGATAGAGGATCAGAGACCAAAATCTAACCTAATCAGTGATGTTCCTCCCGGCTAAAGAACTGCAGATTATTGTAAAAATTCTTAACTTTGAGCAATCAATTCTCATGGTTAAGCTTTTAGACAACAAAACTTAAACATTAAGAAGAGCAGAGAGTGGCCGTGGCTGGTTAGAGCATCTTCCGGACACACAGAGGTTGCATGTTTGATCCCCAGTCAGGGCACATACAACAACCAATGAAGGCATGAATATGTGGAGTAAAAAATCGATGTTTCTTTCTCTTTCTCACTCTCTCTCTAAAAATAAAAAATAAAGAAAAAAAATAAGGAGCGATTAGTTTCCAAAAGGATTTACACAGATTCCCTAAATTGCACTCACTTCTAATTTCTTCCTGGTGCCTTGGGAGTGGAACTGTGATTATTCATGAAGTGAAGTGTCTTCTTCATGCAAAGCATGTATGCCCAGGCCCGACTGAGGTCTAAACCAGGAAATTACAGTCACTGAGTGGTACTGGCATATTATTCAGGGAATGCAATGTCAAAAGACAGAGAGCCATGACCGTTTGATTGACATGTTCTTCTCTCTTGCCCCTCAATGGCACATCTGATTTATAGAGAAAGCCTTTGTGCTTTTCTGCCGATCTAAGTCTTTTCTGCAGATCTGAACTGAGGGCAAAAATGCTTATTTATGAATAAATTTTCTGGGGCAAAATCACTTAGTGGCACTGTGGAAGAAACATGTATGGATTGCTTGTATAATTGTCTGGCGATCACAACTGCTACTGATCTCTAAAGTTGGACCAGAACACTGTAAGCAAGTGACTTAGGTGTGGCTAAGAGTCCTTTGGCTTATCCTGAGCATTTTGGCTTTGGATTCAATATGCCACTGTCCAACCCACTTCCAAATGTCCTTTAACATATCTCGTGGGTTCTAATTGGCAGGCCCACATGGCAAATTCATTCATTCATTCTTTCTTTCCTTTTTCCTCCTTCTAGTCCTTCCTTCCTTCCTTCCTTCTTTCCTTCCTGTTTTCCCTATTGTTTTATTTTTCACTACATTTACCTTGGTGATGTATCTATTTTCAGCCAAGTAAAAAAAAAGATAATACTAAAAACTACCGATTATGTGTAATGCATTATGCTAAGCTCAGTGGGGGATACAGCTATGGCTATAACAAAAATTTTATCCCTAAGGAACTTACCCTAGCTCATAATGCAAATATGTATGCAAATTTATGATGGCAATATATACCAAGGGTGCTTAGTCAGAAGAAAGTTCACTCTCTGCTTACAGAGAGAAATTTAAATACATAGAAAAAAATGGTACTTGAATTGGGCCTCGAAGAGTGGGTAAGTTTTTGCAGAAGGAAATAAACTGAAAATAAGAATTGAAAATAAATGGGATAGTATAGATAAAGAGACATGGAGATTAGGGCTAATCAGGGGATGGACCACAAAGTTTTTAAGAGGAAAGCCAGATTAATGAAAAATTATGGAAGTCAAAGAAGACAGATCATTTATACAACACTGTAAAGATCAAAGAGAGTTACAACCTAGAAAAGATTGGAGTGTGTAATTAGATAGTAGAGCATAGGGGTTCTGTGAACAATTTTGGGTTTGTATCCTTGCCCTACCCCTTCTTAGTGTGCAAGGAGGGGAACATCTCAGCCCCTCACAGTTTATGACAACACTCAGTGGCATCCAGTCCCAGAGTCCTTTGTCTCATCCCTTAGCCTTCCCTCACTCCTTGCGGGCCAATCACCTATATTGGAATAATCTGCTGTTCCAGACTACTCTTCCTAGTGAGAACCTAGAGCCAAATTACAATGTAAAGGTTTCAGCTGATTCAAGTCCCCAGCCCTATCAGGGCATACTTGACATCTCAGAAATTTTATATTCCACTTGAGAATGGGAAGACAAAGGGAAAAATGCATCTTTATCTAAATATTGATTCTTGAGTCAAGAATAGTAAAAAAACTCTTCCGGTCAGTGGATCTTGTGGACCTCCCCCCAAAATGCACAGGGCCATAGGGATGGCAATTTTTTTTATCTCTGGGGGGGGGGGGTCACAGGGCATCTTCTCAAACTCTACCAAGTTCTCACTTAAAACAAAGGGATATGAATCTGCCATACAAAGTGGGCGAGTTGTACTGATTTTTTTCCTACTGTAGTGCACCTTCTGTTTCTGAATCACTTTAAGTGACTAAACTTGAGATATTAAATGTCTGGTTACTGAAGGCTCACTTGGACATAGCTGTTCTTACAGGGGGAAGCAAAGTGAGAAGCAGCAGAAATGGAAATGGGAGATGAAATTTGCATTAGGAGGATGGATCAAGTTGCTTTTTACTTACTTTGATCCTGTTAGATCAGGGATGCTTGCTAAGGCAATGAAGAATATGCAGCTTTTTAAAATGAATTTAAAATTAAACAGGTTTGATGCATCAGTTGAAGCTAAGAAGATAGATGTCTATTGGTGTTTATACACACACATATGTTAAGAAATTTTGAAAAGATATTTTTATAGGTAACAAAATATTCACAACTAAAGTCTTATTTGCATTTTTTCCTTTGTATTTATGACCTGTTTCCCTTTTTACTTAAACCTTCATATAATTTTATTTATTTGTTTGTTTGTTTATTTATTTTTGCTTCTGAATGTCTGCATATTGTTACCCAGGAATAACAGGATAATTACCAAGACCCTGCCTTCCAAACATATGGGCAGTGTAATCAAATGGAAAATACCATCAAGACATAGAATCCTCTCTTATTCTCCCATGAGTGTGTGATATCCTATTGTTCAATTTCACAACTCTGCCTGAATTTCATTTACTTTTGCCAAGTTAAAATGGATTTAAATTTAATTCCACGTTGAAAATTGTTTTGAAAATTCAAAACACCCAGAAGTAACTGGAGATGCTCTAGGGGCCAGAGGCTGGGGGGAAAACAAGCAGAGACAAGGCGAGTTCAAAATCAGAGGGCATATACAGCAGTAGACTCAGGACTGCCTTCTTACGCATATTAATTCCTTCCTGGGGTGGCCCAAACCAGGGCTTTTGTACATCAGATAGGTACTATTTTCAGATCACCTGTGAATAAAAAAAGTAGAACCTGCAAAATTAGTATAGGTCATATCAGAGATGCAGGCCACAGTATATACATCCTTTACTCAAAGAAAAATCATGTAAGAACCAAATATCAGAGTGCAGCTCCTTTTCTTTCAGTCTGTGCTCCTTTTACATTTTTTTTAGATTTTATATCTTCAAAGCATCAAGTGAATGCACCAACAGAAGTTGGAGGTCTTTAATAATTTAACAGATTACTCATATCACTATATTATTAAACAACATCAAATAAAGAAAACCCATTTTTTCAGTAATTTAAGCAAGTTCTACTAGGAGACTCATCCTTCAGACATGTCACCAGGTGTTGGGAACACAGTGATGAATAAAACAGACAAGATCTCCATTCTTGTAAGTCTTGCAGCCTAGGGCTGAGGTGTACACAGGTTTGGGGAGTGGGGAGAGAGGAAGCAGAGTGAAAGTTCAATTGCCTACCTACTTCTGAACAAGAACGTGGGAGTATAAAAGTCTAGCAGCAGAAAGAAAAGAGGGAATTAGATGGATTCAGTAGGAGATTCTAGTGCTCCACCTTATTCAGTTTTCCTCTTTCCTTGGGCACAAGGCAAGGTCACTTTTCCCAAGCTCCTTACAGCTAGGTGGAACAGTGTGTTTGGTTAGGATCAATGTGCTGTAGGGAGAAAAACCATAAGACAATCAGGGCATGATTGTGGTGCTCTCTCTCCTGCCTCTGCAACCTAAGAGACCTGTTGTTAAGACAGGGTGATGGGTTTGAAGTAGTCTGAATTGTTAAGTTGCTATGCGGATGACAATTTTCTGGACAGTAGCCCTGACTGGTCGTGGATGGACTCTGTATGGAAAAGAAACACGCTTTGTTCTGTTAGACTTTGAGATGGCAGTATACTTTCTAAAGCATGACTGAACATGCCCAGGCCACTACAGGGGGATAACACATAACACATGGATATCCAGAGTCATGCATTTTTTAAGAGTAGGAATGAGGGGCTAGAAAAGAGGGGTTGAGAAGGAAGATAAACAAGAGGCCAGAATTTTGCATTCTTGAAGTCAATAAATGGAAATATAGAAATTCCTTTTTGTTTTACAGAAGAGCATACATAACCCTCTTTCAATCTGTTTGCAAATAAGAAACAAATTCAAAAGTTAGAGTATAACTATTCTTAAGACTTTAAGAAAGGAAATATTCTGTGAGATCAAAAGAAGAATATAGATAAACTAAGTCTGGTAGAGAGGTGTTTTGTTTGATCTCACAGTGTTACCATTTTATCATATTAGCGATTTGAGTGTCTGCATATGAAATGTGCAAGCACAAAATTTTGTGTTGTCTATGTGAGCATGATAGAGAATTAAGTTAATTTTTCTCAGCTTCACCAGGAAAATTTCACTGTACTACTTTAACTCTATTATAAAATGTGTTTTAGGTGAGTAAGCTTAGATCTCTACCTTACAGAGAAAAATAAATAATCATATTTTGCTTTGTTCCAAAGCCTGGAAATACATTTTAAAAACATGCAAAATGTATAATACATAAGTAGTTCAGTATTATACTTCACAATAAATTGTGTTTTGCCTCAGGAGTGGGAAAAAGATAATTTCTCATGTAATAGTCATTTAGTAGCTATTAGTACCTAGTTCTTTTGACACTGAGAATCCATTCATTTATTAATTCATTCAGTGATTCACTTGATAAATATATATGGAGTGATTATGATATGTCAGAAAACGTTGGAAGTTCTGAGAATTTATACATGACCAAGACAGACATGGTCCACAATCTCGTAAAGCATACATTCTAATAGAGGGCAGGTAGAATATAACTAATACATGTAAATATAGACATCAAGTAGTGAGAAGTACTCTAAAGAAAATAAAACAGGGAGATGGAATATGGAATGTCTAGGGTCTGGGGACTTCTTCAGGTGAGTGGTCATGAAGGTCTTTCCAAAGAGGCTCATTTAAAGCAGAAGCCATAATGGAGAAGAAGGCCCCCTCACCAAGATCTAGGGAAGTGTGTTTTCAGGCCAAAAGAACCATAACTCCAAAAGCCCCAAGCAGGAAAGAGCATGGCACGGTCAAGAAACAGAAAGAAAACAAGACAGGCATAGGTCCAGCATGGTGACGAGAAGGGAGGATAGGGATACAAGGTAGAAGGCTCTTTGTGATGGCTAATTTTCTGGGTCATTTGACTGGGCTAAGGGATGCCCGGATAGCTGGTGACACATCGTGTCTGGGTGTGTCTGTGAGGGTGTTTCCTGAAGAGAGCATCATTTGAACCAATAGACTGAGTAAGAAGATCTGCCCTCACTAACGGGCATGGCCACCATCCAATCCCTTGAAGGTGTGAATAGAACAGAAAAGTGGAGGC
Source organism: Phyllostomus hastatus (assembly GCF_019186645.2). NCBI lineage: Eukaryota > Metazoa > Chordata > Mammalia > Chiroptera > Phyllostomidae > Phyllostomus > Phyllostomus hastatus. Next base: position 23,422,841 of record NW_025333737.1, on the reverse strand, counting down.
AGACTATATTCTCAGTCTCTCTTCTTGAGGTAGGACCTCCATCTCTCCTTCCTTTACACATCAGAACTCCTGGTTCTCAGCCTTCAGGCCCTGCACTGATTTATACCACCAGCTTTCCAGCGTCACCAGCTCACAGATGGCAGATCAGGGAACTTCATCAGCACGTGGTCAACAAGAACAGATCAATGGACTGCTAGCCCCGCTGCCTGTTGAGGATTTGCCATTCCCAGATTTCCGACTGGAGCTTGTTATTTTGGTGCTATGTTGAGCTATCAATATATATATAACTTAAATGCTGTGCAACATAAACTTTTATAAAGTTGATAAAATAAAGCAGTTTAGTTCCATAGTCAAACACTCAAAACGATATTGTGAAATATTGTATCCTCATTTTTACAGACTGCATGTCTGTGCCCCCCTATAATTCACAGAGTGCACCTCTAACCCCCAGTGAGATGTTAGTAGGAGGAGGAGCCCTTGGGAGGTAACTAGGTTTAGGTGAGTTCATGAGGGTGGAGTCCCCATGGCAGCACTGGCGTCCTTACAAGTACAAAAGGAGAATAGAGCTGCTCTCTCAGCCACTTGAGGATGCAGGGGGAAACTGGCCATCTGTAAGCCAGGAGGCAGGCCCTCACAAGACATGGGATTTGCCAGCACCTTGATCTTGGACTTCCCAGACTCCAGAACTGCGAGAAATGAACGTTAGTTATTTAAACTACCCAGTCTATGATATTATTGTTATAGCTGTCTAAATTGACTAAGACATTCATCAGGTACATTTTTTCTTCTCTGGCCTTGCTTATTCTTATTTCAACAAATTGTGAGATAATTAAATGCCTACATCTGGATGATGAGATTGAGGAAGATTTCTTTGGAGGGATTTTGAGAGATGCATGAAGAGATTTGAGACAAGTCGTGACTCGGAAAGGAGATGCAGGGATATTTGCTCCACTAACTGATTTTTTTCTTAATTGTAAATTTCAACAGAATCAAGAAACAGTCTTAAAATAAGGCATGTCTCCTTAATTGTGATATTTAGTGGCTAACTCTCAGTAGTGCTTCCTCCATTAACTGTTTCCATAACCGTGGTGGCATGGGTATATGAGTGCATATTCTTGTCACCTCTCTAATCTCAAGGAAATACATATTAGCCAAAACCATTCTGTTTACAGGAATCTGGGAGCAGAAACCTCTTTATAGTTCCTGGAATTATCTGGTCTCAGATCAGAAAATAAGATGGCATCACACTGGCTAAATTTCAGGGTGACTTCATCTGGCCTCTCCTGGGTCAGAGGTCCACTTCAGTCAATTATCATGACCAGTGAGGAGTATAACATGCTACAACACTTGGAATCGCCCCTCCACCCCATTTTTATGGAAGATTGAAAATGATTGAGTGCGAGGGATCATTAGGATTGAAAGCCTGTCATTATCCAAAATGTCAATGAACTGGAGAAAGTGTGCTTGTGACCAGAAAGCCAAAATCACAACATACTGAAGTCAAAGGAGAAACATTTATGGGTGGGATGATCACTAGTGTCAAAACAAAGCCATTTGATTGTTTATTTTCAAATGTGCATTTTCAATAGTTTGGAGGGAGCCTGAAATAATTATAGTATGTGAAGAACCCAGAGGGAAAGTATTTATAAACGGAGGCCAGAAGTTTACACTGGGCAGTTTATAAGTTTAGAAATGAAAGAAGGTGGGAAAGGAACTGAGACTCGCTTGTAACATATTTCTTTTTCTTGGTGTCCAAAATATGAATATTCTGATGAATTTTTAATGTGCTTTAAACTTAATAATAAAATTCTTAAAGATTTTTTATATTATAGAAAACTGTCTTAATACCATTTGTGCTGAAGAATTTGGTAAAATGCTTATGGAATTCATGCTCACAGCTTTAAGAGACTACCAAAAGGTTCTCACCTGTATAATGACACCAGAAAGAACCTGGTGTTTAAGGAATTAAGATTTTGGGGTACCTTCAAATGAGTTACCTTCTTTCTTATGTTCAAAGTTAAGTCAGAGTTAAAATGAGATTTAGGATTGCTGTTGGGAATTAACTGTGTCACAGACAAGTTTGTCTGCATTACAAGGTGCTACTTCAAGTATATGAGTTACGGGCACTTGATTGTAAATATCAGGAACGGGCTCTAGTTTCTTCAAGTAAAAGCTTATGTATTAGAAGGATACTGGGGTGATTCACAGAATCAAAGGAATGCTGAACTGGCTTCTGGAAGCCCAGGAAGCAGGGCAGCTTGGAGAAACCCAGGTGTGGAAGCCGAGAGACTGTCTTTCCAAGGTCCTGCTTTATGTTAGGTCTGTTCTAACACTCTTGCATTCTTCATCTCCAGTCGGTTCCTGAGGAAATCTAATTGCTAAAGTCCGGAGTAAAATCTCTCTATCTCAGGACTGATGTTTCGTGGCCAGAAAACACAATCACGGAGACTCAGAAAAATTGTGAGCTCTTTCCATCTACTCTCTGAGCCTACTTCCCCTGTTGCTTTCGTTTCTCTGGAGCTGCTTTGAGTACCACGTTTTACTCATCCGTGCAATGACTGAGCCTCAATCTTCCTATGTCTCAAAAGTAACACATTAGTAACCACATTTAGTAAGAACTTGTGATGGCCCAGCCTCTGTTATAAATGTTTTATATAAGTTATCTCATATGAAACAGTTGTTATCTCTATTTTACAGAAAAGTAAAGTGAGGTCTGAGGTGTATAACTTTCTCAATCTGTGGTGACAATGTAGTAGAGACAGGACTTTAGCTAAGCTGTTTAGTTGCTGCGTTATGCACTGAAGTATCTTGCTGGATTCACTTTAAGAAATGCTTGTTAAACAATCTTTTGTTAAAAAAAAACACCAACTCTTATGACATCACTCATACGTGGAGTTTAAAAACAAAACAAAAGGAAACCAAAGATCAAAAACCACTAATGACTCCCATCCCACTCAGAGTAAAAGCCAAAGTCTTAATAGACAGTCACCACCGGTCTGACGGGACCCATGTCCCCCTCAGCTCTTGAATTTCATTTCCTACTACACAACCCTCTGTCCATTGTATGAGTTTGCTAAGGCTGCTATGACAAAGCACCACGGATTGGATGGGTCACACAACAGAAATGTATTGTCTCAGAGTTCTGGAGGCTAGAAGTCTGAGATCAACATGTTGGCAGAGTTGGTTTTCTTCTGAGACCTCGCCCCTTGACAGGCAGATGGCTGCCTTCTTCCAGTGTCGTTCCATAGTCTTCCCTGTTTTCTCCTGCGTCCTCATCTCCTCTCTTTAGAAGGATACTAGTCATAACGGGTATGGGCTCACCCAACTAATAGAATTTTAACTTCATTATTTCTTTAAGACCCTATCTCCAAATACAATCACATTCGGAGGTACTAGGAATTAGGACTTCAATTTATGAATTTTTAGGGGAAGACAATTCAGCCCCTAACGCTCACTCTGCGTAGACCTTCGTGCACATCACAGAGCTTACATCTGCTTGGAGTATGCCTGTCTTGGGCCACGGCTGGGTGTTTCTCTCTGCCTGGCCGGTGCTCACTCCAGATCTCTCCGTGACTCTAGTCCGCAGCTCGCTGGGGCCTTATGAGCACACCATCTCCCTCGAAAGGATTTGTCTGCTCAGCTTTTTCACAACCTTTGCACTCAGCCTTTCTGTCTTGCTCCCCCATTCATTTCCCTCTGTATCACTTACTGTTTTTGTTATCATCTGCCCCGCTTAGTTAGAATATAAACTCCGGGAAGACCTTTATAAACTGCTGAATCTCAAGAGTCTAGAACAGTGCTTGGCGCATAGTCAGCTTTCAGTAACTATTTGCTGAAAACTGAATTCATCAATGTCTGAATGGTCTGTTTCTGAAAGCAGATGTGCAGAAACCTATTCATTTACAAGCCTGATTAAAAAAATAAATTATTAATAATAAGTTTGATTTTGTGTAGAAATACAGTAGTATTCATAAATAGAAAATGTATTTAATGGTAAAAATAAACAGTGTAGACTATCTATAAAACAGAATGATAAATGGAAATTTCATTGCATTTTCTCTTTTTAAACCGACCTTGTCTATGGAATTTCATAAGAGTAAGCACAAACTCTATTATTTTCTGACCTTAAAAAAAGACTCTTCTGTCCAGATGGACAAGTACTAGTTTAAAAGAAAAGGATCTCTGCAAATGATCAAGCACGTTTGCCCAGGCACCGAAGCAGGTGTGGGAATACTGAATCAAGTCTCTGAAATCACCTCTCTGCTTGACTGGGAGAGAAGGGGCTGCTGGAACAGATATAGCCCAGAGCCGTGCCAAAGGCAAGCGCAGCGGCATTTCCCCTGTTGAGTTTCGCTGCTGCCTGGTGCTTCTTGGAAGCCAAGTGTGGTTGTTAATACATCAGAAAGACTGGGGGCTACAAAGAGGAGGAGGAGCTGGAGCTCCACTCAGTAACTACTTTAAAGTGCCCCAGGGATGGAGGAAAGGGCCCGGAGTGAGCGAGTCTGTTTACCCAACAATGCTTGTATCATCACATTTCCTGTTTTGCCTGGCTCTGATGAAGTGCGCTACATAAAAATGCAGTCGACTGTGGCATTCCCTTGCTCCACTGGCTTTAATTAAACTTGCTTTGTGCTTAGGAAATTAGCAAACTCTTTGCAGTCAGAAAACCTGGGTTATTCACATGGGTGGATTTTCCCCTTTAACTCACACAGCTCAAATGCTTTGTCATGTTGGTGACTCTGGAGGCTACAGCACAGTGCCGGAATCCATTAGCAGAGTCTGCACACCATGCCCAGGGGATGGGATTGTCACCCAACTCTAGTGCACATGATTGATGGCATCAGAAAGGAAGGTTGCTGGATTCTGGCCCTTATCAGAGATCTGTCACTCTGTAAAATGGCCCCACAGCAATGAGTAGAAACATGGATCCCCATGTTGGACCAAGAGAGGCAGTGGCCCAGAGGTTCCTGACCTTCCCTGCATTCAATACTCCATTTCACGTGCAAATGACTGGCTGGTGTTGGAGGTCTCAGCCCATAACGTACTACCTTTCACTTGTTACAAAGAAATAACATTATCTGCTGCATTGTCAGGCATGAAAAATTAATCCTCTGGTGGTAGCAGTGTGCAATATTTCAGTTAAGAGACAAGGGGAATATGGGAATAAAAGAAAACAAAACGCTTCTTGGCAGAGATTGGGACATTATTTCACTTCCCTTCAGGGGGAAGTACAAAACTGGTAAAGAAAGAAAAGAAAAGAGAAAAAAGAAAGAAAAGCAAACAAGGTACATAGCAAAATTCACTCTAGAGCAGAAATCTGAAACTCCAGAATCCTCAACTCTGTTTAAGGCCAAAAGCAGTGGGGTGACACGTGCTCTGGTCTTCGTCACAGAAACTGCAAATTGCCCTCCTGCCATGGGTCAGACTTGCCCGTGGTCACAGAAGACCACAGCCTATGGAGTGAGATCCCAAACCGTTTGGAAAAGATAACTCTCCCTCGATTACTTCCCTCACCCCCTTAACCACTTCGTGGATTCCTTAAATAATTTCTTAATTCACTGATTGTACTCTGTCTTTGCTTTGGTCCTCCTCCTCCCAGAATTTCCTAAGGTCTCCTTGACTTTGCATGTGCTACTTCTGATTAAAAAAAAAATGTTCCAAGCTGGGCACTTGTCTCCCTTGGTTGATTTGGGGACTTCAAATGAGCCTTGTTTTATATTCATTCATGGGCCATTGCTGTTGCTGGTACTTAGACGTGTGAGTCAGGCAGCCTCAGGGTAGGTTGTGACCTGATTGATTAAGTCATAATGTTTATCCTGGAGTTGCACGGAGTGATGCCTAGGACGCCACCAGACCCGTGGGTCAAGTGCGTGTCTCCTGTATGCTTTGCCTCTGCAGTGGACTTCCTACCATGTGGCACGTTCACATCCTTACATCTGCACTCCAGTTCCCGAACCGCTGATGGGTTTCCACTTTTTTGGCACAGATTATATCAAAAATGCCACATTTTACCTCACCTCACAGCTCTGGAAAGAGGCATGGAACTTGGAGGTGAGTAAAAAGTGTCTGTTTCCAGGGAGAACATTTATTGCCTTAGACACGCGGCCATGAGGAGTGAATGCAAACCGACACACAAGACACATTTGAGGAAGCTCTCATCCAGCAAACATTCCCATGTCTCACAGGGCATCTCTCTATCCTTTATACCTTCCTTTGCCTGGCGAGCTTTATATCTAATTTAAGTCACAACCTAAACATGACTTCCTCAAAATGGCATTCTCTGGGCACTGAGTCAGGAATAGAATCCCATCCTGTGCCTCTCCACATCATCTTAACTTTTTCTCCCATTGCCATCTTTTCCTCAATTTGCTATTGTGGATTGTCAATACTTCACATGGGAAAACCCTGACTGGCTTTTTACTGCTGTCTTCCTGAATGTATCACAATGGTTTGCCTGCAATACACCAATGTTTGTTGAATGGATGAATGAACAGATTAAAACACAACTACCCCACCCTGGCTGGCGTAGCTCAGTGGATTGAGTGTGGGCTACGAACCAAGGTGTTGCAGGTTCGATTCCCAGTCAGGGCACATGCCTGGGTTGCAGGCCATGGCCTCCAGCAACCGCAGATTGATGCTTCTCTCTCTCTCTCTCTTTCTCCCTCCCTTCCCTCTCTAAAAATAAATAAATAAAATCTTTAAAAAAAAACCCACAACTACCAAAAAATGCAACTGTCTCTTTGGGGACAAACAAACAAAAAAGCAATAATGGAGTAGGCTCTCACAAGAAGCAAGCATTGTTTCTAAGGGTGGAAGACAATGGATATGCAGGCAGTGGCTAGAGTAGCTTCCCTTGAGTAACATCTTTAGACACACCACTTTACCCCAAAGCCTACTTATTTATGTGTTAGCGAGGGTAGCTATAAAGATGACAACCACCAATGCTGCTGGAAGTGCTGTGCTGGTTATCACATTAGTTCTTATGATAGTGCTTCCTTATTCTATTAGCTCTTAATTCCTCAAAGGTTCGGGGGAATGATTTGCTCCCAGGACTCATAACAGTTATCAAAGATTGATAGAAGGTTGCAGGTGAGAATTAGTTGTAAAACAAAAGTGTCCTTTTCTCTGGTTGTCCAAAATCAAATCTAAGAGTCCCTTGTCAAGGGTAGGGAGCTAAATGCGTCATGGTTGATAGGAAAACACACCCCTAAATGTGGTTAACGCTGATGCCACAACCGAAGGAGTTTTAGAGCAGAAAAGATATTGAAAATTCAACCACGAAACCTTGAGAAAGTGGAAAAAAAAAAGAGGAAAGCTTGAATCCAAAGCTAGGTATGTGATAAAAAAGCAGGGAGCCACAATCCATCAGAGAAGCAGTTGGGAGGCAATCAGCTTTTAAAACAATCCTGTTGAGCTGCAGGGAAGTTTTCTGAGATCTGGGTCTCCAAGTGTCATTGGTGAAGTGATAGATACCCTGACCCTGGCTGCAGAGGGCTGACCTAGTCTTTATTCAAAGTGGTTCAGAACCTTCACACGAACCCCCTGGAGCTGGGCCATCCCAAGACCAGCTGGCCACGAACTAACAGGAATGAAAAATGCCTTCTCATACTTTCCTTCACATCTCAACAAACTAAACGTCTAATTCTCACTTCTTTTAGGCTGGTTTTCAGGTCATGGTCACCTCGTGCATTTCTGTGTTCTTAGAACAGGATTTGAAATTGTGTAGAACAGGACCCGATCTAACTGGTGCAAAAAATGGCAGAATATGATGGTGGATGGCATCAGGTCACGCTAGAACTTTGAACCACAACTCAGTTAAGTAACTGACCCTTTTTTGGTTGTTATTCAGAAGTTTTGGGTTGTTGTGGAAAATCCACCCACACGCGGGGAGATGAAGCACGAACTTTATTACCCGGGGGCCCAGAAGGGGTGGCTAAAATCCAAATCCTCTGAGCCCCGATCCTCACTCTCCTGGGGTTTAAATAGTCCCGGGCTTCCTACCTACGTGGCGAAGCAAGGTTACAGAAGCCGAATGCGGAAGTTAGGTCCAGCTACCTTATATGGGAGACAGAGAAAACTCAGGAGGAATTTGCAGAAGCAAGGAGCGAGGAGCTTATCATGGGAGTCTGTGTACGACCTTGAGTAACTGGCCGTTGCTTTGATTATGACTTGTCAGCTTCTACAGTCCTGTGTGAAACTTTGCAAGTGTTACGGTTACAGAGCATAAGAAACCTTTGGAGTTTTCTTTTCTTGCCACAGGGTTACGGTGAACTGAGTTCAGGAATCTCCGAAAGCAACCATATTCGGTCTTGAACTAGACAAGGGCTAGTTGGTGGATTTTTTTTTTCCTGAGTACCTCATGATTCTCCTTAAAAACATTGGAGATCTGAAGGGCACTTTTGTCAATCTCTTTCAGCCCAGCTGAGTGGATGACTTAGAAGAAACCATCCAGCAAGATTGTTTGGCGTATCTTGCTTTAGAGAAGTGATCATAATCTACCTTCCTCTTGTCACTGTCCATAGAAGGAAACATCTCTATGTGGCTGGCTGGCAGTAAGGGAGGGGCAGTTTCTCAATTTCCATTTGGGAATTATCCTGAAAGTTCACACTGTGTGTGTGTGTGTGTGTGTGTGTGTGTGTGTGTGTGTGTGTGCATTTGAAAAAATAGTTCCAGTATTTGCCTCCAAAGAGGGAGTCTAGGATTTAGGGTTTGTCTGGGAAGGCTTATTTTTGCAATAATGTCAGATTTACAGAAAAGTTGCAAATATAGCATAGTGGTTTTATGTATCCTCATGCAGTTTCTCTAATATTTTTCCAAATTTTTACTGTGGCAAAATATACTTAACATAAAATTTACCATTTTAACCACTTGTAAGTATACGGTTCAGTTGTATTAAATACATTTATAATGCTGTGCAGCCGTCAGCATCATCCATGTCTGTGATTCTTTTCATCGTCCCAAACTGAAAGTCCATACCAGTTAAACAATAACTCCCCACTTCCCCTTACCCAGAGCCCCTGGTCACCCCATCCTCCTTCCTTTCTCAATGAATTGACTACTCTTAAGTACCTCCTATTAAGTGGAATCGTACAGTATTTGGCCTTTTCTCACTGGCATGTTTCACTTAGAATGATGTCCTAAAGTTTCATCCATATTATAATATGTGCTAGAACTGTCCTTCTTTTTAAGTCTGAAAGATATTCCACAGTATGCACATACCACATTTTGCTTATCTGTTCATTTTTTTTAATGGGCTGCTTCCATGCTTTAGCTATGAACATGGAGCCACAAATATATGTATGCTTAGAGCCCCTGATTTCAGTTCTTTGGGGCATTTACTAAGAGGTGAAATTTCTATGTCATATGATAACTCTATTCTTAATTTTTGGAGGAACTGCCATACTGTTCCCTACAGTGACTGCACAATGTTATATTCCCACTAGCAAGTCACAAAGATTCCAATTTCTTACCAGCATTTGCTATTTCCTGGTTTTTAATAGAATTGTTTAATTCTTTCATCTATTCAACATCTTTCATCACTGTGTATATTTGCCACATCTAAGAAATCAACATTGGTACATTACTATTACTAAATCGCATATTTAGATTTCACCCATTTTTTCCACCAATGTCCTTTTACTATGTATGAGACTTCATTTTACTTTATATTTTTTGCAGTGATTCAACTCTTTAATCTTCTGCATCACTTTTCCCAATACATAAAAATATTAAAATACAAAAAAAAAGGTTTATGCAAGGCATTGTGCATGCTTTTAACATGCGTCATCTCACAGCTCACAGTAACTCAGAAATAAGCCACTCAGAAATAAGTGGCTATTATTTCTACTTATATATGAACACCTAAGAAACCAAAGCATTAGACCACTTGTATAAAAAAAAAAAACAGTATGTAACGGAGGTAGAACTTGAAGCCCTTTCTTTATGATCCCAGAGTTTCTCTCTCTTCATGCTGCCATGTGCTTTCTGTTAACAAGTTAAACTCCACCATACTGATGTCAAATAAGTTGCCTTTGCTATTTCTGGATGCAAGCTAACTGACTGGGCAGGTAAGTTAAGGCGAGAAGGCAGAGGACAGTAAAATAAAACAAGGATGATTCACCCAAAGAAAAACCAATGCATATTAATTTTGCACATTGTGCATAATCTTTAACGGGCACTTTAAATCACAGTGTGCTCACTACATCAGGAATACAAAGCACATTCACCTTCAGCACACTCTAATGCGCTTGTAGCTCACACCTGGAACAGCGCTCCACTCTGATTTGTTCCCATTTTCATTAAATCTTGGGCTTTTAAAACATCTTATTTCTGCCTCCTGTCGAGTCACCCATAAAATATGTTAAGGAATCATATCTACTCTTGAGTCCGTTTTTTTTCAGGTGCTCGATATTTCAAACTGATGGCCCAGAGGTGGAAGAGAGAAGGGGAGGAAGAAGATGCATCCAGAGAGAGGCTGCAATGGTTCTTAAAAGAATAAAGCAGAGAAAGATTTGAAGAGGAAATAGGCTCTTGGCTTAAAGTATCATCTTCTCTTAATATAGGTGGGGATTGGCATGTTTCATCAGAATTGTATTTTCACGAGACTATATTTATTCATAGGTCTTACCGCTCGGAAAGTAAAGTCTCCGCTGGAAAGTTTAAAACTTATTGAAATTCAAACTTCTCTAGAAGTTTAGCTTTTTCTGGGTGGAGTGTGTACTTCAGATCTCATTAAGTACTTCTTTGGCTTAGATTTAGTCACCATTTCTGGCTGAAGGGAGTGTTAGAACAGTCACTTACGAGATTAAGACAGTATAAAAACTTGGAATGTAACTGAGCCTAATATATCAAGGGGGGAAGCGAAAACCCAGAAAAATTAAATGCCAATGCTTAAAAGTAGTATTAAGCCAGGAATAAGTCTTCTAAGTCATACCTACAGCAGACTGTCACTCCTTGAGAAAAAAGCTACTCAAAGAAATATCTGAGAGTCCTCGAAGTGTAAGTGAACACATAAATAAACACAACTAAGACGAGTAAAATTGCAATTTCATTATATCTTAAGCTTCTCGAAGGCAAGGAACATGCCTCTTTTTCGTGTATCATCCAGCTTACCTTGAGACTGTAAAAAATGGTCTTCCCTGATCAATCCATTATTTGTGATACAACATCTATGGCAGGAAAGAATAGGTTTATTAATTTGTATCATGACTTAGAGAAATGATCCAAGAGTTTAATTTCAAAATCCTTAGGTTCTGCTGGCTATCGCTTTTTCACTCCATGATTTCTGGGAAGTAATTTACAGGACAGAGTTGGGAAGACATAAAAGAGAGTACTTTAAAATATATAGGTCAGTATATAATGTTGTGTTATGAATAATCCAAAATATAGTTAAAAAACTTAGCTGGTCCTTTACTGCTTGGTTATTTATATTATTTCTACCCCAAGTATGGATACCATGAATTTATACCAAATTAAACCAAAGCATAGGGCGTGCCATTTATCAAACATTGTTCTGGTCCTAAAAGAGATACATGTTTCAGTGTAAACGCACGGCACAGAATTTAGTTACTCGTAAGAGTCTCGGTCTGTATTTAATACGTCAGATTTAATCTGGTTTTCAGATTAAAAGGGATCATAATAATGCTTTAATTGCCGTTCTTTCAAAGTAAGCTTTAGAATAAGGCGACTCACCCCTGCAAGACAGGCCATCGTCTTAGTTTGAATGATCCCAGACGCAGACGCTGAGCTACGGATTTTGAGAGCTCGTGATTTATCCATAAATGCTGTTAGAAGAAACTGGTAAAGGTGTGAGAGAAGGGGGCAAACAAGGGGGAAAAGCCAAGCAGGGTGCCAATTCACAGGAAGTTGCAGTTTTATCCTGATTCCCACAGGAAACTATGGAGTAGCTATTTCACGTCAGGACTTCTGCCCCTGGAGGCAGGGGCACACCAGTCAGTCACTGGCTCCTGGCTGCCGTGCTGGGGGTGCGGGTGGGAGACCATGACTCGGTGGGAGGCAACTCGACTCAGCAGAGATACCTTCTCCCTTCCATCGTTTGCCTGCTGAATCAAGGGTCATTTCGTCACAAGTAACAGACAACACCACAAGCTCACTTAAGCAAAAAAAAAAATTTATTACACTAATACCAGACTATGCCATAAAACACTAGACTGGCATAATGGCCTGCTCATACCAGGGACAGAATATACAAATTAGAAAGACAAAAGGCATTTATAGCATCTCTGCTTTCTAATGAAACCTGCTCTGTGCTGCTCAATACCACGTAGATCTCCGATGACCAGTCCATTTCCTCAGCCTTCACGAACTTGCACTGCCAAGGAAAATGCTGACTGACCGAAGCCTTCTGGGTCAGAGAGCAATTGCTGTTCCCACCAGTAATAGCTGGGGAGGAAAGAGCCAGTTTAACAAAACATGACTTGAAGAACTCACCTGTTCACCTGTGGCTTGGATGTGGCAGATCAAAGGGAGTCGACGAGGCCTGGGCAGGTACTTCCCAAAGCATGTCTACTAGGCTGTAACCACAGAACCGGCTCAGAATGGCCCTATCCTGTTTAATGAGGTAAAGTTGCTTTTCAGAGGTAACACACCAACCCACAGGTCATGCAGCCCAAGCATACACACATGGAGAGAACTTGGACCTCCAGCTGCACCTAGAACCAAAGTCTCACCCCATGCTCGACGCAGAACTAAAAGACCTGGATGTGACTGGAACTTGAACGCCAGAAGTCTTTCAAAAGCACAAGGTCCATTGTTTCGGAAGGTCCTGTGATATCGCCTATTCCCATAAATAGCCAAGCTCCAGGGTCCTCCAAGGCAAGCTTGCCTGGCCAGTGCTTCCACAGACCTGTCTCCACTCTACACTTATAAACCTGCTCCAAAGCCTGGATCAGGGAGTTCGGGCTTTCGAACATTAGCTTCCCATTCTCTCGAGTGGTGTCATTTATAATAAATTAGCCAATCTCTCTCCACTGCAGTTCTTGGTATTTAGTGTTTAGCTCTGCTAGTGCCAGATGGATGAATTCTCTCTGTTCTGTAATGCTACTATGTAACACATGATTCCCTAACATGTAGAAGAGTGTGTAGGAGGTGGCGATTAAATGTTTTGCTTTTCAGTGAATTTACTTTAAGTTCTATTTACTGGTATCTTAATTATCTCCTCTTACACGTAATGTCAATAAAATGTGGAAATACATAAATGCATGGGCTAGCATCCTTGAGAGAGAGCTACCTTTATAGTAAGATTGTCCTTAAATAACTGATATACACAGTAGCACTGCAAATTGGTAGAACCTCTTAGAAAGCAATTTAATAATAAACATAAGAGCTATAAAACCATTCATGTCCACTGACCCAGTAATTCCACTTAAAAAGAAACTATCATAAAGGAGTTCAAAATATGGGGAGAATCTTTACGCACCATATGTTTCTTGCAGAAGTATTTAGAGAAAAGTAGAAAATAATCTGAATATCCTTCAAAAAAGGGATTAAGTAAATAAACTCCTGAAGTATTTTTGAGTCCTTACAGTTCTGATCATGGAGAGCACAGAACACCCTAGAAAACTGTTGATGTGCTCATAGGTGAAACAGCTGAACCCAGTTCTGGAAGGGAGGTCAGACTAGAAGGATGGTCCATGTGCCCAGGGAGAAAGGAATTACCCCGAAACACTAATCATGATAGAATCAAAATATTGACATCATAAGCTTTTTTCCTCTGTTTAATAAATTATTTCCAATGCATTTATATTATTTTATTTTTTTAAAAAATAGCTAAAAACTTGCTGAAGCACCATGGCCACCTTCTACACCAGAGAGAGTTCATATTCTCTGAAGCTGTTTCTAAACACCCTTCAGTGCGCTACCAGCCCTCTCAAAACCAATTTTGTGAAAGAATTTTATAAGTTAAAGACTCTATCTCTAAGAACCTGGAAACTGCTGCGAAGAAAATAGAAAAGCCAGTTTAACTAACTACTGTGGAGAACCTTTAGAAGGGTCTGGGGAAGTGGCTCTGTGAAAAAAAAAAAGACTCGAAGTGGAGGGAGCCTGTAAATCTTCAGAAGTATTTGAAACCGTCAATTACAAAGCAGCAGTCAGTATGATGGAAGGATCCACAGCATTTGGTATATGTCTTATAAAGCATGCAGGAAAGCCACACAAGGAACAGTAATTAGCACAGGCTCAAGTAATCATCAGCAATGTAGATTTTCTTTTTCGAGTGACTATTAACCTAATTTTCCTTCCTGTTTATAGGAGGCTGGAGTATTATAAAACCACACAGATGTAAAAGAATTTACATCTTCTATGCTCAGAATAAGTAAATGGTGGCTTCCTAATTGAATCTGTTTTGAGAACATAATGCTATACCTCTGTAGCATGAAGGGAGTATCAAACTGCTATGCCGTCATCATGCAATTTGTAATGTAACAATTTCCAAATTCTGTTCTGCAGAACTCCAATCCCAAGAGATGTTCCTTTAAGGAAAAGAATTGGGAGGTGAAAAGTATGGAATGTGTCTCTCAAACACTCAGGGGGTGAAATGTATCTCTCATATGTTGTGTGTGTGTCCTCTTTAACAACCGGTATATTCCTAAACATGTCCCCTGATGAAGATAACTATTTTATCAGCATTTCCCAAACTTAACTGCTCCTGAGATCTCCCTCCCCACCATGCAGTAACCATTGCCATTGAGCAGAAACAGTGTTAGGTAAAACATAGTTTTGTAAATTTAGGAAGTCACAGGGATAGAAGAAGTGAGCCAGCTGGGCTGCATGGCCTCAGGAAACAAGTGACAGCGGCAGAAGAGGGCCCTTGGAGCTCAGGAGAGGAAGGCAAAGATAACGCCCCCGAGGTCAGAAGAGGGGAAAGGCAGGAGCCTGCTGCAGAGAGAGCTGGCTGGAGGAAAGAGCAATTGTTAGCCCTAGGAAGGACAAAAAAGAGTTACAGGAGGAACAATATAATCCTACAACACAATGTGACACAACTGTGTATAGTATCTTCTTAGGGAAACGATTATTGATCAAACCACAAATTGTTCTGCGGCAAGAATGGGCAATGTCGTTGCTGTGTATGAGGCCTAACTCCCTCCTTCTGTGGGAGGCTGGCAAAAATGCTCTCTACAATTTTTTAAAAAAATCAAGCAATAGTAATAAGAATATGTTATCTCTAAAATATAGACATAATTAGCAAAAACAAACAATTAAAAAGTAGAAATTGGTTTAAAGGAGTGAGTAGAAATTGGGAATTAAAAGGGCTGAGGCAGTAAAGTGCCATTTTCCTGAGTCTAGTACTATTTGAACTTTTAAGCCATGCATATGAATAAATTTAATACAAGACATTTAAAGTACACTTATGAGCAAATATAAATAATATGTAAAATACAAAAAGCAATTACTTAGCTATTAGAAACTTTCACAAAAGTCCTTATAGAAGTATTTGGTATTATGGGAGATTCTTTACATTTTATTATATAAGTAAAAGAAAATGTATATAGATAAAATACAAACCTAAAACAATCTACTAATAACAAAATTGGTTGGCAAATTAAAAAACTTATGTTATTAAATCCAGGTCCTAATATCTTAAATGGATACACACTCAGTATGAAAACATAGATTTAGTCTTTGTGCTAATATACAATAAGCCGCAGTATTTTGTAGGGCTCAGAAGATCACTGGAATATTAATTATTATTTTATTCAGTGAAAATATTGGTTAATCAATAAGTTTAATATAGTGTTGATGTAAGAAACCTCGAAACCTGTAGAGAATTTATATGAATGTATTTGAGCCAAATAGACAATTTCCAGGAAGCAAAATTTCAAATGTTCCAGAGAATAACAGTTTTATAGTTTTTTTAATGCATTTAAAATTAAGGGGGGGGTGGCTAAAGAAGATTGCGTGAAGATAGGAGAAAGCAAGGCCGGTGTTGTATTACAGGACAGTTGACAAGATTATGTGTCCCCTTGAGGATGGTTACACTTATTTCAAAGGCGTCTTAACACAGATGCACAAAAATATCAACAGGGCTTACTTCAGGCAAAGACAAACTTAAAAAAATACTTACTATTGCTTATTCTAAATGCATAGTAGATAAATGTATAAATATATATAGTCTCCCAATAGCACATTTTTGTATTAAAAGCCTTTCTGGCCCTGGCCAAGTGGCTCCAATTGGTTGGAGTATCATCTCGTACACCAAAAAGGCTGTGAGTTCAATCCTTGGTTGGGGCACATACAGAAGGTAACCAATGGATGTTTCTCTCTCTGTCTCTCTCTGTCTCTCTCTCTCAAATCAGTAAACATATACTCAGGTGAGGACTAGAAAAAAGCCCCTCTGTAATTTTAAAAATAAATGACATATTCAAATGACAGATTTAGACACAGGCAAAATCTTTACTAAAGAAATTACATGCCTGAGTAATGACTTACACGTGATGACCTGCCCAGTCAAGAGTTTATCATCAGATTACCCTGTGAGCTTACTCTCCACAGAACCCCCTTTTCACCCACAATAAAAAATAACTATTGATCATTACTAGTGGCAAGAAATTTTTCACTACTCTAATTTTCATACCATTCTATCAGAAAATGTATATATTGATAACTTCCAGCAAAATTGTAAGTATTTAGTCTTAATTCCAAAGGAAACATTGTCTATCATAGAAGATTAAGTATGTGTGAACAAAGATTTCTAAAAAGATAACTTGGTTTCTTTAAAATAGTGAGATATTGAATTTACATTTGAAAACCTAGACATTCTCCCTGAAATGGACAACATCAAAGTCCTGAAGTTATCAGAAAGTATAGATCCCTCTATCATCACTGAAACTATTGAACCTAAGTATCTAAGGGGATCCTTAGGGAAAAAACCTAAATTTCAGCATTTTCACATTGGCAAATTACTTCTGAAACTTTATGATAATGCTGGTGCAAAAATCCATTTATGTATTTTTGAATTTTAAAATATTGAAATGTTTCTACTTAATAAAAGCACAAGATCAATATTTTTGCCATATTTAAGCTTCAAATAACTTGCATTTTTCTGGAAAACAGGTGAGATTATTAAATTGGTTGAGAAACTAAGTAGTCAGAATTGACTTACTCGTTTTGTTGCCAGGAACAGATAGATGCTCCGGTCAGGAAATCAAACAAGAAGGGAAAAGTTCCAAAGTACCACACACACAGCCAGTCCTCATGGAGACATAGACTGTGATGGAGGGCCCATGCTCAAGTCCGGGCTATCTGGTCAGTCATTAATAACTCACCAAAGGCATCCAATGCTCCTAGACCTACACTTCCACCATGACAATGATTGACCTATTTTTCAACCTACCTCTATGTTTCAGCCACCAGTAACTAATTAATTGATTACTCTGACTGAACAAGCCAGTCTTCATGCAGAACTAGATAGAGCACGGCAAGAGACCAACTTGTACGCTGTTGGCCAGACACCAAAGGAAAGCCGTCATAGGCCATCTTTGAGTCAAGCTCTTGGCTGTAGTCAGTTTTGGTCAAGGTGGGTGGTTTATAGTACACTAAGCATGGTGACCTGTGGGCAAAGGAGGAAACAAGCAATACGGCAGCCACTATTGGTTTCTTAGAGAAGAGCATTGACTGTGTAGACATCTTGCTTCCCCCGCCCAGTAACAAAATTCTGCATCCTCCAAAGCTCAGTTTAGATGCAAACACTTTTGATGGTCTTGTCTTGATCTCTGTTCAGAGTTTCAGTCCTGAATATGCCTATCAGATGTTTTTACGCCTCTATTAATCACCATCTTTATCACACTTTATTACTTATGTGGTAAACACGTGGAGTGTACAGTAAGATGCCTCAAAGCAAAGATCTGTAGAGACCCTAGGAGTTTCTCCCAGGCCTTCAGCAAATGCTCTCCATTTCCTTCCTGAAGACCTTTTATCCCTCCTCTTTTCTTCACATACACTGTGACTATGTTAATTCAAGCTCCCATCGTATCTTATCTTATTGCGATGTCTCCTCAAAAGCTACTTACCTCTAAAGTCCATGATCTCACTTGTGAAAAGAAAAGTTAATTTTATACTTTCTGTGTGGAGAAAAACTCAGTTCTTTCCCATTGGGTGTATCCATCCCTTCTCACACAAACACACACTTCACTTCTGGTCACCGGTTGTGTGGGTCTCTCCTCACACACTAAGCCATTCTCTGTGATCCCAGCTGGGCGTTCTACAATTTACCTGAATTCCAACCCTGTTGATCTGGAGACAGGGTCAGATCCTACAGGTTGAGGACTCAGGCTCACAAGATATCCCCCACCCTACTTCAAATGCTATTTGCAAGTAGTAGGTCCCCAACTTACCATAACTTCTGTCCAATTTGGCTACAAATCAGAGGTCCCCATGATCCCCCACCTCAGGTTTAATTAATTTGCTAGAACAGCAAATTATATTTACCAGTTTACTGAAAGATATGATAAAAGGTATCGAAGGGCAGCCAGATGAAGAGCTATATTGGGTGGGGTCTGGGAGGGGCTGACTGAGTTCAGGAGCTTCTGTTCTGCTGGAGCTGGGGTGAGCCACCCTCCTAGTGTGGATTTGTTTGCCAGACTGGAATTCTCCAAACACTCGAGTATTGGGATTTTATGGAGGCTTCCTCACATGGGCATGATTAATTATTAACTCTGTTTCTAGCCCCTCCCCGCTCTCTGGAAAACAGGGGATGGGCCTGAGAACTCCAAGCTTCTAATCATGGCTGGTTTTCCTTGGCGACCTGCCCCAATCGAAGAGCCATCTAGAAGTGCACCCAGAGTCCCCTCATTGGAATCAAAGGTGCTCCTAGTGCTCTTGTGACAAAAACTTACAAGAGTTTTACAAGTTTGTGTTAGTGATGGGGTCAAAGACCAAATATTGGAACAAGAGATGCCCTTTGTGCTCTTATCACTTTGGAAAGAACAAGGGTTTAAGGAGCTCTGTGCCAGGAACCAGGGGCAGATATCAATGTGTATATTTTCTATTATCTCACACTGACCCTACACCCGTGTGATTATTTTAGCATGCAAACCTGATCACATTATCTTCTTTCTTAATCTTTCAATTACTCAGATACAACACCTTCATATCTCATTTAGGGCTCTGTAGAGACAGCTCTCGCTTCTCTGGTCTCATCTGCTATTATGATTTTGCTTACACTAGTCTAGCTACAGTAACCTTCTTTTAATCATTCAGTCTTACCATGTTCCCTTCTGCAACGACGATTTTGCACATGCTCTTTCTACCAGGAATGCTGGTTCTTTTCCTGCTCACAAAATAAATCACTCTGTAAATTCAGCTCAGCTTCACCATAATCTCCTTTGAGCCTCTGCTAATGGTAGTGTTTCGGGATGAGGTCCTTGTAACCAGAAACACTATGAAAACAGTAGGCTAATTTATAATTTTAGTAGTTAATAACATAAACTTGAGCCAGTTTCATAACATCTGAAAGCATCAACCTTCTCATCTATAAAATTGGGATAATATCTACCTCATAGGATTACTTTGAGAGTTAAAAATGATCATTGCTTAGCAGGGTTTCTGCCCTATGACGTGGCTCAAAAAGGCAGAACATTAGTTTGTTAAGTGATTACACTAGTCTTGACAATATAATTCAGAAAAAATGTTATTAAAATTGTTTTTCACCATATTTTTCGATAAAGATTTACTACTATAACAAGAGACTGAAAAATACACTGTTTCATCAATACACAAATCAATTTCTCTCTCTTGTAAACTGAATCATCTTGGGAGGCGTCCCAGAGTGGTGAGGAAGCTGTAAAGCACTGAGGAGTTAGGATCCTTCCATCAGCAAACGTGAGGTGTCACCCTTGTCTGCACAGTCTGGGGAACCTGCTACCACACCCATAATCCCTCTCGCATGAATCCCTCCTCTTTGAGGCCATGATCCAGAAATTGCACATATCACTTCCATGAACATAGCACTGGCCAGAATTTAGACCTAGTTTCAAGGCCATGACTACCAGCAAGGAATGACACATTTCTTCCCTGGGCAGCCATGTACTGAGATAAAAATCATATTCTTATTGGGGGGCGGGAAGGAGAATGAATATTGAGGGGACAGAGAGCAGTTTTCTACTCCCTTTCTGAGTTAAAATAATTTCTAGGTTAAAAATAATTTCCCACAGGAGTGAAAAAAAATTTGTGTGAGGAGTGTGACAAGTAGGATAATTATAAAAAAAAGTTATTTGAAAATTTAAATATGAACATATCATATTTTTGCCAACAAAAAATAGGACAATGAAACAATAGGACCACCTTATACTCATAGGTGAAAGGACAGTAAGGCTCATGGTCATCAGTTTTACCCATAACTGTGGCACCTGGGGTCAGAGGTGGTGGTGACTGCGCCAGTTACTAACCTAATGACACCACCAGGATGACAGCCCAAGCTATCTGCCTCTTTATGCAACTCGACTTTGCCGTAACAAAATGCTCGGGGATGTTAGTTTCTCTCTCACATCCCCAACATGAGATACACAGTTAAAGGACTAAGCGAACCCACGTGCTAGATGCTGTGGCTATGCATTTGTCTTCGTCTTTATCATCGAACATATCTCCTCCTCCTCATTATCATCATCATCAATACTTATTCAATGAGTGTTCAGGATGCACCAGACTGTGTTCTAGGGACTATAAATACGGCAATGATCAAGAATAGATCCAACTTCTTGACTCCGTGGAGCTTACTTTCCAATGAGCAGAGACAGAAAGACGTCATAAGACATCCGTCGCGGTACATGACACGATAACCAGCCTTGATAAAATAGAGCAGGCCGAAGGGACAGAGACTTCTTGGAAGCAGTCTGAGAAAGCCTCGCCGAGGAGAGGAAACGGGAGTGAACACCCGCAGGAAGTGAGGAAGGACAGCCTGTGGATAAGCAGACAAATATTTCAGGACGGAAACAACGTAGGTTGCAGTCCTGGCCTCAGAGGGTGTCTGACCTGGTTGAGGAACAGCAGGACACCTGTGGGACCGTAGCACAGAGCAGTGAGTGAGGGAAGAATGGGAGGAGATGGCTTCCCAGGGAAAAGGGAGGGGCAAAGCCTGGAGATGTTCAGAGTGTCAAAGACCTCAAAGGCACTGTCAGGTTTCTGGCTTTTACTCTGCATGCCATGTGGCACCCTAGAGGTTTTTGAGTAAGACAGTGACATGATCTGATTTTCATTCTAGTAATACTGATATGAAGGGAGCCTCAGGTCACTGAGTAGTCTGCTCCTGACACTATATTAAATGCCTTATGTACTTGACTTCATTTGATTCTCACAGCACCACAGAATAGCTTGTATTATTCCCATTTGCATAGATGAAGAAACTGAGTCCACAAAGACTGAACAAATGTCTCTATGAATACCAGGCATTTTTAGGAGCTGACCTCAGGTCCACCTGCCTGCACGCTTCCTCATCATTCATGTTGTTTTAGTTCTATCACTCTTGTGACAGCTCCCTTGAAAGGTCTATTTGTTTTCGTCCCGCCATAAAATTGTTTCCCATTCCCTCCTGTCCACTGATATCCTAAGTAGAGGCAATAAAGAGGTAGTCTACTGTGTCACTGTGAAGAGTAGTGTTACTGATGATAGCAATTAGTACTCATTAGTATTTGATAAAAAAGCAGCCCTGTGCCGCTGCGCTCTTCATCTAAATGGCACCTCATAAATAACACACCCCTGCAATTGAGGAGAAACTTCTGAAGGTGTTTTAATCCCCACGATGAGGCCCTTAAGTGTATAACTCAGTTCCATAGTTATACGAGCTTTTCTCAAGTCTCTTCCCTCCCTTCCTTCCAAATCTCACCTCTTTCTTCAGGGCTTTCTGCATCGATGTTGATGCTCCTGACATACAGCCCTCCCTACCCATATGGCCCCTGTACGAGTGACAGGTGCATCAGTTCCCACGACAGAGTGACAGCCACCCACAGATATCCTGAATGCCGCCTCTCTTTATTACCCTCACCTCTCTCCCAGCTGTAGATCAACCACCATTATTGTGGGACCCAGAACAAGAGAACAAATGGAGGCTTCATATCTTACCTCTATTTGAAAGTTAGCAATCAAGCTAACGAGCTGTTAAATGAAATATTTCCTATGCCTACATTGACAACAGCAACACTGTGCTTATTTTTAGTTCTCTACAAAATCTTTTCTGCGAATTTTTTCTTTTTATTTTAAGCACCATCTTTTTCATTTTTTTCTGGGCTACAGTTTTTTTTTCCCAAATCAGCTGGATCATGTTGAGGCTTGTTTCTCAGATTGGTCAGGACAGATCCAGAGCAGATTTTCGTTCATGACTAATTTGGCCCATTACTAAGCAACACTCCTCTGAGGAGCCTATCGACTGCCCACGGATCCGAAGTTCTTCCCACTCTGGATGCTGAGAATAGGACCTGCCCCCAGCACTGTGTGAGCGCTGGGGGTGGCTGCGCCCGCATGCGCATTTCGGTCCTGGGAGACTCAAGGGCAGCTCTCCGTGCAGATTTCCCGAACTCTATTTCTCTCTGTGAAATCCTCTGGCGTTTTCTACCCTGGTGGTTTCGTCGACAGATTCTAGCTGACTGCACATTTTATTTTCTTAACTCAGCCAGACCACCGGGTGCTGGTCGGCTTCCCCCTCCCTGTGCCGTGCAGACAGTGGGTCGGGGCGGCCACAGGACCTCACCTTCTCCGTGTCCCTGCTCTCAGAGCTCCGCCTCCGGAAATGCCTGTTGCACGTTGTCTGAAAACGATTTCATGTATTTTGCCTAGTTTTCTAATTGTTTGAGCGGGGAGTGGAAATTTGTTTCCTTACTCTATCATAGCTGTAAGAGGAATTTAAGTGGTATTTCTAATTGTGGAATAAAACTTAATGTTCTCTAGAAAATGAATTTCAGGCCTCAGTGGGCAGATGAAGGAAGTGATGTTTGTGTTGTGGTTATTTTCTTTCCCCCAGTTTAGTTTTTCCAGCTCCAGGGAAACGGCAGCCTACACTGTTCTCACTCGAGGCCCGCCTTCTCCTCACCTCTTTCCCCCCCTTAGTTACTGAAACACTCTGTGTGGATCACTGACGATACTCTGGTATTGCTCCGAAAAGAAAACGGGTCACCATTGTGTCATTGATTAAGAGACCTAAATGTAATAATCTGTGCCTACCTTTTCTTTTGGTGATACTTGTTAATTAAATAAATGCTTCAGAAATGCACGTAAGAGTCATTTGATGCACATTTTAAGAAGTGGACACGCCCTCCACCTTGAACATTCTATTTCACAAGGACTGGACAGAGAGAGTTTCTAACAATGAGCCTGATGAAACTCACATTTAGGACGCACTTGTTTATTGTATTGGTTGCCCTTTTCATGTTTTGTTCATCAGCATTCTATTTTTTGAAACTGTCTTTGAATGGGAATTCCCATAATATAATCATAACAAGTGCTGATACTAGTGACCACAAGAACATAAAATGTTCCTTGGAGTTCAAAGTGTGATCGTTCGGTATATTTTTACATTGAATTCTTCCTCATTTTCAAAATTAGCAAGTCTATCATAGAACATCTACTAATTGCTCTTTTACCTGAGTACTGGGGAACTAACCCCTCCCATATTAGATTGGATAACAGAGTTTGTTGATGAAAATCAAGATTAGTAAGCAGAAAAGTAGCGTTTGTTCACTTAAAAGAATCAGTGGGGGGAGTTCTTTTACTTGATGGTATCTCACACATGTGATCATTGAATTATAGTTTAATTTATTCATATACAATATTTATGCATAATTTAGTCATATACTCGGTGTGGCCCTGCAGACATTAATAGGACTGAGCCCCACCCCTGCTAACAGACAGCTAACAGATCAAGCAAAATGAGGGGGTTTGATAGTGGAAGCTAGATGGCCTTAGCAAAAAGTATCAATTATTAAAAATAAAAATAATTCCATTTAAAAAGTCTATTCCGAGTCAACTAACTTTTGAGATAACTTGGGTCATTTAGCACATTTTGGAGTCAAAACAAAATTTTGCCAGAATGTCCAACTACGGCAATGACACCAGCACCACGAGAGGTGTTTATGCCGGATGTTCACAGGACTTCCCAGACACCCACTTTTGTTTTTCTCTCCAGGTGCCACAGAGATGTGGCAATTCGAAAAAGCAGACTTCGCAATTGTACATTTCAGTAATTGCATATAAATCGTCTGGACGGGTATCTGTTGCAGATGTGGTATTCAGAAGGTACAGGCCGATGCCCTCTTAAAAACATGAAACTAACACTGCACTCTGTTAAGCAAGTCAGTGATTAAAGGTAACAATACGTAAAAATAACTTAAAGAGACAAAAGGACTCATAGGTCAGATACTCAATTTGTGGGCCCACTCAAGTTGTTTCCAGGAGCTTTTCTACATGAAATCCTGTCTTTGTTCATGCCCAGATTTCCTAAAATCTCTCAAACCGGCAGCACCTGGTCTCAGCATGCCCCATACCTCTCATGAAGCGGCCCCATGCCTGGCACTAGCAGCAACGTCCTTGGTTCAAAGTTTGGCCTCTCTAGGGCACCTCCAAGCTCAGCAAAAGTAGCAACTATCTGAAAATCACTTTGTCGTTTATGCTGGGTGGCCCCAGCAAGAACACAGGTGGTGGGTGACCTCGGCCTGCACCTCCTGGGAGGTCCCATAGTCAGCTCACCTGGTAGGTAGTTTAACACCATGTTGAAGCAGCACCCAACCACCTCCATAAGCAACACACTGAAGGGGAGGACTCAGTGGGCCCCAGAGCCCTGGTGAAGTAAGCCCTGCTACGTGGGGTGGTCCCCTGCACAGCTGATCCACCCTGGTGGTCAGCAGTTACAGCCAGTGCTTGCAGCTGATTAACCTGGCAGTAAATCTCTGCCATAGACATTCCAAAGACCATCGGAATTCTACTACAACGGGAGAGGGTACACAGCCCACAAAGGGGTAGGGAGGGTGGCACACCTGGAGTGTCTAGCTTGGGTGATCAGGGAGGCTGTGCCGCTGGACCCAACAGAACACCTACTGCATAAAGCCACGGTACCATGCCCAGGAGATGTGGCGGCTCCACCTAATACATAGAAACAAGCACCGGGAGGCAGCCAAAATGAGCAGACAAAACAAACATGTTGCGAAGGAAAGAACAGAACAAAACTCCAGGAAAAGAAAAACCTAAACAAAATGGAGACAGGCGACCTACTAGATGCGGAGTTCAAAATGCTTTCCAAGAATGCTCAATGAACTTCAACAAAGAGATAGAAAATATAAAAATGGAGATAAGAAGCAGAAAAAAATCAGTCAGAATGAAGAATACACAAACTGAAAGGAAAACTACATTACAGGGAATCTCTATTTTCTAGGTTATTTATTTTTACAATGAACAAAATTAGAAGTGGGTAATAAAGCAGCTTTCATTAGAAGGCAGAAAACTTGTTAAAATCAGCCCTCTTAGAAATTCTGTTAAACATATCTGGCCCATACTCTATGCAGCCTAGAAAAGTAAAACTTTAGAATTCCATTTCACTTCTCTTCAGGTGGCATTTGGTTCTTATCGAATAAAACTTTAGTTTGCCCCCATATGAAGTGTTATATTCCGAAATATATATATATGCATTTCCTAAAATTTCAGTACCTATTTTGTCAATATTTCTTGAGCAGTTATTATGTGACAAGAACTGTGTGAGGTACAGAGATAAAAAGCAATGTGAGCAACCTCTAGATTCTTCCCCTAAAATGTCCCCTATAACAAGAGTCAAAGGTGAAGAGTTAGACTGAAAAACCTATTTAACAGTCTGTCATAGTTTTTAACAAAACTTTCTATTCTTATTGCAAATGCTAAGGAAAATGAAGATTTCCTTTCGCTTTTCTTCCTAACAGCCCAGGATTTATACAAATACTGGACATAGATGTGGGAAGCAAACTCTTTGGTGTGTACTAACCTACATCTAATCAGAGAAAAGTCTCCAGAGGTGAGTTAATAAGCTTCTGTGACGCAAGGATACTGATAATGTTCAGGATTTAACTGTTTTCTGAACTTCATGCATTTTGTCCCACAGAGTGGAATAAGGCCATCAAATCAATAATCTGTATCAGTGATCCTTTTTCACATTGAAGTTTGCAGAACCTCTTTGAAAATCTGATTGATTTGCCTCCTTCCATTCTAAAAATGCATAGAGGTGCATATAATTGAATGATTACATAAATTTCAAGGGGTTGGTATTTTTCTGGAAAACCCTCCCTGGGTTCCTGGAATATCATAGAGATCTTCAGAGCAGCTCACTTATAAGAAGACTACTTTATTAATAATATAGATTAATACATTTTAATTAATTCCTTTAAACAATTGAATGAATTATTAGCTATAAGACGCTTAAACAAGAGTCTGTTCACAGGAAGCATTCAGTGAGTGTTATTTTGTTTTGATTGCAGCCATGTTGAGTTTCTCGTGTGCTAGTCACTTTCTCAAATGCTAGACTAACGACAGACTAACATTTTCTGTGTTTCTTGTAGTCCAGGCATATATCTAATTTGATACTTCTAATTACCCTGTGCGGTAGGTATTTTAACGCTCACCACACAAGGTAATGAAGTGATGATCTTTCCCACTGCCAGTAGGGTTTGTACTCAAATCCCCTGCTTCATAACCACTATTATTTCTTCGCTATCAGAGTGAGATGGTGGGGCTCGTACTCAGACTTATTATTTCTGATTCGAGCTGAGCCTAGCATTTCCCATGATATACCAGCCCTGGCTGATTTCTCACGGACTACTCAAAGCTTGCCCAGGGTGATTCACTTAGATCACCAAGGTGGACACGTATATCTTACAGGAAGAATGTTAGTTAGTATCGACTGAGTTCAAAGCTCCAACCAGAGAGAGGCAAACTCGCTGCTTGAAGTAAATGTCATAAATTTACATTAGCTGTGCGCTGTAAGTCCTGCCTTTTCATAAAGTCAAGGGACAGATAAATTATCATAAATTTCCTTTGTCACTTGAACTATCCCCCCTACTCACCTTACCAGAAAAGGCTGAATATTTATTTCCATGTCTATAATTTTCATATTAAGAATTCTAGGGGGTATTTAAAAGGTCATATAGTTTCAGAATAGAATGAGGCCTTTCATTTTATTTTGCCTTGTAATGTAGAATCAAAGGCGTTATGATCTAAAATACTCCTAGTTAAATCTCAGAGACAGGCATTTAAAATCTAGAGAGGTGACTAACAATTTTTCTTGTCTTCCTCAAGCATCAAGAGAAGTTTTCTAAACTTGTCTAAGATGTCCTGGTTTTAAATATTTCTTAGATGAAAAAGTAACTGAAATTTAAATGTTCCGATATTGGGAAAAAAAGAGAAAGATCTATTTATGTTTGAATCTTTAGGAAGGGAGGAAAAGTCATGGAGGTATGGTCTTTAATGAGACTGCATTTCTGATCCCGTGGCGAACTAACATAACAATGGAAAGACGGAGTCTCCAGGAATTAGAAAAGTTAGGGCTTTCAAACATAAAAGTTTGGGCAAGAAAGGGATGGCAGCTTCTGTGTTAAGTAGAATTCTGTCTTTTAGAATTTCCAGGCATTTTCTCCCTAACAAACAACATCAATAGAACTCATCTTTTCTCCTACTCCTGCTACTCCCCCAAAACACATTTGTTCTCCCACCTGTTCAACCAGTTCAACTGTTGTTATCTTCCCATACTCTAACAGACATTGTGTTTTTAAACAATCACTGGAACAAATATGTGAGTAGCTACATGAGGTTCAGGCGATGGTAGTAAGATGAAACTCCTAGGGAAGTAACTACACACAGAAGTGCGTGGGGTGGGGGTGGGGAGAGGTCACAGGAAGGATAAACTTCCCTCTGTCGTTTCCCTTGACAAACACATTTGTTAGTCACAGAAAGGTGCCTGCCACCAGGAAGGGGGGATAAGCAGACAATACGCCCTCCATCATCAATTTCCTGGTATACTTTCCCACAACTCCTGTGTCTTGGGCATAAGTCTGAGTGGGACTGAAAAAGGGTGGGGCAGGACTGCTGTAGCCCCTTTTCTCAACATTTCCATGGTTTAATAAGTGTGTGGGTAAATGAGTTCTAAAAAGTTATTCTAGTTGCCTCAAGAAAAGAAAGAGAGACGCATAAGAAGGGGTCTAGAAATAAGGACCTAGGTACTTCTGTATGGCAGAGAAGCAAATAAAGACCTACCATATACTGCTTCTGCACCCTTATTCCTGACCAGTGAGTCACAGCACAGTGGTGTGGCCCCAGTGGGTCACAAATGGGTCCAGATACAGATCCCCTCAGCCTATGTGGCAACTGGATGCATTTTCCCGGTGGGTCACAGAAAGGTGATCATTTTCTATGAGTCCCATGATGTGAAATGAGTTGGGAAACACTCCCTATATAGCATATGGTCCATACCTCTATCATAGCTCCAGGTATTTCTATTAACCAAGCACATTACTAGTGTATCCCAGGAACTTACCATCTATTAATTCAGTGAATCCTCCTAGAAACTTGCAGAGGATGTATCATC
This sequence comes from Phyllostomus hastatus, assembly GCF_019186645.2. Taxonomy (NCBI): domain Eukaryota; kingdom Metazoa; phylum Chordata; class Mammalia; order Chiroptera; family Phyllostomidae; genus Phyllostomus; species Phyllostomus hastatus. Next base: position 23,394,301 of record NW_025333737.1, on the reverse strand, counting down.
CTTATTTTACATAAGGAAATAGAGACTCATCAAGAAACAGGTAAAGGTCACAGAGCAGGTGAAAAGCAGAACAGGGAACAAGGAAACTCAGTTTTATTTTATTCTGGATTCTATGATCTTCCCACACTCTTCATAGGCTCAACCCTAACAAATTTGCTTTTTAGAACATCTTCTTTCCCCCTAGACTCTGAGCTTCTTCAGAAAAAGGAATGTGCCATATTTATATTTGGCAACTTAGATCCTGACACTTATACTCCATGTCACTTAGATATTAAAGACTTGCTATGTGAAGCCTTCAATCATTCAACTAGTGTTTCCCATAGACAATGAGACATTTCCTACTACTCAGGTTGTAGGAATATGAGGACACTTTCCTCTTTTTACCCTATTTGTTCCCTCCTCTAAGTTGGTGAATACATAGCAAGTTGCCCTGGAGTATTGTTCTTCCCTGAAATGTGCTGAAAAGGTATCCTTTTCCAGATGTGCGCACGTACACACACACACACACACACACACACGCACGCACACACACACTCAACAGACGAGAGTTATTCCTCTCATCCATCCTGAATTCTACCCTGGAGTAATGCCCTAGGGTGCAAAATCTCTGGACTACCAACAAAGGGGCACAGCTCCTGAGACAAAGACCCATCACAGCAGAGCAAAACAAAACAAAACAAGAAGGCTGGAAACCACCTTGCCTGGTTTAAGAAACTGTAACCCCCCACGGCTAAGGCTGAGTGAGAGACCTTCTTCAGACCAGAAGCTACTAAGGAGACAAAGCTTATCTCCTTGGCAGGAGTGCTGCTTCTGCTCCTTTTTCTTCACCCTGCCTGGCTCCCACTGCTTGATCAGTTAGCCAATGATGGGTAAGATTCCCCAAACAGGGAATGACCTAAGACAGGCACGATCATGTGGAGGCCCCAGGGAAGGACTTGGGGGGCTATAGCAAAAGGGGGTGATGGACCCTTACCCCTCGTCTTTGACATAGCCTGAGTTCTCATTCTGTCTGCAAGAAGTCTCCTAATCTCTTGGCTGCCTTACTTCCCCTGCCTGACTTAAGCCTGAAACAATGACTCAAGCCTGAAACAATGCTGGTGGTGGGTGTCGCCCAATGCTGGAAAGGGCGGGTTCCCTAGGGTGATGAGACCTAAGAGAGAATATGTAAAATCCTGTGAAACCTGCTTTGTTTAGAATGCTCTCAATTAAATGATAAGGGTCCAAGCAAGAAGTGAGTTTGTTCCTCTAAGTTTTGTAGCCCTTTAGCTAACAGACCCTGACTCAGAAGAAGCCCCAGAGTTCTTTGTATGTTATCTATTGTTTGATTATTACTGCCTGACCGTGATTAATGAGCTTTACCTGTACTCCTGTGCAAAACGAACCCAATAAAAGCCCATTGAGGAAAATGCTCTTGGCCCTTCTGCTTTGAGAGATCAGCCACCTTTCCTCCCCAAGCAGATCATGTCTTGGTAGACCCATTCTCATCTGTGGTGGCCGGGGGACCCTGCAGGCAGAGCTCCCCACCCCACACACATGCAAGAACAAAACAGGTGATAAATACTCCAAAGGTAGTGCCTTATTTCAGCCAGGTGATAAGTGTATGGCTATATTCTAGATCATTACTATCTATCTTATGATTAGAGTTGAGTAGTGAGGTCTGTGGAACGTGGGAAAGAAGATACCTACTGAGAAGGGTAACTGGTGGTCAACGAGGCTCAAATGTAAGAACGGAGCCTAGCAGCCATTCTAAAGACAGGCCTCTCTCTCACAAGCTGCCCTGCAGGGAGAAGCCTGTACTAAGGTGTTTGTCTCATGCCATGAGTGGTTTGCTTGCACTGTGTTCCTGACATCTATAAAGGGGTTCCTGGAATCTATTTCAACCAGTAGGACTGAGGCTTTCTATGTCCAATCAGAGCTATGTAGCTGTATTGACATCAGCATCTTCATTAAATCATAGCAGCTCTATTCTGACCAATCAACACAGTGCCTTCTAGACCAATCAAAATGCAAGGATTTGGAATCCTCACTTGCATGAGGGTGAACTAATCAGAGAACAGTGGCAGGGACTTCTCTCTTCCCCTCTGTCTTGGAGTGTGTCCCTTACCTTTCCACCAAAGACTAAAGACAATGTTTCCCCAGTCAGAGCAAAGATGAAACACTAAAGACATTTCACTGGACCAAAGCAGGGCAGAGCAGAGCTGAACTGAGCTACATAGCTACAGAGGGTCCTCACCCCAGTGCCACCTCACTCAGGGCCACCTCATAGTCCTACTTGCTCCACAGATACTGGTTGCTGCTTCATTACTGGGCTGCAACATTATGGAGCTTTCACACAGCTGTGCTGTTTTCACAGCTGAGCTACATCACAGTTGAGCTGTTTGCACTGAATAAAGATTACTTCTTTATCCACCCCAAACTGGGTATTCCTGTTGGTGTTGGTGCCAACCATCAATTGACAAGCAATTGCCAAAGGAGATGCATATTAACATATTTATGTGCTTTGAAAAACTCTGATTCATCTGAATAGTTGGCCAGGGAGGTCTGGATAACCCCCACCCTACTGCCACTGTTTGGATTGTATGGTGAATATTTTCCATAAACTGAATGAGGGAAGTCTAGAGCTCAAATTTTTAAGGAAAGTGTTTAAAAATATAAACGTTATGTTGGAATTAAATATATGGTTTGTACTTAACAAATATTTATGGCTTGCAAGCGCATCTTAGGCTGACATCAGCCCTTCATGCAAGCGCATGTCTCAGATAACCCCTTACGGAGTCACAAGTAAAGGTAAGTTCCTGGTGTGGCTTCCCAGTGCCCCTTGTGATCAACAGTCTTCTCCACCTCCCAGGCCATCCCTTCTGTGTCCCTCAAATAAGACCCCCAAGGAGCTTACCAAAACTGCCTCTCCTTTCGCTTTGAATTGGCTCTTCAGCCTTAGCCTGGGAAGCCCCAGGCACTTCACTTGTTACCCTAACACAGGCCTGTCACCCAGGTACTGCCACTCCCTCTGCCTGTCCCCCACCTTGACCTCCAGGCATGCCGTGTACTTCCTCCAGGACCTGGGAATCATGGACTTCTCTGCTCCAATTCATGAGGTCGTTCCTTGAACCTGTGCACACTATTTGACACTCTGAGGTTCTACTTACCAAATGTTAATTTAATCAAGTCACAGCAGGAAACATAAAATTACATGTCAATTTAAATTTGCAAAGGGGCAAATGGTTATTTTAAATAATATGAGTTCTACAAGCAGAAAACAAGTGGGTAGACAATTTGCTTAGATCAAGTCTGGAACTGCATTTAGGCCTGAGAGCCACCGCTTTAAAATGATGCTCTCAGAGGTCTTTGCAGGATAGAATGGCCCTGTCACTCCTGGATGGGGAAAGCAATGGAAGAACATTTAGCTATTTAGCCCAAGAAGAGCTGACCCTGATTATTTTAAAGACTGTCTTTGGGGAAATGGAATTTATGTTCTTCAAAATATTCTGAAAGGCAGAATTAGAAGCAGTAGGTTAATTACTTTCAAGAAAACAGATTTTTAGCCCTGGCTGGCATAGCTCAGTGGATTGAGCTCGGGCTGCGAACCAGTGTCTTAGGTTCGATTACCAGTCAGGGTACAAGCCTGGGTTGCAGGCCATGACCCCCAGCAACCATATATTGATGTTTTTCTCTCTCTATCTCCCTCCCTTCCCTCTCTAAAAAAAAAATAATAAAAATAAATAAAAAATTTAAAAAAAGAAAACAGATTTCAGCTTGAAATAAGGTAAAACTCCCCAGTTGTGAGAACAGTCCAAAAATGAAGCGGTTTTCCAACTCTGACCATGGTCCAGCACAGGTCAGAAACTACCGAGAGACAGGCAGACCGGAGAAGCACTTGGAGGGAGCACTGTGGTAATCTAGGGCGTCTCTAACTTCCAAGCATGAGCAAGTGTAGCAAGTACAATGACCGTCTAGTTATTAAACTTGGCCTTGAACCTTAAAGAAGGAAACAAGTCAACCTCTTTTTTTTTTCTTTGCCATGGTTAGTTTTCTGTCCTTTCTGATGATCAGTAGTGGAGAATCAATGACACTACCTTTCTTTATTATATGCTAATGCCTCCATAGGAATGAATTTGATATTTATGAAGTCCTTATAGATGCCCCAAAGCAGAGGAGCTTGAAATTCAATTACTTTGCCACTGAAAAGGAAAGGATAGTACCAGGCAGCATAATTTGAAAACTACTTTTTTTTCCATGTCATTAAAGAAATTTTCCATGTTCCGTTCCTTCTTGTTTGGGGTATGTGTTATTTATTCCATTTGCTAAAAACAAAAATTCACAGTCCACATCTTCACAGGGCCTTTGGTTCGCTGCACTTGAACTATAAATAGAGGCTTCGCCGGCTGCGATGCCTCGGCTGCCACCTCTGGAAATATTGCCACATCTGGTCCTTGCTGTCCCTGTCAATTTCAGGGTTTTTGATTCTGACTCCTCCGGTGTGTTATTCTCTCAGAAGTTATTTTCACCATCTTTTCAAATAAAAGTTTTGAAGAAAAAGGGAAAAGATGAGAAAGCAGAGACAAAAAAAATAAAACACCAAACCTAAAAGTTACCGTCCATTTTTAAAAGGGTTCTTTCCATGGAAAAATCTAAGGCATCTGTGTGTGCCCTTGGATGATGCTATATAACTCCATTTCTCTTCTGAAAATAGAGAAACTTCTGAGTTATTGCTTATGTTTCTACAAAAAAAAAACTTGTATATTTCCCACCCGTTGCTGAGTGGTTTAATCAGATGCATGTCTGTTGGCATTTCAGCATCATAGGACTATGAGTTGATAAGTACATTTGTTAGCATCGGTATTTAGCTAATTATGAAGGAAAAAGAAAGGGTAGCAAAGGGACTTACACATTGAGTTTAATAAACTTGGGGCGGGGGAACGTGAGTCTGCTTGCTTAGCCAGAAAGCTACAGCTTCATATCCAGAGGACTACAGCATTGCCCTGCCAAGGGAATGAACACCCCTCCCTTCCCTCTTTGGTCCCTGATTGTTTGGGGCACTGGGGAGATGCTTGACCAAAGAGGCCTATCAGTCTAACTAGGGGTGGTCCATGGAAGCCCCAGTATAGATGATACTCCGTTGGCTGGAGTATCATCTATAACCAAAGGGTTGCAGGTTCAGTTCCTGATCAGGCACATTCTTAGGCTGCAGGTTAGATCCCCGATCCAGGCATGGGCACATGTGACTCCTGGTCTGGATGCATATGATCCGTGGTCCAGGCATGTACAGCAGACAACCCATTGATTAATGCTTCTTTCTCATATCCTTGTTTCTCTCTCTCCCTTCCTCTGTCCCTTCCTCTCTTTCTAAAAGCAATGTAAAAAAATGACTTTGAGTGAGGATAAAAAACAATAAAGAAAAAAGCCCATGAAAACATATTGAAGTTCATTGGCCAATATAATAACGGCTTCTGGTCTTTTCCAAGCCCAAGCTAATATGTTCCCAAGGGAACAAAGAAACTCTCTTTCTTGCCCGATTGCTCGCAGGCTGCACTCACCTGTTCTCTCCATGAGCATGTAACTCTAGTAGCCACGTGGTCCATGGCTGTGCTGACTCCACACGCAGACCCCAGGGAGCCTGAACACTACAGCACAGCAACGGACTGATGTGGTTACAGCTGGCGGAGGCCTCTTTATAACCACATCACAATACAACTCCTCTGCCTTGTCCCTCTTCCTTCCCCTCTCCCACAGGTGTTCCTTGGGACAACACACTCTGGTAAGATTTCTCTACACTAATCATCATTTCACTGGCTACTTTCCAGGGAAACCAGCCTGCAACAAAGTGTCCTCTGTTTTCTGTCTCACTTGTTGGCATCAGTGTCCTGCTCACATGCATAATCTGTGTCCATTCCATAATTTGAAAACACATGATCATATATTCATACAGGGAAGGCTGTACAGCCATCAGAACAAACAGATGACGGCTGCATTCAAGCACCTGTGTGATCCCCATGAAACCACTGAGAGACAGAACCCAGACACAAAAGAGCAGATAATGCAAAGTAAAAACTGCATGCTTATGTAAAGTGAAAAAAAAAACAGGGAAAACTAATTTAAATATCAGAACACAGGATAGTGACTATTTGTGAAGGGGAAAGCCCCTCGAGAGAGAGCCAGAGGGGAGTTTGGGGAGTTTGAGGGGATGTTTTGTTTCCTGATCTGCGTGTTGCTACACAAGTGTATTCACTTTGTGAATATTCATCGGACTACCCTTAGGATCTGTATGGTTTTCAGTAGGTAGATTACATTCCAATAAAAGTTTATTAAAAACAAAACAAAACATGTGCACCTGATAACACAGCCTATAGGGAAATAAAGTGACTCCAAAATTTAAGAATATACAGGCATTTTAAGAAACTCAGCAATGGAATATTTCTAGTGCTTATTGCAAATCAGACAATGATATCAAAAATGAACAATAGGCAAGCATTCAGTGGCAGATGGCTTTGTACACTACAGAATCTTTAAATATATTTTTTACAAAAATACTCCCTCCTCCCTCATAATGACAAATTATCATGGCTTGGCAGGTGATCACCACTGGAATATGGAGAAGGCACTTAAGATGGAGACAAATTCAAATAACACCACTTTAAATCCATTTAAAGAAAATTTCTCTCTGAAGAGCAGAAAAACAAAGACGGCAACTGATGGCAATTATGATAAGACAAAATCAATTAGCTTGTTGTTGGATCAGCTTGCTTTTAAAATGAATGGATTGATGATAATAGCACACTCGGTTACCTCCTTTCTGTCTGTCTAGTGTGGCAAGGGGAAGTCATGCCCCATCCTGACTTTACAAGAATGGAAGTTGTAGCTAAGAGCTAAGTTGTTCTAAGTTGTAGCTAAGTTGTTTCCATGAAAATACTTTTGATAGGGAACATAACCCACAATAACCTAGCTTAAGTTGACTGGGAATTTATTGAAACTCCACTGCTATTCACAAGAGATTAACATAGCTAAAATGGGGATGAGCAGCTGGACCGAGCCCCCTTTTCCTTCTCTCTCTCTCCCCCGCTTCCCATAGGAGTCGCTTCTCTTCTGTGCAAAACCATAATTTAGCACAACAGCCACTCACACTGAAGGCATGAACAAGGGAATGAGATCTACGATGTTCTAAAGTACAGTACTGTTGAAGTGTGGAATGGTGGTTTCACACATTCCCGTGGAAATAAATAAGTATGTAAAACCCATTATGGCTTCTGTACATCCCCTCAAATGATCAGATCATGAGTCATGATGATATTTTTTTAAATTTATTCCCATGCACAGAGCCATATTCAATACAATTTTCCTTAAAATTTTGAGATATGTTCAGTATTCAGATGGTGGAAATCTAATGTCCTTCTATGTCATATGATAGAGGACAGGCTGACAGTGACCAGAGGGGAGAGGGGAGGGAATTTCAGGGGAAAAGAGGAAGGGTTTACAGGAACAAGTATAAAGGACACATGGACAAAAACTGGGGGGTGGGGGAGGCGGGTGGACATGGGAAGGAGGTGGGGAGGGCTGGTGGGGTGGGCTGGGATGGGAGTAAAAGACAGAAAACTGTACTTGAACAACAATTAAAATTTAAAAAATTAAAAAAATATGAACTAGATGTTTGGGAAATTTTTCTACTTTACCAGAATTCATGCCGATTTTTTGAAAATGCACAGCAGATAATCTCACTCCTCTTTCCACACAAGTGACAGTAAAATCCAGGACCTTGCAATGGGTTTCCTGAGTGCATTTTGCCCTGATGTTCTGAGGCATGCATTGTGTGTTATGAGTTTACTTATTTTTTATGCTTTTTGGAACAGTAGTAACTCTGTGTTATCCTAGAAATAGTGGGAAAAGAAGCCACTCAAATGATTTCATGTGGTATAATTTTTGTGCAGCATTGACCAAGACTGCCAGATTCTTTACTCTCCAAGCATATTTCCTTTTACCTCTCCTGACTCATGATATCTTCCTGTTCTCCTCCTTGCTCACCCTAGTCCAGCCTGAAGGGCTGCCTTGCAATTCTGGAAGCAAGTGAGACATTCCTTTACCTGAGGATCTTTGCACTCATTGTCTCTTCTACTTGGAGCTCTCTCTCCCTAAATATCGGCACAGTTTTCTCTCTTCCCTGATGCTGGTGTGGAATGGCATATTCTTAGCAAGCCACATGCCCTACTGTTTTAACTTTCACCCTCCCACACACATACACTGTAGCTCCTTTCCTGTTATAAGTTTCTTCACATCACATATCACACATACAGTAATTTTTTGTACAGTCTGTCTCCTCTCTTACATCAGGACAAAAGCCTAATGAAAGCAGGGCCTCTGTAGACTGCGTTGCTGTGTCTCCTGAAACAGTGCCAAAGGTCCCCATAGATATTTGTTACATGAATAAATGAATTCTGATTGAACATAGTCTTCATGATTACACATTGTTACCATGCTGAAATATATATATATGTTATTTAGAAATTGTAATTAACTTTAGAGATCAAATCATAAAACATTGGGTGATCTCAACTGATGGCCAGTATAAGAATGGGTCTGATTCTAGAGCCAAATAAAACACAGGGTTTTTCAGGGGCACTTATAATCTAGGAGCTACGAGTTTTCTACAAAAGCATAAGGAACTTCTCTGTACACATCTCTATTTGTCAGATACAGCGTCCAGCATCCCTTTGTCACTAATGAAGTCATCTCTTGGTTCACTGACTCCCTGTGAAGCCAAACTCAGGCTGCCCTCTCAGGTCCACCTGTGATGCCAGGTTGTGCATTCCAGGCTGTGAGGTTGCCAGAAACAATGTGAGGACTACCATTGCCAAAGGCAACCAGGGAAAAGCATGCACTACCCTTTCTCTTCTCAGACCTGCCAACTTCATAGGGGTTTCCATTCTCACTGTAGCTACTCTTCAAAGTTGACCCCCACTGCTTCACACCCATGCCTTTGTGGTAATCCCCTACAGTGCTGCATTTGTGCACGGAATGTGACGAAAGTGTCATTATGAAAGTTCTGGGACTTAGTCTTAAGAAGGACTGGAAGCTTCTTGGAGGCCTCGAGTGGCTATGTTAGCAGCCCAGTTAAACTGCTGGAGAAAACACATCGAGAGAGCAAGAGGAAGAAGCCCTGAGACTATGTGAAGAGAGAAAGAGAGGGAAAGACAGAGAGAGACAGAGACAGAGAGGCCTAGCTGTGACTGTGCCCTAGCCTAGCTCAGCCCAGTGTTCCAGCTGCCATCAGTGCACCAGTCACATGAGTGCATCTTCTTAAATGTTTTACCTCAGTTAACCACCCTGATCATTTCAGCCCCAGTCAACATCATGTGGAACATAAGGACTATGTGGCTGTTCCTAGTCAACACATAGGAGAATCGTGAAAAATCATGATTAATGATATGTTGGGGGTTGTATTAGGGCCACAAATTCTGGGGTGGTGTCTTAGTAGCAATAAAGAATTAAAACTATTACAACTGCAATTATAGGCCTCACGTGCTTGACTGGGTGAGGAAGGCAAGGTATAGGGCCTTCTTGAAGGAGAGAGTTGATTCTTCCCAAGCCATTCTGTCTTTCGTCGGAATAAATATTCCGAATTTTAAAACATCAAGTATTTCATATCTAATTATGTGACTGCTGCTTTCCTTGACCATGGAGAAGTACGCACTTCCTCCGATGGGGATGGTGGGGAATAAAATTTTGTAAGTCTGGGCGTGGCAGGCCAACGTCATTAGCATTTTACAGGTCATCCTGCCGCACCTCTTTGGACCAGACACATGTCAAACCAAGTCTTCTTGGTCTGACAAATCATTGCAACAGAGAAATCTGCCCCCAGGTCTAACACACTGCAGTTGGCCCAATAGTTGGGTCATTATATCAAATACCTGTTAGATTATATGACCCACACTGACAGTATATATCCTTAAGGTATAAAGTATTTAAAAAACAAACCCTTAAAACAAGAATTTATCTTGATGTTTCAGTAAAAGAAGTAAAAGATTTCAGGATTAGAGGCTTTGTTTGAGAATATTCCTAAACCAGAATCATTCAAGTTGGGCCCCAGTTGGCAATCAGAAAGTCCGACAGAGTTCTGAATCTTTCTCAAATTTGTCTTCATGTTCCTTTATTTTTTTTATTCTGTACACTCTGAGATAGCTCTTTTAAATGGCTTTTGTCTTTAAAAATAAATGTAACAATCTAATCTGCTCACGTTGAAACTGGGATACACAAACAAAACCCTCTAGAAAAAGATGTGTTAAATAATTCAATGAGCAGATTATTATTACAGTGAATTAAATAAATGGATGTGGTATATCTCTAATACCCTTGTGTAAAGCCTGTTTTAATTCTCTAATCCCAAGTGGATGCAATATACTTAAATGAGCACTATTAACTTGTATTTTTTCTATTCTGTTTAGAAACATAATAACAGTTGAGATACATTTATTAAGAAAGCATCAACTCTATTTGCACGTTCTGAAAGAGAATATTAGAAAAACAGAATTTTAATTTTTATGTGCATAATTTGTTAATGTAATTAGAATGGAATGCAATTGGGTGCTTTCAGATCTTTCAGTGTTAATTAAAAAGTGAATAACTTGAATGGCTATAAATACTGAATTAGTGGGTCTGAAGCTCCAGGCAGTTAATCTTTTATCTGTCATATTCTGAAGAGCACTTAACTGGGACTCCATCTTTATGGCAGGGATCTTCCACCAATGGAACATCATGCGTGGTAAGGTCCCTAAATCTTAGTATATCTCTGAACCATTTGCCAACACACTGCACCCAACTCAGAACTTTCTAACAGTCAGCAACCACTGCCTTTGACTCAGTCCACTAAGGAGTTTTACTGTCAGCAAGTTCTCTGACTGCCTAAACCCTAGCAGTGATTTCTATGTTTTAGTGAAAGGAAAAGGAGCTCCACTAGAAAAATAAGAGGGAAGGGCTCCATCTCTGTGTTGTAAGAGACCTATCAATACTGGGTTTAAATTGAAATTACATTTTAAGAGTAGACAATGTGAGCATTAAAAAGTTTAATATCAGCAATTGGTGGAAACACATCAAATACCACTTGATGTTTTTTATAATGATGAAATTCATGAGTAAATAATATTTAAAGCAAAATAAAACAAAATCTCATTAGTTACTTTAGGAGGATACTAAGGAACCAGTTTATTATTCTTAAAACTAGCAAATAAAGTGAAAGAATTTTTTTAAAATGCCCTCACTTTCATTTATGAACCATCTCAGAGTACCTCCTCTTGGGATTCATACATAAATAAGGAATGGCAGACTTAGAATGTCATCATTCTGTAAACCATAAAAAAGTCTCTAAGCAATTATTATCAGTGGTTGCCATAACCATTAAGAGGGGGTGGAGCAATCTGATAACACCTGAATCCGCTGATCAATATTGTGTGTATATCATTCAGCTTTTGCTGCAATAATGTTAGTTGAAAATAATTCCCAAACAGTGGCATACAACACCACCTATTTCTTGGCTCTGAAACAATCGGGTCAGTGGGTCAGCTCATGTTAGGCTGCACTGAACTCCAGCCTGTGAGTTGGTTTCAGGCTTCCTTCTCTGTCTTCACAATCCCACATTATAACCCATGTTGAAAGAAGCAGGCACTATTTGAAACATATAATGCTCATGGCAGGAGGTAAAAGTTCTAGAAGGCTAAGCCAGACCAAGCAAATACATTTGTAGCCACAGCACTGATTCAGTTTACGTCATATCCATTCCCATTTCATAGGATAAAGCAAGTCAACTGGCTAAGATCAACATGAATGGTGAGTGGAGATATAATCTTCTATTAGGGTTGGGAAGAGGAAGCACAGGAAGGAGAGAGAAAGAATTTGTTGAAATAATAGGATCTACTATAATATCACAAGAAGAAAGAGACAACCACACATTATTGTCTCCTGGTAAGATCAATTAAGAACTGTGCAACCCAACCTCTGCAGTATTCTAACCAAGTCTCTATAGCAAACTATGAATCTACAGGAAACAAAAGGGCAGAAGAAAATTCTAAACAGTATCGCAAAGGAGCCATTGACAACTCTAAAATGTGGAAAGCACTACAGAGCAATGAGTTGTTTAGGTCTATAAATAATATTTGGATACAAATATACGGATTAAAAGATATTAACCAAAATCTCAGAAAAATGCAGCATACTTGGACAAATCAAATGGAAAGAAACTGTTGGGGATATTTGAACAGTAATTATCTACCTTGTGATGTCAGGGAGTGTAAATTTCCTTAGGGGTGATAATGATATAAAGATCATGGTCTTTGAAGTAATGTTACTGTCTTATACAAATATATACCGAAATATTTAAGAATAAAACAAGATGTACTTCATAATAATTTAAGGATGATCAAGCGGAGTGAGAAGGAATAGAGATTTAAAAAGTTTTGTGGGTGATGAAGTACATTATCCTATTCTCTCTGTTCTTTGAGTCATTTCAATTTTTCCATAACAATAAATGCAAAGAAACAGAGATGCAGTGACATACATAAGAAAAGGAAGGAAGGAAAGAAGGAAGGAAGGAAGCAAGGAAGGAAGCAAGGAAGGAAGGGGGGAATTTTTTCTCACCTAAAAGAAGTATATGTGGTTAAGAGACATAACTTTCAGAGATCATGTTCTATTATAGTTTTTTGCATGAATCTCCCTATTTATGCCCTGTACATATGTCAACAATTTTTCATCTCATAGTGGAAAAAAGCTAAAGATTCTTAGTGTGCATTTCAAAGATAAAAATGTGTGAATTGTAAAGTTTTTTTTCCTTAAAATATAAACAATAGATTCTAACATCCCTTCCCCTCTAAAATAGCAAGAGAAGACTTCAAAAACAGATGTATTTAGATTCTCCCAAACAATGCCTCTTAGTGAGCTTAAAATTAGTCTGTGTGATCAGGGTACTTTGTTTAGTTACGTGAGCTATTCCTTGGGAAATCAATCTCCTCTCATCCTTCAGTAGCCACAAACGATTCTGTTTCATAAGCAAGGAAACAGAGCCACTGATCAGTTATGTTTGTGTTTTCATAAGTGAATGAGAATGCGCTTATTTTTGTTATGAAAATACCAATTTCATTTGAAATCATAACCAAATGGGAACATAGTTTGAGGAGCCACAAAGAAAATGGAATCTCAAGAGAACCAGCATTTTAAAAAGGGATAGCTTGTGAATAGGGAGCTCACCTTATCTTCTTCCCAAGAAAATGGGCAATGGGTATTTCTGTGTGACATTGCAATCCACTGTAATTTACTTGGAGGAAATCATTTATTCTTCTCAGCATGTTAGAGTAATAACATGATGATGAGATACCTAAAAAACACTCAGAGGAAACATTGGTTGTAAGTGCCTGCCCAAATTATTTAATGTTTGTCAAACTTGACTGCATTTGAAGGATGCATCGCTGGTAATGGGCTCTCAGTTCCGATACCACATGGACAAGGTTCTGTAGCCACTGCAAGCTGTAGTTTATTACCTTGCATTGTGTATGAGATGATTGTGGTGAGCAGGTACAAACACAAGGGGGAAAATTACAAGGAAGCAATTTCTTTTATTGCTCAATATACAGCAGTTAGGAATAATTTGGACATTTTTCAAATAGCTCATTTTGGGAAATGCTTAGATCTACTCAACAGTGTTTATTTTCTTTGGTGCTACTAAATAATTTGGCTATGGCTAAGACTGGTATTAATTCCTAAGGGAGTTATGTCTTGATATATAGTAGAGACAACATCACAAAACAGGTATAAGATTTTTAATGAAAAGACCTCAAGCCCTGTTTCTAACAATAATTAGCTGTGCTTGACTTTGGTTATATAATTTAACTGCTCTGAGCCTCAGTTTCCTCTTCTCAGAACAAGAAATAATGCAGTTCGCTCACTGTAAGTATGTCCAATAAGGTCGATAAAAAAAAGAAAAGAAACAATACAAATAATACAGCCTGCCTGAGCCTAGCTCAATGATACCTAGAAAGTAGATATTCAAAATTTTTGGTCTGATGCAAATTGCTAAACAGGAGCCAATAAATGTAAGTAAATTTCGTAAATTGAAAAGCACTATGCAAATACAAAACAAAAGAACAGGATTATCTCTTGTTTTGTAAAATTTGTTTTCATGCATCTTGATAGTGGTTTGCCAAAGACTGTCCCTTAGTTTGTTTGTTTGTTTGTTTGTTTTTTCCTTATGAGTGAAAAAGAATGTGTGTCAAAACCATTGTCTTTTTACCTTGATATAGAATCAACCAATTCATGGAATCTTACTAAATAGGAGTTGAACTTCTTTATTTATGTATTTATTTATTTATTTATTTATTTATTGTTAGGGAGGGAAGGGAGGGAGATAGAGAGAGAGAGAGAGAGAGAGAGACATCAATGTGCGGTTGCTGGGGGTTATGGCCTGCAACCCAGGAATGTACCCTGTCTGGGAATCGAACCTGGGACACTTTGGTTCCCAGCCCGCGCTCAATCCACTGAGCTACGCCAGCCAGGGCTAGGAGTTGAACTTCTGATATAAGAAACAAGGAACTACGGGTGACTTGGACAGGCTTCAACACAGTGGTGTGTTTTGGCATATAAAATACTGCAGCTAAATTGCAAAACATGAAGGGAAGTTCATACAGGTAAAATCCAGCCGCCACAAAGTGCCAGAGGAGCAGTGCTTTACTTTGCTCCTGCACAACCGATTCACAGCCACACAATTCCTGCTTTATGTCCAAATGAGCATGTGCAGAGGGAATGGGTATGTTCTTCACAGACTTGAAACACGTCTGACGCTTTTAATCCAAAACACTCTCAAATCTGGACAGCTTTTTCTCCACACTTTGGATAAATTATTTTCTTTTGGCCAGAGACTCACTCAAAGAATATTCTGGCCTAGAGATAAGGTTTTGTTTACAAATCCATAAGGGAGAAAGATCAAAAAATCTAAGCAAGAACAGAGGAGGTCTTGCAACCTTAGCCCACATGGCGTCATACCTCGGACTTGGGAATGAGAGCCGGCTGCGCTCAGCCAAAAGGGTAATTTTCTCTCAGGTGAGTGAAGCAGCTCCCCAGTTAGAGAACTCGCTCCCGGTGCTAATGTGTGTGTTCCCCAGCAGTGTTTTTGCTCAGAGACTCCAGTATTCTCTCTGTGGCAGAATACATAAAAACACATTAGCTACTGGCAAAAAAGGTGAAAAACCACGGGGACCCGTCAAGGGTACAGGGAGGCAAAGGTCGAACCCAAAAGGCTGCCATGTCAGAACCCATCTCAGAACTACATGCGCTATAGTAAAACAGCACAAAGCCTATGAATTTATTGTCCTTTCATTCCTAGGAATGGAAAACACCAGTGACTGGCAGTTTTGAACAATTATGAGACCCAGTCAAATACCAGGCTGCTGTGATCTTGTGAACTTGTCAGGGTGTAGACGTGCTGCACTCTATTTCCTTCCATTGCTTTTCGCAACAGAAATCACTTTGGCTCTAACATTTAGACTATGAACTGAAGACAGTACGGTATGGCAAAAATTATATGGATGTTAGAGTTGTAGGTAAGTTCTAATCCTAGGTACTATTCAGCAGTGAAGAATTATTATCTCTGAGCTTGAAATTCCTCATCAGCTAAATGAAGACAGTAATGTCTTAGAGAATTATAAAATTGTTTTAAGAATTAAATATATACGCATATATACGCATATACGGCATATACACAATTTATATAAATATAGTATATTTTATACACATATATGCAGACATATATACATACCAATGTACATGCATGCATGGGAGTGAGTGACAGAGAGGAGCAGAGAAAGAGACAGGGAGATAGACACATACATATATGCTCCGAGAGACAGAGAAAGTGGGGAAGATACTTGAGAACTTGGTCCAGGGTCTGACACATGGTAAAAACTCTATGAATAATATCATTAGTACTAGCATTCATTCATTCATTGGTCATTCACAAACACATTAAAGTGTCACTTATATGATAAGCTACAAGTAAAAAGCAAATAAGGTACACTGTAGGCAAAGAGTTTATCATGTAGTTTGGCAAATTCAGAATAGTAACAAACAATGCTATAAATAGGAGATTATCTAATGCAATCTTAGGGGCTAAGGGAAATCTTCTTATAGTAAGTGACATGTAAGTCATGAAACATCTGAAGCACACAAAGGAAATTGCCAATAGAACTAGAGGGGATGAGGGAGGTATGCAGTTCTGTGTGGAGGGGACACTGAGGCAAAGAAAACAACAATAAGCCTTTTTAGAGAGCTGTCTATGGTCACACACCACACTAAGCAATTTGCATATCTCATTTAAATCTCCAGATTACAAGCAATGATTATAGAATTGATACTCTACCTGACTCTAGTGCATGGGCTGTTCATAATGATGCCACAGCATATTTGGGACCTGCCCACCATGGGTTGGCGCATAGACTTGGACAGGTGGCCCGAAAGGAAAGGATGGAGGCACCAGTGCCTTGAGTGGCATTGCCAACGAGACCTCATGGAAGAGGAAAAAGTGCCTTAGATATGTAGCTTAGAAAGGACACCAGGTGGCTTTGTGCATGGAACTGGCTGGGTGGGGACAAACCCAAAGGAAGAGGACAGGTTAGAAGGTTATTGCAGTAAGTTATAAGAGACAATGGAGGCCCAAACTATCACAGTGATACTTAAAAGAATAAATGTGGGGGACGGGAAGTGAGAGAAGAGCTAGGCTGAATCCTGAGAAACTGGGCAGACAGACTGAGCTAGGGAAAAGAGGAGAAATAAATTTCAAAGGCAAAACCGTGTAGGATGTAAAGTATTTAGTACATTAGAAGCATTCAATACATTGTTTTGTTTTGTTTTGTTTTGTTTTGTTTTATTTTGTTTTGTTTTTCTTATGCTCTGTGCTTCTGGTCCTTTTGCTTTTCTGAAACTGCTATCCTAGTAGTAGTTTCACCATATGACATTTTATCAAATACATATGTAAACTGTAATTGTCACTATTCTCCCAGCCAAGAAAAGTCCTCATTGTAGGGAGCTTTGAAACTAATCACTCAAGTGACATACAACAATAGTCCTTTTAGATGTACAAATGCTTCCCATACAAAAGAAAATAGCCTTTGTTTTAAAAATACATCTATATTAATTTTGTATTATGTTATATTTTATATAAACATTTTTCCAGGCAAAGTGCATGTCACATACAAGATTATAACCATGATAGCATGTCTAGTGTGCACTTGGCACGTGGTACTATGTACTCCATGAATGCACACTGAATGAATGACAGCTCTCAGTTCTATTGAACAGACAGGTTCTCAAAACCCATGTTTTCAACCAGAAAAATCCTAATTATATGGACCTGTCTGCAGAGTATTCAACAACAGGTCAAAGTGGGAGATACTTTCAATGATTAAGTTCTCTCAAACCTAAAATTTTGTGATTCTGCCTTGAGGAATATTGAGAATCATGGTTCCCTCTGGACATATAACACCACAAAATTATTTTTTCACAAGTGAACCTGGATAAAGAAACTATAACTACACTCTGTCGATAAAGCCTATTGATGTCTTACAGATAAATCACAAGTCCTGGATCATAAAGCAGAAAGATTCAAGGTCCTGCTTAACTAGTCCACCTTTCCTCTGTCCCAAACACCTTCCACTATTATTTTTTCTTGAACATATGGCTTGTTGAGTTCTTACTACGAGATAGGTTCCACACTGAGAGTGTAGCATGCATTATCACATGCTGTTCTCACCACACTCTACTGACCCTGGTTACCATCTTGATGTTAAAATACTAAAAAAAGAAAACATCTGAGAGTTAGCCAATAACTTTCTCAGAGTCCACATTGGAGAACACTGGTTCTTGTAGGGTTTTTTTTTTTAATGTGTTCTGTGATATATTGTCAAGAACCCTACAACTAGTGTGCCTTCCTTCCAATTCAAATACTTTTTATAATTGTCAATTTGTAAAGGTTTTTTTCCTGAGTTCTAGCTTTCTCATTAGTCAGATGTGACAAATACTATCTATGCTGTTTACTTGTTTGCTAGTGGATCAGAAATGGTGTGGTATGTATACGTACTTCGTCAATAGTAAAGACATACGCATGCATGAGCCCTGACACGTTATTACCTCACATATTGGAGTGGGCACTACACTGGAATCTGAGTCAATGGAACCTCTGCATGATTAAGAATTAGTAAGAGCAACGTTAAATGCACGTTTTCTCCTAGTAATAGTTTTACACCCTTCTAACAATAAAATTAGGAAAAATTGATTGTTCCTCATTAAAGCATCAAGTATGTAATATAGTACTCTCAGTTGTGAGTAAATCATTATAATGTCTAATTTTTATTGGTTAGATACAATTTATCTGTTTAATTAATGAGTCTAGTAATTATAACTCAAAATAAAACCTGATGAAATTGAGAATGTTTTCCCCTCTCCTGTGTGAGACAGTTCTTTTATATAATATTATGTCCTAATAAAGTAAGGAACAAAGGCCACCTCAGAGGTCCTATTTACAATGTAGAAACATTTCAGGATGCCTTCCTGAAATTCTATGTATTTTTAACTTTCAATTATTCTCTTTCCCAGAAGGTACATTTTCAATAAATGCAAGCAGAATTCATTACATATTTGCTGGAAATATTTAATGAATCATCTACAATGTTCCTTTAACAGTTTGGACCATATATCCTGCTATGTACAGGTAAATAAAAAAGGCTATGAGAATAAATTGATTAGCTACTCCCACCCATACTCATTCAAATCTGGATGAAAACTGAATTTCATATATGTGTTTTAGCCACATTATAAACATAGTTCTTTATAAGTCAGCCATCTTGACATAATGAAAATGGATGAAGTGGTTCAAATCCCCAATGAGGACCAAACTCTCTCTCTGTTCCTTGCAGAGCTTCACCCTACCACCCACAAATGCACCCTCCAGCGCCCTTTAAACTTGCGAGTGTACGCAGGCAACTGCAGGTATTCATTCAACTTCTGCCTTTTCTTGAAAAAGCTTTTGTCAATGTTTCTCTACCATAATGCGGCAAATAATTCTTAAATACAAATATTTTCAAGGATCTCTTACAAATTTGAAATAATTATATCATCTTTAGAGTGAGGCATAACTTCTTACAAATTAGAAATATTCTTAGTTAATTGCCAGAGAAGAATTAAGAGATTTGGTACGACTTTAATTTAATTTAATTTAATTTTCTTATTTTATCTTATGTTATTTTTGCATATGAGAAAGTGGAATTTCAGAAAAGTGATGTTTCTTGCTCAAGATCGAATAAGCATTGATGTCTGAGCTGATAAACCTAAGTCTCTTATTTCAGGTCTAACACTCTTTCTATTAAATCTATGTGGCTTGGTGGTCCCCTTCTCTCATGCAGTGACAGTCTAATAGGAGAAATAGAGGATAAAATAAGAACATAAACAAATAATGCAGCAATTACAAAATATGGTAGTAATAAGCAACATAGACTAAGTTTTTACGGTGTGCTTTTTCATTAATCTGGTACACATTTCTCATAGCACCCATACATGGCAGATACATTGGTAACTATAGATGAAAGACCTGAGGCACAAAGAGATCGAGTCACTTGTTAACAGCCACAGACCTAGGAAGCAGGGGAGTCAGTACTGAAACACGGGAATAGACAAAAGCTCTTAAGTGGAGGGTGAGAATGAGAAGGAGCCAGTCCCAGGCAAAGCGGGGCCTGCAAAGTCCTTGAGTCTGGAAAGAACTGGGTGCATCAGAAAACTAAGAGAAGACTGGTGTCGCTGAAATATCACTTTCAAAAACGGAGGGGTGAGACTGGGTAACAGGGAGACGCCTGGCAAAGGAGAATTAATTATTCAGGGTCTTGAGGCCATGAAGACAATCTTGGGTGTTTAAGCGATAAAATGGAAAGCCATTGAAGATATTTTTAAGAGCAGGTTTGCAACGTGATCTGAATTACATGTGTAAAGTTCACTCAGGCTGAAAAATCCTTGTCTATTGATATTTGATAATAATTTCTTTACTCATTCATTCACTCATTCATTTACTTAATACGCATTTGCTAAGTGCTGCTTTTAGCACACAACCTTTCCCAAAATTTGCCATGGCAGCAATATCCCCTATTTAGTAAACCAAATATATATTCACTGATAGCAAGTAGTTATATCTAGCAGTTTCCCAATAATTCCTTCATCTTAGCAACTTGTATACCATTAGATACAGCTAGCCGAAATATAATCAATCCATTATTTCTATTAAATCAATCAGTTGTGTAAAAGAAAAAGATCTCCATAATCAATTGGTTATTTTGATATCATGTCCTATTCCTCATTATTTTAGATGTCTTTCTTTCTATTTCCAGGCAAGTACATAAAAATTGTTGCAAAACGTTAAGTGTGTGTTTCTCTGACAGGCAGACAGCAGGCTGCAACAATGATAAGTCGTGTTTATAATATTACCTACAGAGATCACACTGGGGCAAAGTATAAAGCTAAGGGTTCTCAGCCTTGGTATAACTTTTACACTATACACTTAGCAAATAGGCAAAAGCAATACAAAACCATAGATACTCTGAAAAACTATATGTTTAGTTCATGCTATCCAACAGTTCAATTTAACAAACATTTATGAACTACCTGCTACGTACAAGGTGCTGCTCTAAAGCACTATGAGAGATACAAAAATAAATGGCATGCCTTCAGGCTTATAAATCCCCTTTAATGACATGAGATCTTGATAGCAAACCATTTTACTTAATGTTGTTACTTCATATTATGTACCAAAGATGAGATTTTACAGCAAACCGTTTGCAGGAACCTAAAAGTAGTTTTCTCAGTAAAACGGCATTGTGTCCCATTTATTGAAGCCGTTATCTTCAAACATTCAAAATTCTAAAGAAGAAATTTCAATAGCCACAAGTGTATCAAAGGACCAGTCATCTTTTTATTCACAGAACTGCAGGATCATAAAATCTCTGAATAGAAAGGTACCTAGAGGGCATTCAGTTCAAGGTTTCCAGGCTTCACAGGAACAGAAGAAGCAACTGAAGTGCTTTTTAGTAACAGATTTCCAGGCCTGGACCACTAGAGATCGATTCAACAGGTCTGGGTGGGAACAGGCCACCAGGACTTTGTGAGAGATCCCCAGATGACTCTGATGTATAGCCAGGCGTGAGGACATAAATCTAACCCAGTTCCTGGGTCTATCATTTAAATGTGGGTGCTGCTATATTTTCTAACAAGTTTTCATTTATCATTTAGTCTCTGTTCTAATATATTCTAGATTAAGATTCTGGTTCTTAGATAGCTATAGTTATTAAAATACTATCCATAGCTCTGTAATATACACAGAGTGGGGGAAAAGTATGTTTACAGTTGTGAGTACATGAAACAGTATTCATTCTTGTATTATTTATTAATTATTATATTATTTTCCATATGAACAACTGCAAACCTACTTTTGCCCCACCTTGTATAATACATGTATACATATATGTGTGTATATGTTGTGTGTGTGTGTGTGTAGTTATTTGTTAGTATATGTCTCCGAAAATGATGCAGTAAGCTCCCTGAAGGCAGAATCTAGAGCTGTTTTCTTCATATTTCATATCCAGCTTTTAGCGCAGACCTTGATATTTAGGAGACAGTCATTAAGGTTTGTCAAATGAGGTCCTTCATTAATTTGACCTGAAGTCCCTCTCTCAAACATGCAGCTATTGTGCTAGTTTTTCTAGTTGTAGGAAACTTAGTAAATCCATACCTCAGACACCAGGTATTCTCTCCCCTTTTCTCAAGGCTCTTCATTACTTACCTAGAGAGAAAGATGCAGATCCTTTAAATTATAAAAAAACAAAGTAAGTGCAATGTCGATTAGTATGGAACAAAGCTGGGAATTGAGAGGCAGGCAGTTCATCTAGCTGTGACTTAGGTAGAAGAAAGGAAGCTGGGGAGGTCAAGGAATGCTTTTCAAGAGAAGTGACGCCGAGCTGAGTCTAATGGCTTAGCACTTGACTTATTGAATGTTCACAGACCTCAAATCAAATAGAACAAATTACGTTACTCTTCAGTAGGGGAGCCTTTTATAGGGTCTGCCTCTCAAACCTTCTCTCAATAAATATCCAGGTTCCCACAATTATTTCTCACACAAATACTATGTGTTTCTATTGATTTTTGTTCCATAGCAGGTTAATTTAAATACCCTGAATTGCATAATCTAAAGAAGATTCTAATGGTAAGAAATCTAGCATATTACTTTCAAGTTCGAGAGCTGGAGCTGAGCTACAAAGACACCTACTTTGTTTATAAGCAACATGATTTCTGTAATTCTAGTGTGACTTACAAGCAAATAACACTGATATGTATACCATAGCAAAACCCAAGCCTCTCCTTTTAGCATTCTAAATAAAACTGAAAGCTGAAAGGTAACCAACACAGAAGGGTTTAAAGTGAGACACTGACCATTGTCAGTTGTACCATTTGACTGACTTCATAGACTTTCACAATCAACAGATATACAGAAATCATAAATATCCCACATGTAAGCAATGCTACTTAATAAGCTGTGTGAAGACGACTCTGAGTTAAGGTTGTTGTCATAGGAACAATGTTTGCCTATGACATCAGTGAGAGGACCAGAGGAATGTGGGCTGGTCTGCTCTGCTTAAGATAGTGCATGGCTGATATGGTGAAATGTCAGGAAATTGGGATACTAGCTAGCGGAAAGGGTAAAACACTATTCCCATTCCAAAAGTGCATGTTTCTTTTGTTTTCTAGGGACATGCACTTAATAAGGTACTTCTTTTCTTTTAAAAAGTAACTTTTAAACTGGAAATGATGAATTCCATTTCTTTAAGGAGATTTTGGAAAATGTACTGAGCTCCTCTGAAGAAACCAATCTCAGGTGGCCTCCATACGTTGGGAAAGTACAAACTCCCAGGGTGACGGAACAGTCGCTAGATGTCCATTACGCCATAGAAAAAGGCACAGTTGATGCATTTCTCTTGGGAGGTGTGTATCTAAAAGGAGACTCGAAATCACATTCTGTCCATTAGAGAAAACCTGACAGGCCCCAGCAGGGGAATACACCTGTGTTTAATAAATGAAAATCACTAAGCTCATTCCCTGTGCTTGCTTTCTCCCACACGACCCTTCCTTGCAGGGCCGGCTATACAATGTTTGTTGGGCTTTTGAAAAAAAAGGATTTGAAATGAAGAGGATAGTAGTTGTTTGTCGAGGCATAAGTTTTTCAGTAGGTTTGTAAAACAAAATGTATAAATGGTAAACTCCTGAAGGTAGAATTCCTTTGGCATAGGACATAATACATGGCAAGCAGTTTCATATATTCTTATTGCTTGGTTTATATTCAGTCCAAAAAATCGTGGTGGCATCTGTCTCGAATTTAGACAAACTGTCTAATCTACCAAATGACCATCCAGGCCAGGGCCAAGAATGAATGATAGCATGGTTTG
Source organism: Phyllostomus hastatus (assembly GCF_019186645.2). Taxonomy (NCBI): domain Eukaryota; kingdom Metazoa; phylum Chordata; class Mammalia; order Chiroptera; family Phyllostomidae; genus Phyllostomus; species Phyllostomus hastatus. The sequence goes on along the minus strand of NW_025333737.1, from coordinate 23,370,806 downwards.
TCGGAAACAAGGTTTTCATACTTTAACAGATAATATATTGACTTCATTACTAAAGATTCACAGTCTTTTCTTAAATTTCATAAAAAGAGAGTGTTATGTAGATGGTGTCTGAATTCTGAATTTGTCTCAGTAGGTAAAAGAGATATTGTTGCAAATGAAGTTCCAGATTATCAAAACTGTAAAAATACTCAGTGACTCTCTACAATCAAATTAGTGTTATGTTAACCTACAGGATTTTTTTAATAGTCACTACTGAAAATGAAGCTTGTAGATCCCCCTGATCAAACCAATCCAACCAATAATAGATAACTATTTCTTTGTAGGAGATGTCTCAATTTAATGGTGTTTTGACTGAGCATTATCAACAGGGTCAGAGAAACCTTTCCAGGGTAGCAATAATTGAGGTAGACGTGGAAGAGTTCAAGAAAACTAGGAGGGAGAGAAAGGCTATTCTACTCGGAGGGCTAACACCGTAATTCTCAGAGTGCGTGGTCCCAGACCCAGCAGCGTCCACATCACCTGGGAGTCTGTTAGACGAGCTAACCCTGCCTCACAATTAGTGAGTCAGAATCTCTGGGGTGGGACGCAGCAACCTGTGTTTTAACAAGCACTGTCGGTGACTTTTATGCACCCCAACACTGAGCACTACTGAGCTAAAAATTAGCCATTTGGCAGGAAGTGCTGTGTTTGACCTCAAGGTCTTCACTGTGGCTCAACTTTAGACTGACTGTGGACGGTGGTGAAGACTGAGGATGAAAACCTGAGCAAGAGGGCCAGACGCGGCACGTGCCCTCTTGCGGAATTTGTACTGTGTAGATCAGAATGATGGAGAGCTACTGAAGTGCTTGTAAGCGGAGAATTAATAAGAAATTACCTGTTAAAAGTAACTCTAGAGACAATGTGAGAAACAGACTGAGCCTCTGACAAGGTAAGTTTGCCCAAGGAAACAAGGTGATTATTGGTGAGGAGAGCAAAAGATGTCACAGTTACAGGAGACTTCCACAGGCTGGGAAAGGACTGTCTTACTCCTGTTAGTATCCACTGAGGAGAAGGGAAAAGAGAAAGACGTGTTTCAGGGGGTACATGTTGAAGCTACTAAAAGCAATTAAAAATTCCAGAGAGGTGTCTCTCCCTCTCTCATATATATGAAAATGGTTAAATTATATATTACATCATCACATTAATATTCTAATACTAATATAGTGTTCTAATAATATATAATACTCATATTATGAACATATAACTAAATATATAATTAAACTGTGACAACAAATGAGATTCCCTAGAGAACTATATAAGGGAGAAAAGAACTGAAGGGGAAAAAAAGCCCTGAAGTAGCTAAAAAGACCTTATGAGCATGTTGGACAGAAAAAAAAAATAACAGCAAAATCTTTAGTCTCTGATTTTTGTATTACCAGCATAGATCTAGCCATCTATTGTTTATACAGATCACTGGCTTAGTTGTAAAAATATGATTAATATGAAAAGAGCTGGAGTTTGCATAATTTTGAGAGAGGCCTTGCTTTTTTCAAAGATAAAGGTAAAAAAGAAAAAGAAAAACACATTAAAAACTCTAAAGCAGCAATCTTTTTACAATGTAATTTAACCTAGTGAAATATGGAATGAATAAAAACATTTACATAATGCTCCAGAAACTAGGAGGGAAAGCTGACTGAAAGCACTTTATTGATAGCAAATAAAAAATAATAAATAAAATTTGGCAAATAAAAGATAATAAAGACAATTGGATAAAGCCCTTTCTCCCCTCTCTCAGCTGGGATTCCACATCCCCTTGAAATGAGCCCTGCATGCTTCTCCAATGGCCCCACAAGGTCTTGCAGAATCTACGCTTTACTGCATTTACTGCAGAGGAACCTTCCATGAAAAAGAAGTCAGTTTGCAACAAGAGTTGGTTTCCACCTCCTATGGAGGATTGCTGGGACTCTGAGGTACTTCATGCTACTTTGTAGCTGTCTGTGCAATTACCACCAGACTCCCAGGCCAAAAGGCAACCTGATAAGTGGAGGAAAGAAAGTTAAACCTAAGGTGTCACCTTAATCCTCATTTTAGCCTATCTGGCAGTTGATGTCATTGTTTATTTGTTACATGCAAGCAAATCATCCTACTTGCAATCTTGACGAGATACATTTTTTCTCTGATCATCTTAACTACCTTTCTATCTCCAATCCCCCACCCCCCCCCACCCCTGCGGCCCCAAAGGTATATACACATTTTAGAGTAAGGAAGTGGTATGTGAACATCTTTCCACCAAATGTCTTTCTTTTCTCTCCCAACTATAGATAATGAGGCTAGAAGCGTAATTACCGAGTGAGTCAAGAAAGTTTGAGATGGAAATCATCTCAAAAATAGTGGGGACTGCAGTGCAAGAAAATGCACTTTAGAGCTGTCGGATGCACTTGGAATGTGATAAACGTCTTGAGTTTGACAACCCACATGATGGACCAAAGGAAGCTGCGTGTTAGCCAAATACCAGAACAACCCACTAAATCCAATTCATTTAGATTTTGTAATGAGAAAGCCTGCGAAACTTTGTTAGGACTACTAAAGTTCTGATGGAGGGGTAAGGAAGAAACAGGACATGGGCCAGGGAGTTTCTCTGAGGTGCCGTCCTCAGAACCTGTGGTTTGCAAATAGCTTCACCTTGACTTGTTCCTCTGCTGGAGGCTTGAAGTTTAAGGAAACACTCACCCGTTCTCAACTAAGTCACTTAGCATTGAGATCGCAGGTTAAAAAGTTCAGGGGAAATACGTCTCTAAAGCTTAGGAGCAAATGTGCGTGGAACATGTACCCTATTCCCAGCTCCGAGCTCCACAGTCTCTGTGGCAGAGAACAATCTCTCTGTTCCAGCTGCCCTTAGCACTTAGCACCACAAACGTTGCGTCTCTTCCACCCAAGTTTCACCTACAGGCCCTGGGCTCTTTCTTCTCCTCACTTCTTTGTGACGCCAGGGGCCCCAGGTAGAGGAGCCCTAGGACTGGCGGGTCACAAAGGCAGGTGCAAACGCCAAGTGCGCGCAATGGTCTGGTCACTTCAGGCTGGCTTGGGCTCAGGTTCTGCTGCTCCAACCCCGAAGACCCCTGGGAGCGAGCCCTGATCCACCATCATTTACTATGGCCAGCCAGTTATGCCTCCCTGGTGTCCAGCCCCTCTCGTCCCTGAAACCCTTGAAGGCCCACTTCCCAGACGTCCAAGTGGGCATCTGCGTGGCGATCCAGCGCAGCGACGGGCGGATCCACCTCGCTGTGGTCTCAGAGTTCAAAAGAGAAAACACTTGGGTCACGGTAGAGTGGGTCGAAAAAGGAGTCAAAAAGGGCAAGAAGATTGACCTAGAGACCATATTCCTGCTGAATCCAGCGCTGGCCTCCGTGGAACCACCCAAGCTGTCCAGGTCATTGTCTGCCTTGTCTCTAGCGCCCTCTTCGGCCACCGGGGACCAATGCGTGGCCACACAATGGATTGCGAGGATCCCCCCGAAAAACGAAACACCCTCAGGAGACAGCCTCGCTGTGGAAGTCCCCAGCAGTCCTTGCCTAATGAAATGGAAAAAGTCTCCGTGCCTCCGAGAAATAGAGAAACTACAAAAGCAGCGGGAGACTCGCAGGCGGTTGCAGCTGGAGATCCGAGCCCAGCGTGCCCTGGACGTTCACACGGGAAACCCCAACTACGAGATCATGCGCATGATCGAAGAGTACCGCCGGCACCTGGACAGCAGCAAGGTATCCAGCCTGCAGCCGAGGGAAGACCCTCGGATCTGCGTCTGCGTGAGGAAGCGGCCTCTCAATCAGCAAGAGATCTCCATGAAGGATTTGGATATCATCACCATCCCCTCGGACAATGTGGTCATGGTGCACGAGTCGAAGCAAAAGGTGGACCTCACTCGCTACCTGGAGAACCAGACCTTCTGCTTCGACCACGCTTTTGATGACACGGCCTCAAACGAGCTGGTGTACCAGTTCACTGCCCAGCCACTGGTAGAGTCCATCTTCCGCAAGGGCATGGCCACCTGCTTTGCCTATGGGCAGACAGGCAGCGGGAAAACGCACACCATGGGTGGAGCCTTTTCAGGAAAGACCCAAGATTGTTCTAAAGGCATTTACGCCCTGGTGGCCAAGGATGTCTTCCTCCTGCTCAAAACCTCAGCGTACGAGAAACTGGACCTCAAAGTCTATGGCACATTTTTTGAGATTTATGGGTGCAAGGTATATGACCTGTTGAACTGCAAGAAGCAGTTGCAGGTCCTTGAGGACGGCAATCAGCAAGTCCAGGTGGTCGGGCTGCAGGAGCAGGAGGTGTGTTGTGTGGAGGACCTGCTGAACCTCGTGGAGCTAGGGAAGAGCTGCCGGACTTCCGGACAGACGTCAGTCAACGCCCACTCTTCCAGGAGCCACGCGGTGTTCCAGATCATCCTGAAGTCGCGAGGGAAACTGCACGGCAAGTTTTCCCTTGTGGACTTAGCTGGGAACGAAAGGGGAGCAGACACTGCCAAGGCCAACAGGAGAAGGCAGCTGGAAGGGGCGGACATTAATAAGAGTCTCCTTGCACTCAAGGAATGCATCCGGGCTTTGGGTCAGAACAAGTCTCATACCCCATTCAGGGCCAGCAAACTTACCCAGGTGCTCCGGGACTCCTTTATTGGCCAGAACTCTTCCACTTGCATGATTGCTACTATCTCTCCAGGGATGTCCTCCTGTGAGAACACCCTCAACACTTTAAGATATGCAAATAGAGTGAAAGAGTTAACTCTAGATTTCAGGCCCCACCATCGCTGTCCCTCTCCCGTTAGACATGAGGTGCCAAGGGTGCTGCAAAACCATGTTAGAAATTCAGAAATGTCCCTTCAAAGGGATGAATTCATTAAAATATCCTGTCTACAGGGTGAGGAGGAGGAAGAGACTAGAGGAACTGAAGCGCTGTCCACTCCATTAATGGAGGATGCAACAACTTCATGGAAAGAATCAAGCCAATGTCCAGGAAACAACAGCCATGAGGCCGACCCTGGGGTAAACTACGATGTTCATTTTTGCATTACCAAGTTAATGTCCATTTTGGAGCAGAAAATCGGTATTCTGATTGAAATTCAAAAGAAACTGAAATTATTACGAGCTGACCTGCAAAAGAAGAGAAAGGTAGAGTGAAGCCAATGACAGCAGGGCAGATCTGAAATCCTGGATACATTGCTACCTCTCTTATGAATAAAAATTGCCTAAATTGTCTAGACACACGGATCCTTCTGGAAAGCTCATGTCATCCTAAAATGCTCATTGAAATGTCCTCTCTCTTCTTCCTCTGTATTTCTACAGTGTGTTGTCATCCTGCAAGACAGGGATTCTCAGGTGGGAACGAACCATTTTGCCTCTCAGGGTCACTTGGCAGTGTCTGAAAACAGTTTCAGTTGGCAAAAGTGGGTGTGAGGGGAGTGGTGATACTGGCAGATAGTGGGTAAGGGCCAAGGATGCTGTTCAACATCCTCCAAAGTACCAGATGGCCTCCAGCAACAAATAATTACCTGGTTAAAAATATCCATACTAGTGAGGTGAAGCAACCCTGCTGGGGAAGAACCTAGCTGTGAGGAAACCAGGTGACCCCACATTTGTGGCTAGGAAGGCAAAATACTGCAGATTCCAGGGGCAAGACTTGGAATACACCAAGGAGTGTGCGGGCAGTAATTGCAATGATAACTCTCATGAATCTTTTTGTGTTGTGTTGATATGTAGATTCAAATGGTCTCTAAGCTCTAGTCCTCCTGGGGAATGGGGTAGGGAGGTAGGGAGGTATTTTCTTTCAGAGACTCTCTGTGAGAGGCTAGAATTAAGGGGGATTTTTACTTTTCATCTTTGAATTGAAATTGTGAAGTGCTGTGCATCCTGGGAGTGACAAAGTGTGTGTGTGTCTGTGTGTGTGTGTGCTGCATAAGCGTTGGCTTTGTTGACTATGATGTCTTTAAGCTTCTTTTTTTTCCCCCTGTTTACCAAATTTTGTGCTTACATGAGTCACATAAAAAGCCTTCACCCACCAAATTAAGGTAGGGAACAAGTCAGCACGGCACTAGCAGCAAAGTTCTGGTCGGAGGAGAGACACCTGCTATAAAGACTCCATGGGGCATGTGAGCAATCTCGGTGTCTGAGATCAATTCAATAAAGACAGACTTCTTATTTAGGGATCACAGAGACTAATCTGATAAGAAAATATAAATATGATAAATAATCGAATATACATCTACCTTCAGGAAATATTTTTATTTACCAAATGCCATAATAAAATAACTATGGGTCTCTTGGTTCCAAGTCTAGCAAGTCCAAACTCTTTTAAAAGCAAAATGAAACTTGGGGATGCAGAAAATTAGTGTCCCAATACCATAACTACCTTGGGCAGACATGGCCTCAACTTTTTTTCTTTAAGTTGCAAAGGCCTCACTGACATTGAAAATTCTGACACATGACTCTGCGTTGGAGTAGAACAGTAATGGCCCAAGCCAAATCTATCAGTGTAAAACAATTAGGGTCATCGGGAACCTAATTAGTAATTAGTCAATATTATGCCCTTTAAGTATTTTCCCCTCTTGGTTTATCTATGCAGGTCAAATTATTTATTATTATTACTATTATTAAAGCAAACAAAACTTTGCAAATCTGTCCTTTAGCACAAAATGCTCTTCCTTTCAAATGAGGTGTTTTTAATCTAACTTATTTCTTTTTTATGCAATGAGAAGTATGGGGTTAAGAATCTTACCTGGACTCCAGTCCCAATTCTATCATCTAAATATCTATAATTTTAGGCAAGTAACTTATCCCCGTTGAGCTATTTCCTTCATACTTTCTATATGAACCACAATAATCATAGCATCTCCTTTCAAAGACTGGAAGGAGTTCTTATTTTCTCCCTCCTTCTCTCACATCTGCTGTGCCAATGACTAGTACTCATTTATTATTGTTCTTTATTGTCATTGTCCTGTTATCTAATTACCACCCTTACCCCTCACCCTGCCCTCCGCCACTACTCCTGTCAAATGCACAAGTTTGGGTAACCTACTAGTAGTTTCAATATTCTGATAGCAGTAACACCATTTTTTGTATTTTCTTTCTTTTAATAAAGTGTAGCATGAAACTAAGTGCAAAGTCTTAACTATACTGTTCCATGAATGTTTACAAAGTGAATGCACCTCTGTATATTAAGATATAGAACATAACCAGTGTTCCAGAAGCCTCATTCCTGCCTCATTTTACTCATTATTCCCTGCATCAAAGGTAAGGCCTACTCTGACTGAAGTCATCATAGATACTATTTGCCTGTTTAAAAAAGAAAAAAAATGTCATAAGAATGGGATCATACTTGATAGCCTTGCTTCTCTGTCTTGTATCTTTTGGTAAAAATTATCTGTGACCTGTCCTTTTTACACAATTCCATAGTGTCCCACTTCATAAATATCTCCTTAATTTATAAATTTTACTGTTGATGGAAAATTTAGTTATTTTTGTTTTAAGCAATTACTAAGGATGCTAGGAATGGGATTTTTAGATACATGGTATGTATATATTCAGCATAATCAGTCATGCCAAGGAGTTTTCCAAATGACTTGCACTGGTTTTACAGAACTATCAGTATTTTACAAGAATTATGGGTCCTCCATATATTTGCCTACACTTAGTATTGTTACTTTTTAAAACTAGTTTTGCATGTGTCATGCAAAGGTATCTACTGTGTCATGGAAAGGTACTTCAATATGGTTTTAACTTTTGTCTTTTTTTCTTAATTACTAATGTAGAATATCTTGGTTTTAAACATCTTTGTATGCACTTACTAGCTCTTCCATAAGTCTTTTTTGTGCAATATATGTGGAGTCGATGTTTGTTTTTCTTTAGATATATGTATTTCAAATGTCTTCTTCCAGTCTGTGAAATGCCTATTCACTCTTTTAAGGATGTCTTTTGATGATCAGAAGCTTAATGAATTAATAAAGTTAAATTGATCAATTTTTTATTTCATAGTGAAGCCCTATTTCATGAATCTCTATCTGCCCCAAATCGTTCTCCATTGCTATCTTCTACCAACTACTGCTTGGGCTCTGAATCGAGCCAGGGCCTGCTCATGTGAATGCCCAAGGACAGCGGCAAATGGAACGAGTTACAAGCTCCGTGCCAAATGGGGCTAAGTCCACAGGGGCGTGGCTCTTCTTCCACTCTGCAGCTGGGACCATGTTTGCAAATCTGCCACCAGGGCATGGCCCTGCCTTCTCAGCATGGCTCTCCTCAGTCTTGGACTTCACTGGAGTTGCACAGCCTCCTACCTGGATGGTAAAGCTCCCACAAAAGCATTGCTGACAGTGATGGCTGTCATATTGTTTACTGGGAGAGAAGAAGCTGGAGAACTCCTATGCCACCATGGACCTTATCCCATGAGTCTTATCTCACCCAGAGTTCTCTGTATAAGACTGTACAGACTCAAGGTATTCAATGCCCATAATTGCTCAGATTTTGATTTAGTATTTTTTTCTTATACAAGTACTAACTTATTGTCATAGAACTATAGTATGCACATTATCTTTAATTTCCATGTTTATTGTTTCTAATTTTTTATTCCTGACACTTAGTTCTAACTTCTATTATTTTTTGTTCAATCCGACTTGTAATATGCTTATAAATTACATTAGACTTTTCAAAGAACTCCTGGCCATTTTATTTTCTCCATTGTATATTGGCTTTCTGTTTTATAAATTCCATGTTTCCGCCTTTCTTTTTAATAAATTTCACCTTTTTTTCAAACTCTTTGAGTTCAATAGTTAGATCACAGATTTGTCATTATTTCTGGTTTTAAAATTATAGATTTCTAAACACTCATCCATCTACATAATGTCATATTATTATTCAAAAAAATGAATACTCAACTATTCAAAATATTAAATATTTAGTTTCCATTTATTTTATCAAAGAGTTATTAAAAGAACTGCTATATTCCTATGATTTTTAGGTCAAGTTTGTAAATCAAGTTGTTCAAATCTTCTGAAACATTTAATGACTTTTATTAACCAAGAAAGATATTTAGTTCTCAGACTTTTTAAGCTTTTTGTTGTTCTCACAGTTTTCAGTTTATATGTTTTTAGGCTATGTTACTAGCTGCATGTACATTCAGGGTTGTTATATATCTCTTCAATTCAGCTTTAACATTCTTCTTTTTTCTTTATAATTTTCTCTGATTTATTTATGCATTTTCCAAAATTAGTACAAACTTAATAGTTTTTCTTCAGATTGCATCTGCATGGTATATAGTTTATAATTGTTTTATTTTGAATCTTTCCGTGTTTACAGTTAATGTTTATTTTTTATAAGCAATATGAACTTGGTTCTAATTTGCTGTTTTTAAAAATTAGAGCATCTCATCCATTTCCATTTGATGTAACTCCAAATATATTTACATTTATGCCTATGACATTATTATTTGTTTTCTATTTATCTACTCTGTATTTAATTATTTTTTCCTGATTTTTTCTTCCCTTTGTATCAATCAAGTTATTTTTATTTTGTTGTTCATTATTTCCCCTCTAATTGCTTGTCAGCTATGTATTTTTATACTCTTTCTTTATAATTGTCTTTGAAATCATAGCATGCATCCTTATTATTAAGCTGCATTTTTATTTCCTCCTGGAAATGAGACTACCTTAAAATATTTCAACTCATCATTCCTTTCTCAGCTTTAATTTTTATCATTTAATTCTGCAGATATTTCTATGCTTACAATACATCATTATAAGCAGTATTAATTTAAATTGCTCATTAGTTTATTATTCCCGATGTTCTTAATTCTTCACTACTCTATCTTGCATCCATTTGAGATGGGTTTTCTTCTTGAATAATTTAAATGTAAGGATAAAATAGTAGGCCTTTTGGTGATACATGCCCTCAGCCTAAAAAGTCATTATTTCACTTTCATTTTTAAAATACATTTTTGCTGCTTATAGAATATTTAGTTGGCTTCTCTTCTATCTTAAAAAAATTATAGCATTGTAAACATATAATTCTTTTATTTATTCTACGATTCCTATAAAAATTAACTGTCCTTTGAAGAAACTTTTAAGTTTTTCTGCTTGTCTTTGATTATCAACATCATTTGTTTCTATGATACTGAGACAAGGCGTGATTTTCTTTGTATTTATCCTTTTTGTATTTTGTAGAACTTTTTAATCTGGCATGTAATATTCTCTGTCAGTTTCAGAAAATTACCAACCTTTATCCCTGCAAATATTATTTTTGTCTCTAACTCTTGGCCTCTAATTACAAATATGTTAGTAGTTTTCACTATGTTCTATATATCTCATATTATTTTATCTAGTTTTAGTCATTTGACTCTTAATGCTTTAATCTGCGTATCACCTGATAACTTATCTTTATTTCACTAGTCCTCTGTTTCTGATCTTCTGTTAAAATTATACATTAAATTATTAAATTTTAGCTTTTGTTTTCAGTTGTAGGATTTCCATTTGACCCTTTAAAAAATAGATCTCTGTTCCTTGGTGATATCTGTCTGACCTGTGGCCTTTAATTGTCTGTTTTTCTTGTTGATTTCAGTTATTTGGTACTTTTTGTTAGCATGTCTCCTGAGTTTTGATTGAATATTATACATTATGTATGCAATAATGAGAAAGTTAATGCATGATGTTATATTCCTTCAAAGAAAAACTATTTTTTTTCTTTCTGACGGCCCATAGGGTAAGGACATATCACATTGATCCACAGTTCTGGTTACCCTGAATTTTAGGGCATAACATGTCTGACATCCTCACTGAAATTCTGCACCTTCATGGAAGTTGCATTCCCCAAACTGTGAGCTTGCTAAATTATCTGCTAAGTTTTTAAGACTCTTTTCAACAGCCTCATGTTTTTCCATAGCATAACACAATTTAAAATTTCTCCTTTAGTAAAAAATAACGCTGGCTTGATAACTAGGCTTAGTATCATTTCTTCTGTCAAGTTGTCATTGTTCCTTAACGAGTGCACGTGAGTACTTCCACTGACTTCATTGTTTCTCAGAATATTCATGGCACTTGAAATGATCTGGAAACACATGCATAAAATTGGATATAAACATTAGAAAATAAGATATTATGTAAATGGAAATTTCAGAAAATCAATTAATTAGGGTTCACTAACAGAAAAGTTGTTGGCACTTCACACAGATGCCCTGAAGTTTAAAAGGAAGAATTTAAAGTAAATTAATGCTGTAACAAGATTGTTCAGAAAATGTCAGAGCTCCTTATGTGAGAAAAATAAGTACTGTTAGTACTTTAGAAACCTTCACTTGCACACAAAAAGTTGACATGCAAATTATAGGCTATGCTTATCTGTTAATTAAAATAGCTTTTCTCCATTTCTGTAGTGGACAAACTAGTTTTGAATTATTGTATGAACCTGCAATTAATAAAACTGCTTTTGAAATACAGAACTTAAGGTTTCGTGATTGCAAATTTTCCTTCACACAATTACTCTCTGATACTAAGATCTGACACTATTATTCTATTGTTTTCTTCAGTAAAATTATTTTCAACAATCTACATAATAAAACCACATGAGAACTTTAGATAAATATTTATACGCTGGTTTCCTAGATAAATTATTTTTCTTTGCAATTTGATTACTGATTTAAAATAACATTCTAATAGCAGAAACAAAGTTTCTGGAAGGTACTGCTTTTAAAAATGTCAAAATTGCCTGTTACTTGAAGTACAGAATATTGTCTTCAAAGTAAACTGGTCATTTATCCTCCAAAAGAGCAATTGCTGATAGAAAACCTTAATATATCATTTTTATGAAATGTGATTTTTTTCTCTTTAAGGCATTTTCTCTCTAATCTTACACACAAATAATCTCAGAAATTAATAGAAAAAAAAAACAGAAGGTTTTAATGGTGTAAAGAAGATACTGAACCAATCAATAGTTGAAGAGAAGAATTGGACAGACCGAGGCAGCCTTTTGTACTTGGGTGTGTGAGGTGATCGTGAGCATGAAGGGAGCCATCTGCAGTCAGAGGCAGAGTACAAAGGCTTGAATGGTAACAGAGGAAATGAATGAAATCATCAGGAAGGGTGGGATGGGAGAAATCCTCAAAGCAACAAGTACAAGGATTTTTACTCTGAAATAATTGAAAATAAAAGTTATGACATGGTGCCAGTTAATACACATGCTTAGGTGTTTGTCATGAGGTCTGTGAGGACAAGAAGGAGACAACACTGTGAACTTGAATTATTAATCTTATACTATCTGGACATGGTTCTAAATGCTGAAATTGAAACCAGAGAAGATAAGTGAGCAACGATGCCAGATTTAGAGTCAAATATTTTGCATTTGATTTAAAGCTTTGCCACCTAGTAGCTATGTGACATCAAACAAGTGACTTCACCCTCTGTCTTTGTCATTTTCAAATCTGTTTTTAAAAAGTCTAAAAACACAACACTAATTTCACAGTGATTTGGGAAATAAAAATAAAAAAGTGTCAATACAATAAGATTTCATTGATAGTATTTTATTCACCAGATGCTATAGTAACATGGACATATGTATTAACTGTTCGTGTCTTTAAGAAGCTTATCATTCAAATAAGGACGCAATGTCTCGCACTACTGAGAAATATATAAAAAATGTGTTCTCCTGCTAAAAGAAGTACCATGGGGGGGTTGAAGTTGATGGTTAAGAGTCAAAGAGACAGGGAAAACTTCAGGAAAAAAAATGATCCATTTCCAATTCTGAAATGATGAAGGAGCAGCCCAGTGGACCAAAAATAAAAGGACAAACATTCAAAGCAGTAAGTAGGCTGAATTCTGTAGTGTATTGTAAGTAAAGAAAACCAGCGGGAAGTTGGCTCAACATTGTCTTGCTCAATAAAATTTAGGATGCTTGAGGGCAGGGACAATGCCTCGTTCACTGTATCGTTAGCATCTCACACGATCCCTGGCCCTTATAGGTCGTCGTTGACACTCATGTGGGGATATTTGTATGTTCCATCTCTTTCGCCTAGCTATGGTAGGAAGAAAAGCACAACTGTCTTTGTTCAAAATTTTTTAAAAATCAATTTCAAGAAATCATTCTGCCCAATGGCAGAAACTAAAATTTTTACATGGACTGTTGTCCCTGATGAATGCCTGATCTTCAGCAGTTGCTTGTGCTGACAAAACAGTTGATCTAAGGAAGGGGTCACATCTTTTGCACTGGCACCCACCTGGTCTCAGCTTTCGAAACTGACCTCTAGTAGGAAACTCCATGGCACACCTGCTAAAGCTACTCATTTGTCTTAGCCACGGGGCTCCCCCAGGCCCTGTGGCATCCACTGTCATACCTCTGCCACAGGCAGCCCTACAGGAAAACATTTGGTGGAGAGATGCCCGTGACCAGAGTCCTGCTCTGAGGATCTGAAAAGTTTGGATTCAGCCATTCCTTGGCCACATGCAGCTCTCTCTATACTTGTGCAGGGCTTGTGAGCTGCTAGGAACCCAACCAGCAATGTCAACATAGGTTATCTCACTCCATAGGCTCTTAAGTCATTATAGGGACTAGGTTAGGATACAGCTCAAAGGACAGAAGACTCAAATCACACCTGTCCCTCTATTACCCCTGTCTTATTCTCTCCTATTCAATAACCCATGGGATGTTATTTGGGAGGGCAGCCAAAACCCTGTTGTATCTGGAATAAACACTATGGCACGAGTTGGAAACATCTATATTTTAGAAAACTGAATCTCTCCCTCTATTGTTTCTATCGTCAGTGCCCAAAGTCTGTATGAATACTCAAAAATAGAATATTACGCATTTCTTTTTCACTGAGTTTTTATGTTAATAACTCTCTCCCTGAAAGTGCAATTCCTAGATGCTAGGACAGGGACTGAGAGTACAAGAAAATGTGTTTGCGGGGTGAGGGCCATGAAGGAGAAGGTATAGACAAGTCAACGATTCAATATGTTTCCACAATTGCCCTTTGCCTCGTAGGAAGTAAAGGACCGAGGGGAAGGCACAATGTTATTCTCACTGACTCCTGTTTCTCCAGGATCTAAAATGGCACCTGGTACAGAGGAAAATACATATTTGTTGAATGATGAATTGTACATAATGTGGCTCCAATATTTCACACCAATGCAATCATTTTGAAAAACATTCAGAGAGAAAGGGGCCACAGGCAAAAATCTGAGAACATGAATATTTGATGGACAAGAAAGTGGAAAACTGTTAGTGAAAAAGAGGTCAGAGAAGTAGAAGAAAAACCAGGAAAAAAATGAAGCAGTACAGAAAGCATGGGAAGAGAGAATTTAAAGGGAGAGAGTAGTTTACCATGTTTAAAAGAAAAAAAGCAGCTATTGAATAAAAGAAAGACTTAAGAGCATGTTGGTGGCTTTTGACAATTTGTAGGCCATTAATAACATTTCAGAGATCAGTTTGAGTGAAAGGTTTGCTCCAGGGGTCATTTTGCAATGGGTGGGGGAATCAGAGAGCAGCCGGGATATTGAGTAGGAAAGGCCTTCATAAACCCTGAACCACTTTAACAAATACAATCAGGACAGACAGCTTGCTAGAGCCAGGAGGTGGCAGTTGCTCATTCACTAAACTTACTGATTTTCTCTCTCTCTCTCTCTCTCTCTCTCTCTCTCTCTCTCTCTCTCTCTCTCTCTGTCTCTCTCTCTCTCTTTCTCTCCCCCCTTCATTCTCGGCATCACGTACATTATCAATGGAGAACTTAAGGAAATGAATGCTAAATCTTCTTTTACTTTAATCTAATCTTTGTGCATAATATGCTCCACATATAAGAAAAATACCATACACTTTTCAAACAATCACTAAACATTTCCACTATTTTCACCAGGTCATCTTCCTGCTGCCAAGAGCTAAACAACTTTACCTTCACTTCTTGATAACTGCATGTTCATTTACAGGCCGAAAGCGGTGTGAATCTGAACATGGCTTACCTCCAGCAGTGAGATTTGCAGTGCAGTCCACCACTTGGCCGTCCCTCGGAACAGGACCCAACTGTACTGCTTTCAACGTCTTTTCTTTCTTGGCTTCTCTATCTCTGATTTCTACTTTGTATGGATTTCCTGTCGATGAAGTCATCTCACTGGATATTACATGGGCTTAAAATAGAATTAATCATACTCTGAGAGGTTTCTTTCTCTGACCTCAGCCCAGAACCCTAACCCTTCTTGTCATGCCGCCTAATTGTCAAAACATTAATCTAAAGGTATAAAAATGAGTGGTTTTAGATTACTTATATTTAAAATGCTTCAGAAAGTAATGGGTTGATTATATTAATGTGTTTTTTAGAGAAAACACTAGCTTGTATTAATATTTAAACGATGCTGCCACTGTTGGAGATTTTTCTACCAGAACCCTGTAACTTATCTGTGCGGTGCAAGGATTGTTTATGAAGAACATAATAAAATGAAATAATTTCATAGTTATTTTATTGGCAAAACAGTGACATCTATTGTTCAATGTTGTAGAAAATGGAATTTAAAAATCAAACGCAATGCCATCTTTTTAATGTGATTAGCTCCAGAATAATGATAACTCTCTTAAATCTAGCTTCAAAAAATTAATAAGTGATATCTAGAAACTCATTTTTAATATAAAATCTAATTTAGCTGATTATTTAGGAGTATGAACATTTAATCACTTTTCAAAAGGCTCAGAATCTGTTTAGATCCTAAAAATAGGGAAGAAAAATACAAGACCATAAAAAATATGAAGTGCAATTCTTAAAGTTGGTTGCATATCCCAATAGATGTGTTTCTCAGAAATTTGTGCTCCTCACAAATTTCTCAGGTATCTACTATTAACATCCATGAAAGCCTAAACTGAATTCTGAGTTCAAGGAAAGTTTCTGTTCTCATCCTGTTTCTGTTGTTAACCAAATCTACACATTTAGGAAAGTTGTTTACCATCTTGGCAGCAGTTTGGTCTCTGTAAAAGTGTGGGGCTTGTTCTGAAGATGATCAATTTTCTTCTTGCTCTTACTTTTCTCTACAATGTCATTTACAACCATTCAATTAAGCAAAAATTTTAGAAGTTGACAATGCCAAGTGTTCATAAGGGTATTGAGGAATCGGCATTCTCAAACACTGCTGGTGGAGCTATAAATCAGTATACACTTTGTTTCCAAATGATTTGTCAACATCTTGTACATTTTAAGATGGTATTCCACCCGTCATCCAGCATTTCCATTTGGTAAACACTAAGGAGGGTATCTGCTCACATGTATACAAGGATTCACTTTCAAGAACTATGTTATTGCAATAGTGAAAATTCTGGAAGGAATGATCTACTATAGGTTAGTAGATAAAACATTTATATGTATCTACTGATAAACTTTATAGCGTAAACATAACATGATTGAATTAAAGTAGATCTAGCAACATGGCTAAATCTCAATCAAATATTATTAATAAAAGAAACAATTTTCAGAATGATATGTGACAAGTGATCTTTTATATCATGTAAACAAATTGTTCATAACCATTCTATTCATTGATATGGATACATCATATGCTCAAAAGCATGCAACAGTCTTGGAACTAATAACACATTCAGGAGAATGGTCACCTCTGGAAATACAGGGGAGGGAATTAAGAAGGATGGGGACATGGGACTTGAACTGTATTTGAAATGGTTCGTTTATAACAAAAAGCAAATTTGAAGCAAAATAAAGCCAAATTAGGAGTTATTACAAATGAATAGTGGGTATATGGACTCTCATCATGAAACTATACTTTGGATTATGTTTGAAAGACATAATCAAATATTTCATAATTTTGTTAAAAATGGTATTAAACTTCTAGGTTTAATTACAGAAAAGTGAGTCTTTATCTAAATGAGTCTCTTTTTCAAGAGAGCCAAAATAGATAATTGAGATGATTTAGGGAGAAATAGTTTAATTTCATGATAAAACATATTTGTTACATTATACTTGTGACCATGTGTAAATATAATATTATCAGTAAGCTCATTTAACATCAACCAGTAACAGAAGAAACAAGAACCCTGGAATATGGCCTTTGAAAGAAACCTACGCATGACACTACTAGCATTTTCCAGTATACGATATGGTAGAAAATGTTTCAAAACACCAGAAACCAAAACTCGAATGTGATTTCTAAGAGCTCTGAGCAGTGGCTCAACTGCTTTCCTAGTTTTGGAAAGACTTTGTTCCCTAGAACCTCTGGGACTTGTTGATGGAGAAGGGAGAATTGGAGACCACCCATTGTTACCTGGACTCTGTGTCCCTGAAAGCAGTATTTTCTTCTACCATCAAAATACTCTACGTTTAAATACATTTCTAAAACAATTGAAATGATCAAAGTGATCTTCATTTTTGGGAAAAAAATCAGACTTTAAAAACAAAAGACCTCAAAAGAGTGATTTTAGAGAATAACAATAAAACACGCTATTGTTCTCTGGAAGCTCTCTCTTTTACATTGAAATATTGGCAACCTATGCAGTCAATTTGTCAGTGAATATTTTTGAGCTTATATTACATGGTAGCACCCAGTCATGGTGCATTTGTCCCTCATAGCCTTCTTCAAAAAAATATCACACAAGGTTTATTTATGTGGGGGAGGTGGGAGGTGGCAAGAGAGGACATGCTATCCAAGACAGGTCCTGACAGAGCAGGATAAGAGGCACACACACAGCCCTCAGTGTTCTGCTCCCAGCTCCCTCCCCCCTTGTTTCAGGGCCCTTCTATGCCACTGCCCTCCCTTTATCCCTGGGCTCACGTGGGAAGGTTGGTTGCTGCTTTTCTACTCACAAATATGAACGCATATGTCGAGGCTACTATTTCCTTGTCTGGAATCCTACAGAGGAAACACCTCACAATCTCATGACATCTCTTCACCCTCTGCTGAGGCGGGAGGTCATGGAAATGTCTGTGAAACAAAAGAGAAGGAGGCTCAACCATCAAGAGGTCAAGTCCCAATGGGCACGTTCATGTGGGTAAAGAGCATTTGAGGTCAGAAGCTGAACAGCAGAAGTCTACCTGTAGTTTCTGGTCTATTACCCTGCTATCTCCAAATATTCCTTTGTCTGCTATTTTTACAATTTCCCATTTGTTTACCTATATAAAGTCTGTTAATTATGTTAATATTAGTAAAGTAGATCATAGAGATTAAGTTTCTATTGTTGACATAAAGAATTACTATAAATTTGGTGGCCTAAAAAAAAGAACAAATTTGGTATCTTAACAGTTCTGAAGGTTGGAATTTCACTGTCACTGGGCCAAAATGAAAGGGCTGGCAGGGCTGTCTCTGTTTCTGAAGGCTCGAAGGGAGAATCTACTCTGCCACTTCTTCAAGAGTCCATCAGCACTCCTCAGCCCACGGCTTCCTTCGTCTTCAGAGCCAGCAAGGCTGCGCCTGTGTGACCCTTCTTCTCTCGCCACATCTCTGTCTCTTTCTCTGACTACATCAGGCAAAGGTCCCTGCTTTTAAGGATTTGTGTGATTACATGGGACCCACCCAGATAATTCAGGATAATATTTGTATTTCAGAACCCCTAACCTTAATAACATGTGCAAAGCCTCTTTTTCTGCAAGATTTTTTGTTTGTTTTTATTGTTGACACTATCACAGAAACCCCCACGCCCTACTTCCCTCAACTCCACTCATTCGCCACCCTCCCTTCCTTCTGGCCATGAACAACTGTTGTCTGTGTCTATGACTTACGCAAATATGTTCTTTGACTAATCCCTTCACCTTCCTCCATCCACTTCTTACATTCTACTTTTATGCAAAGTAGAATATCCCCAGATTTGAGGGACCAAGTTTAGACATCTCTGAGGGGGTCATTATCCTCATACAGATAAATTATCTTACTGAATCTTCAAAACAACTCAGCGAGTTAGATGGTATTATCCACAGTAAACGGATATTAAAAACCTTGAGCTCTGAGAATGTCAGTAATTTACCTTGTCACCTAGTTTCAAAGTATCCATCCCAGGATTTGAATACAATCTACAGTTCGCAATACAGTCAGCCACCTATCTAAAATTGAGAGGTATACTTTAGAGGAAGACCTGTTGCTAACATGCAGACATTTAAAAACACAACTTTTTAGTTTAAATAATTAAAGGTCTCATCATTAACCTATCCCTGGCATACTAATGTTTCCTTCTCCTAGAAATGCCCTCTCAGTAAAAGTCACCATGGTGTGGTGTCCCATCTGCCCAACGGGAAGCCTCCTTGTCTTTCTGATGCTTCCTCCCTTTTTTTATCACCACCATCCCTAGTCAAAACATCACCAGGCCCTCCTGTCTCTTCCTCTTACCTGTCTCTTAAACTCATCCATGCCCACTGTCACTCCCTTGGCACACATGAAATCATCTCTTGTGGTTGACTGCAGGCAGGATCCTTCTAACTGCTCCTCCTGCCTCTTGTCTTGTCTGCTCCGCTCCTGCCATCCACTCTCCCTCATTACAGCCAGGGTCATCTTCTTAAATGTACATCTTAGATAAAAGTCTTTTGCTTAAAGCCTTTTTTTAAGATTTTATTTATTTATCTTTAGAGAGGGAAGGGAGGGAGATAGAGAGAGAGAGAGAAACATCAATGTGCGGTTGCTGGGGGTCATGGCCTGCAACCCAGGCATGTACCCTGACTGGGAATCGAACCTGCGACACTTTGGTTCGCAGCCCATGCTCAATCCACTGAGCTACGCCAGCCAGGGCTGCTTAAAGCCTTTAAAAGCTCCCCTCCCCCATTTCCCCTATCTTTTTAAGACAAAGGACAAATTCTTCATCTAACCGATCTGCCTAGTTAGCTTCTGCTTTTTTCCTCAGTCTAATTTGTCTCATAACCACCCTATATCTCCTTCCCTCCTTCATACAAACTCATCTACTGATGTTCTTTCCACTCCTAGAACACACTCAGTTTTCTGCTCTCTCTCTCTCTCTCTCATGCACATACAGCTCACCTGAAACTTCCCACATTCTGTTCTTCTGGAAAACTCTCACCTAAAATCTTCATATGGATGATTTCTGCACGTCTTTTGAGAAGCCTTCTCTGCATTCCAAATGTGAATTATTAGTTACTCTCATTTGTGTTTTTACAGCCTCATCAAAACACTTACTACTCTGTAATTTTTCCTTTTTTTAATAGATTAGACCTCCCTAAAGAACTAGGTCCTACATTAGAGGACAAGAGCTGTATCTTGAAGTATTTGCAAAAAATTTGTTACATAGTTGCCTTTTTCTGAAGGCATAAATTTACTTACATATGCATCTTATATAATTCAGATTTCTGCATATAGTCTCCAATTTAAAGCTGGTAAGATATAAATATTATTTAAAATTTCATAGCAACTGACAAGAACTGAATTTTTATAAGTTGTACTTCAAGTTATGGTCAATTTTTGATCGAAAATAAATGTTACAGTCTCTGTCATAAATTTTCATATTTTAATACCTGCATCTATGTAGATGACTTCCAAATCCTTACATATATTTTTCTTTCTATAAATAATTCTGGAAATATCCATATTTGTCTTTGAAGACAATAAGTCACTGGGAGTAGTTTTATTCATAAGCACAACTCAAATCATCATAAACAGGAATTTCCGTTTTAATTCAATCACTTTCTCAAGTTAACACCAAAAGATATTCACCTTGATGGCCATGGTATTTCTACCCAGGCTCTTCCTTATTGTATATAGGACAGGGGGAGGGGGGCGTAGCTAATCAATCTTGTATACCGAAATGATGCTTCTAAAACGAGTAACTAATTTAATGAATATTTTAAAAGTCATTTAGTGTGAAAACAACTGTTGTCTCAACTAAGTGCTTTGTATTTTAATTGTTTGTTTTTGAGTCATTAAACACATGCTGATTGACCATATTAACAATCAAATTAACAAAAACCATTGCAAATGTTAGTTTAGGCTTAATGTGTCTCTTTTTCGTCTGCTTAAATTCACACCTACTGGAATAGTGAATGGTGGTTCTCAGATTTTGTCAATGAAAGTAGATTCCAACTTTGACGATAGTTGGATATTGTAATGAAGCCAGGGACTGCAAGAGAATAGTAGCAAGATTATCTTACGAAAATAATATTGGTATAAAGAAAACATGATCAAAATTACAGAGTGCACCTGTTTGTCAGACCTGGTGCCACTGCTCAGGGTTCCACTACAGATGCAAGAAAAAAAGTGTCCTTGCACTTTCTGTCTGATTGTGGCAGCGAAGATTGAATGGGAGAATACAGAGAAAAACATGGAAATAAAGGGGGGAATATGGAGAGAGAATTGTTACAACTCAGAAATAACCTGGCAAACAGTAATTAGCCTGTTTTGCCCCCCAAAAGGAATCTCAAATTTGAGTCTCAAAAACTATAGCAAAAAAGAAACCATGGTGTCATGTCATTCCACATTGTTGCCATAGAGTCAAATAGACTTAGTTACAGATGTGATATAGCTGTCATCAAAACAGCACGTCTTGACTTCTGCAGAATTTCTGACTTTTTCATTACGTAAAGGGTGTATGTAGATTGGAAAAATTGTTCAGTGATACCTTATGATATTTTCTGTTCAGTTATGCCTCTGAGTTTTTTGGTATGGGAGAGATTATTTTGCCTTGAAAATTCAACAAGAATTTTTAAGAAAAGCATTTTGTAGTACTATTTTAAAATTCCATTTTCACTGAGAACACTTTATTTCACACTACTACCATGAGGTCAGTTAGCAGGTGTTTTAGTTGGGCTTCCCTCTGTAGAATCAGACCCTGTGACGAGGTGTTATATACAAAAGGTACAGTTAAGGAAAAGATCCCAAGGAAGCGAAGGAAGCCTAGCAAGGGTGCACTGTCAGATAAATGATTAGAAGGTATCTTTAATCTCATCTGCATGAACATTTTAAAGTATAAATGATGCCTCAGAATTCTACAGACCTAAATTAAAGAATCTGAGCTTCCCCTGGCGGCTGGCGTAGCTCAGCAGATTGAGCTCGGGCTGCGGGCTGCGAACCAAAGTGTCGCAGTTCAATTCCCAGTCAGGGCACATGCCCGGGTTGCAGGCCACGGCCCTCAGGAACCGCACATTGATGTTTCTCTCTCTCTCTCTTTCTCCCTCCCTTCCCTCTCTAAAAATAAATAAATAAAATCTAAAAAAAAAAAGAATCTGAGCTTCCATATGCCTTCTACCTTTAGACATTCACTAGGCATCTCCAGGGGGAATGTAACTTCCCAGGTAACTCTTTCTCCTCCCATTTGCAGGCAAAATGAAAAGGGTTGTGGGGGGTCAGTAGTTTAAGGGATATAAGTAGCTTAAGGGCAGGCCTTTGCTTGCGGTTGGAAGCAGAAACATATAGAGGCTAGGAGTAGGGAGGGAGGGATCTATCAAAACAGTATTAAAAAAAAAAACTAACCCTAAGGGAGATGAGTGGAGCATAAACACTGTGCACCACAGGCAGGTTTCATTATCTTATGTTCCAAGGTGAGAAAACTGAGGTTCAGAAAAGAAATATGATTTATATATAGCCACACACAGGTAAAGATATAAAACATTATATAAGACCCTGGCTGTAAATCCTATGTCACTCTTTATATATTTTATTCCCCTTTGATAATGTTATTTATTTCATAATTAACATATCCCCTTGCAATAAAATATGACTTGATTTGGTATAGTACTCCACACATTTCAGATTACTTTGAATATTTTATTTTTCTTCATATGTGTAGCTGTATATTCAACTAAGCCAAAAGTCACAACATAGGGTTCCAGCAGATAATATGAACCAATGAATCAGGTCAGGTGAGAGAAACGATACAGACCTGCACCCCCAGGAGAACGGCTGCCTGTCTTAATGGAGGGGCCCAGACCCAGATTCTCAGACCCAGATTATTGTCGCCACAGGGAAGTAAAGATCCAGTGTTGCCAGAGGGTCCATTTTCTCCGAGCTCAAGCAGAAGTCAGGACACTTCACATAGTCTCCTAATTCCTAAACGCTGGCCACTGCCTGGCCACTCCCCACCCCTTTTTATTTGCTCTGGGAGCCAATTTTGCAAAAGTCATGTTCCTGTGCAGGTGAGCTGGCATTTTGTGCCTCCGTTATATGCCAGCAGGGTTGGTATAGCCTCGTGTAAAGTCACTCAGGTTAAAACGGTTTTGAAATAAGATGCTGGCCAAGTGAAAATACATAGAGAATAGGGTTTAGCTTCTGGACCTGAATTTGAGTTTAGAATCCCTAAGTGAAGCAGATCCTCCCATGGACCGTACATCGTCTTCAGTTCAATCACAAGATGTAGTTTCTTTTCAAAGCCCATGAGGTACTTTTCCATTTGGAGTGTTAGTGTGAACCATGATCAAAAATGAAAGACCTTGAAATCCTGTGATGTTGTCCTCCCGTCTGTCCAAGTGAGTCCACTCTGACTAGAGAAGGGACCCTCAGTCTCATGGGGCTCGATGTCTTCTTTAACAACATTTTTCTGTAACACCACCTCTATTATCCTGGAATAAAATTCATGAGATACTATTGAATACCAACACATGTAAGTTATAAAATCAATATAAAGCCCGAACTGTAGCATAAAGGAGAAAGAAGAGATAACTAAGTTACAATGAAATAACATCTATTTCTATGTCCAAATGCTTGGACATAACTACACTGGAAGGCTTAATTAAATAGTTGATTCTTGCATCTATAGATAAGGTGGCCCTTCATATGTCAGCTACAAATGAAGAATAGTAAAATTCTGGGTAATAGAGATCTAAATTTCAAAAATGTTTTATTTTCAAGAAAACATTTTTTGTAAAAGCTAATTTTTATTTATTTATTTTTTTAAAGATTTATCTTCTACCTGTGTAGCTTTTTTTTAAAGATGTTATTTATTTATTTTTAGGGAGGGAAGGGAGGGAGATAGAGAGAGAGAGAAGGAGAGGGAGAGAGAGAAACATCAATGTGAGGTTGCTGGGGGTTCTGGCCTGCAACCCAGGAATGTACCTTGGCTGGGAATCAAACCTGGGACATTTTGGTTCCCAGCCCGCGCTCAATCCACTGAGCTACGCCAGCCAGGGCTTGCAAAAGCTAATTTTTATATAAATTTTCAAAGTATAACTAAAGCATATTGTTCCCTTGATTTTCACAATTGTTGATTGTCTGAGAAATGTAATATGTATAGAAATAGGTTAGGTTCTGGGATCAGATAGTTTTAAAGCATTTTTAATATACATGCATGGCCAGTTGGACATTTGAAAGTCATACAGAACATGAAAATATTCTTCATTATGCTCACTATCTCTTGCATTAATGGGGTTTTAGCATTCCTGGTCCCTACATACTATATGTTAGTGGATTTTCCCAGTTATTGTGATACCCCGGAGCTTTCCAGAAATTGATCCCTAAGAAGCAGTACTTTCCTTATGAGAACCAACGATCTAAAATCATCATAAAGACAGAAGCCCAATGATTAAACTAGCAAAAAGTGTTGAGTGAACCATTTAATATAGATCTCACTTTTTTTCCAAGCAACAGCTAATATGGTATCTGGGAGAAAGTACCATTCTGAAATTAGCATCAGCCATGGTGGACCAGCCTTAAGCAAAGGGCAAAATGATCATTTATTATCCACGAAATGCTCTGTCCATCACCTCTGGCTGACAAAGCAGTAGATGAAAACAATCTACTTTGTGACCATGGCTATCACACTTGTTGGCTGTAATAAAAGGTCAAAATGAATTAGGTCAATGCCTTTCTTCTACTCAGACATTTTCATTGCTCTGGCATGTGCCAATGTCTTCAATTCAGAGATCACCAAACATCCTCATTAGCTGAGACTGTGCTGATTTAATGGTATAGGTAGATTGTGAGAAAAGAGTCTTTTATTTTAAAGTTTTGAAGAGATTAGTCAGCTATAGTCACACTATCAATTCATATGTGATCACAGGAAGAGAAGTCAAAATGAAACTCAGATTTTTAACACAACTTCCAGATCACAGGCTTGGATATTGTCTTTTAAGTTAAATGCTAAATAAATATTTATTTTAAGTCATTTTCCCATTAAAGAATCTTGAGCAAATAGCAAAAATCATATTTCAGAAATATAATATGATAGATTCTAGAAACTTTGAAGCAAGACTCTATTATTAAAATATTAATAGAATTACTTTCACTAAATGTCAATAGTTACAACAAAACATTAAAAAATCAAAAGAACTAATGCTTCTGTCTTACTAAATGTTAGAGGGATAAACATGAACCTATTCTCAAATCATATTGTTAATGAAAAGAGACAAATGCTGCTGATCAAACAACATCACAGGAAACGTATTAAAAGCTAAGGTAGTAAAAGCACACCTAACCTAATTATTGGGCTAATAAAATGCAGTAGTCATAGAATATCAACAACATGAATTTGACCAGGTGAATTGAGTAGGCATTTGAAAAGCTGCTAGAACTTTCAGATTCGAGTTCACTGTGGAAATACATTGAGAGAAGAGTTGGATGTGGGAATATAAACTTTAGTATAGGAGCAAATGTATATATTCAGTATATGGGTTGTCCATTTTATTTCTCATCCCTCCTCAGATTAGCAATCAAAATAGATTTCTTTGACACATGGCTGAGTGATGCTTCGTAGAAATCAAATGAGAACCTGAAAGGTCAAGATTCTAATCGCCATTCAACACCTGACCCATGTAGTCTTGAGCAAGCCATTTAGTAAGTCTAATTACCAAAGTGGATTTCATTATTTCTAATCATCTTTAACTCATAACATGTTATATTATTTTACTAAAATTTTATAAGGAAAGTGTCCATACCTCATTTCCCTTCATTTGTCAAGAGCATTATTTTCATTAAAAATAAAATGTAAAGGGATTTTCTTGATCAAGATTTGTATAAAATGTCGAAGAACTCACTCTTAGCTATATAAAATTCTTATCTCTATTCTAGCAAGCATTCCCCTAATATATGTAGAAATTCCATTAACCAGTGAACATATTTTTACTAAACTCAGTTAATATAACAAGTACTTTCCTAACTGCTAGGGAAACAGTCAAATTCTTGAAAGAGCCCTTAAATTACTAGGTAAATATAGATTATAGATGCATATAAATTTATAAAGCAGATTAAATGCCATGGAAAGTTTTTGCACAAGGGTAGAAGGCAACACTTCTGACTGAAGGGATTACACACGTTTCTCTTAAAAACCTCCATTTTTTTTTTTGAATGGGTTATATTTCACCAGAAAGATGTTTGTGGAGGTGGAGGAATGGAGAGAAGCTGTGACTTGGTGGAAGGCATTTCTGACAGAGGGAATGGCCCTAGGAAAGGTAATATTTTGGTAAGTAGCAGGAATTTACATGTTCCCTTGAAGACAGAATATACAGAGAGAGATCATGTGGGATAAGACTAAAAAGGTGAGGTGTGATAAAATCATTCGGTGGCAATAGGACACTGAATATTTAAATGTGTGAGTGATACAGAGAGCTTTACGCTTTTAGCACTACTCTGAAAAAAGAAGATAGTATTGTTAGAGCACCCTGCTGTCATAATGGGGAAGGAGATAGGCATTTCTGTGATGTGTTGAAAATATGCCAAGGATTTAGTGACACATACCTTTTATATTCCCTTTATGGAGAGTAGCATCAGGGAAATAATGAAAGAGCATGTGTGTGATTTAAATTGCAAACGATGAGCTTTCAAGTTTACAAATCCTAAAAGCTATGTCCTCCTCAACGAATAATACAAAACAGGAAAGTACTTCCCAGAGCCGTGTGTTCCTCCAAAATCTCTAGAAATCTCTCGGCTTTCTTCAGCAGTAGAGAGATATATCTATGTGCTTTATGCAGAAGATATATGATTTTTGCATTTGTTTATCCAATTTTCTATGAGCGTAATCTGAATAGCTATCTAATTTATTCTCTGAGGATAAAGGAAAACAGCTTGTCTCTTTTCAAAAAAATGCGTGGACTGAATTATTTATTTCTAACTTCTTAAGAAGCTTTAAAAATGCAGGATGAAAGGTCAGGATTAATTAAGAAAACTAGTTCGAATTCCAACAGAAGAAATGTATGTTAATTGGCAAAAAAAACTGCTATAGCGATTACCCTATTGATATTCAGCAAAACTTGACTGGACTGAACAAAAAAATCTTAGTTTTAACAAGCTGTGTGTTGTGATAGTGTTGATTTTACCGTTGAAGTACATGCAACTTGTGAATAATAATATTGCTCACTGACAATTGTGTGTGTGTGCTTTTCTTTACATTACCAAAGGCAATGGACAGCTATGCAAGATGCTGGCCATGAACCCTTAAGGTCAACAGGCTAGATTTTGAGAATAGAGGCAAGATTAGAAGTTGTAGCCAGTACTTCATGAATGCCATATTCTCATTCTCTAAATAATGCAACTTTAATGATTATATTTTCTATGCTAATGAAAATTCAGCATGGCTTCCCATCCGTCTAGAAGTAACCATTTGTGCTGGCTGCCGCCCATTGAGTTAATGTGTGGTGAAGACTGACTGCTGATTTGGGAACCAGAAAATACAGGCTCTGACTCCTGATTCAAGTCTTCCCTTTCTCTTCTCTATCTACACATGGACAGAGGGCTTTTTTTTTCCCTCAGTCCCAGAGGGCATTTTGATTTGTGTGCATTACATTATTGCCTCAAACAACGTATCCCAAGTGAACTGAGTAGTCTTCCCTTCTAAGATCAACTTTCTCTCTGGTGTTCCAACCATTTAATTCAATAAATATATATAATGAATATATGTATTTTCTGCCAGGCATCATCCCAAGTTTGGAATTATAAAGACAAATATGCAAGTAAACTGTCCATAGGATCTCACAACCGAATAGGAGACAGATGTAAGTTCATGTGATACAACACAGCTTAACACGCTGCATGCTGTGGTGGAAATATGTGACTTGTCCAGTCCTTCAACCCTACACCCAATTTGTCACCTAGTTTCAGTAATTCTTCCTTCAAGTGTTAATTTGTCTTCATGGGAATGAAGTTTCAAGAGAACAGCAGTGGTGCTTGACCATAGGTAGGTGCGCAATAAATATTTATTGAACAAATTTGTTGTATGCCTGGAATGGTAATTAGAACACTGTAGGTGCTGAATAAATAGTTGTGAAATAAATAAAATTGTATTCATTTTCATTCACCTCTGATGCAAAGAAGTTATTATGACCTTTTATTCAGGCTATTGTAGAAAATCTGTAATCCCTGTTTCTCCTTTTTTCAGCATCTAAAAATAAACCCACCAAATGCACCCTGGTTGGTGTGGCTCAGTGGACTGAGTGCCTGACTGTGACCCAAAGGGTCACTGGTTCAATTCCCATCAGGGCACATGAGTGGGTTGCAGGCCAGGTGCCCAGTAGGGGGCAGGTGAGAGACAACCACACATTGATATTTCTCTCCCTCTCTTTCTCCCTCCCTCCCCTTCTCTCTGAAAATAAATAAATAAATATATTTTTTAAAACCTACCAAATGCATTGCCCCTAAGGAACTAACAGGGGTGGGCAAACTTTCTATAAAGAATCACATAGTAAATAGTTTCAGTTTTGTGCTCTATATTGTTTCTTCAGCTACTACTCAACTTTGCTATTATAATATGAATAATGATAGCTATTATGTAAACAAATTAGCACATTAGCTTGTGTTCTAATAAAACTATTTACAAAAACAGGCAATGGGTCTGATTTGACTATAGTTTGCTGACCTCTGATTTAATGGCCATCTGAATTTCATAAAGTATTTCCATAAAATTATTTTACAAGATTCATATGACAAACTTCCAGTGGTTTTGCCTATGTGTTGAACACACAGTAATTGATTTCCTACATGTGAGGAATTGACTTACACATTGATAGGGGACTCAAGACTTGGAAAATTTTAGCTTAAGGTAAAAAGCTGTAAATCTAGCAAGTAATATATGTGTTAAGCTTTTGTTTCAGAAACTACAGATAAGGCCCATCCTGACTCCCAGGAAAAGCAGCCGACCTCCTGGGGCACTGGCTAGAGATTACCGCCTGGAGACATGTTGGAGGCACCCGGGCCTTTGTAAGACCCCCTTCCCGCCCCCACCTTGTGAACAGCTAACTGCCTAGAGAACAGGAATGCTGCAGCTTCGCTCAACTAATCCTCCCTGAATCTCAAAGCCCTCACCAAACCAGGTTTGTCCTCCCCGCCCCCCCCCCCCATAAAAGATCTGGCCAGGAAAGAGAAGAAAAGATGGCTTGTTAGGGTATGAACCCACCATCTTCTTGGATCCCTGGCCATCTGAATAAAGTGCCCATAAAAGATTCAATCGCTGTCATTGCTTATTGGATTTGGTAGTGACAGGCAGCCTGAATGCCGGTGTCTTTTCCGGTTACAATCCCAGGAATAAGAGAGGAATAAGGCACAATTTGTCCTAGTAGAACTCCAAGTCAAAACCAAAGAGATAAGCCTATAAACAGGTCGTTAGTATAAAATGAAATTACTGTTTTCTCAATATTATACACAGAATGCTAAGAGACCAGAGAGTAGGTACTAACTAGCTGGTCCTTGTTCTGTGCTACACTACTAGTTAAGCCTTCAATAAACAGATCACCGAGTTTATTCACACTGTCCAAACAGAACACATCAACCTTCAAACTCCACTTCTCCTAAGGTGCAGATGCTGCTTTGTAAACTCAATTGTATTTCTGGTGCAAGTGGGATAAAGCACACCCAGGCCTAATCCTTTGGCGGAAAGCATTCTCCTTGCTCCTGAAGACCCAGGTCTGGCATGGCAGTGTGGATTTTGGAATAAGAAAGGTCTCATTTCAAATTCAGACTCCCATCGCCTATAAACATAATAGTGCTGAGGCAGCATCTCTCATGCTCTGTTTACTTATTTATTTTTAGATCTTTGCTGTATTTTTTTCCTATTACCATTTAGTCCCTTTATACCCCCTTGCCCCAGTAATCACCACCCTGTTGTCCATGCCCATGAGTCCTTTTTCCTTTTTGCTCAATCCCTCCCCCCACTCCCCTCCCCCTTTCAACTGTCATCTGCTCTCCATCTATGAGTCTGTCTCATCTCAGTTTCTTCATCCATAAAATAAAAAAAGATTTTTATAGAACCTTTGCAAAAATTAAATGAAATACAAAAAAGTGCCTACCATTTTGTAGGTATGTAGTACCTGTTAGGTCTCCTCGCTGCTCCCTATTGCATAAGAAAGCTACTCCTTGGATCTGATGGCGTTGTAGATGCTGTTCCCGCATGTGGCTGCCTCCTGCCACCTGGGGAGCCAGGGCCTGAACTCGTCCTCTCCCAGCCATGCCCCAGCCTGCTCGCTGATCCTGCTGCATAGCTAAGAAAAATAAGATGCACTATTGAGATCTAAAACATAATTCGCTTGCTGAGTGCTTATGAGATTCCAGACACTGTGCTAAGTGATACATTCATTATCTCATGCAGTCATCACCAATTCCATTTAATCCTAATATTATTCCAGCTTTAAAGATAAAGAATTTGGAATTTAAAAATGTTAAGAAACGACTCTAGGAAGGAATGGGCCTCTTCAGGAAGCTGCTCTTCAAAGTCACAGCCCAGGCAACACGCGAGCTCATCTGTCACTCCATCGTACAAGGCCCGTACTCTACGAAGTTGCAACAGCAAGCTCGTTAATCATCTATCTACGTAAGTACATTTCTACATACCTATCTATGTATCTATGTACCTATATAATCTATCTACCTATCTGTCTATTCCTTTATTCTGAGTAAAAGTTAATATTCATCATACTCTTTCCAAATACTGCAAATATTCCACTGCAACACACACAGGAATTCACTGATGCCTAAGCCTAGAAAATTTCCAAATGACGTGTTTTCTCTCCCTGTTTTAACATTATGTTTTTGCGTTTCTTATTTCTTGGTCTGTTCTGTGCTGTTTTCTGTGTGTCCTTCTGAGCTATACCCTTTCTCCAAGCATTTTGTCCCTTCTGCCTCAAAGGAACATGGAAGCATTTTAACTCTCAATTTACTAGCACTTAACATGCACACATACACGCACACCTCACAGAGCTAGACCAGAGTTTATGAAATTTAATGCATCCAAAGATCTGGTGAAAAATGCATTTCACATAAAGGGGAGAGCTGACCATTGCATTTGCTGCTAACTGTACTCTAAGGTGGAGGACAGCTTGGTATAAATGACAACTGACAGCCCTGCCTGCTTCAGTGCCAAGGGAAAAATAGGGACTGGTAAAGAGCATGTTCAATTTGCAGTGGTTCTTAACCTTGTCTTCATATTGGCATCGCTGAGGAAGGTCGGGGTTTTTTTTGTAATTAAACTTTTTATTTTGGGATGCATGCACTTGTAAAGAATACTCGAGAGAGTTTCTATGTATGCTTTACCCATTCTCCAACAATAACATCTTGCAAAACTATGGGATGGTAGCACAGCCAGCATAGTGACATTGGCAGAGTTGGGATACAGGACATTTCCATCAGCACAAGAATTTCTCATATTGCCTTTTTATAGCCACATCAATATCCTTTCCCCCACCTCCACCTTAATTGCTAGCAAACATTCATCTCTTCATTTTTCTTGCTTCATTATTTCAAAAAAACAGTATGTAGGTGGAATTATATGGTATGGGCCTTATGGGATTGACTTTTTCCACTTAGCTTCATTCTCTGGAGATTCATTCAGATACCATGATGCATTTTTCTCCTCTTCAGCCTGAGATCGTGGTGGGTTATGTGGATGGACTTTCAGCCCGTTCATGCCCTGTGTGTAGCCAAGTCCCTCTCTACATATTATTCTGCTTTTTTCTGAACAGCTAAGGCCCGAAATAAAGTAGTAGTACCAAGTAATTTTAATAATAGAACAAAATTAAAAAATTTAATGGACT
Source organism: Phyllostomus hastatus (assembly GCF_019186645.2). Lineage (NCBI taxonomy): Eukaryota > Metazoa > Chordata > Mammalia > Chiroptera > Phyllostomidae > Phyllostomus > Phyllostomus hastatus. Next base: position 23,338,940 of record NW_025333737.1, on the reverse strand, counting down.
TTGGAGCAGGGTAAGATTACTTTTTTTTCCTCACAGTGCTAAACATAGTTTTGTGGAAGAGGTAGGTTTTGCAATGGGCTTGAAATGATATATTTCAATTTGATATATTCAGAGATGTAGATAAAGTCTAGACAAAAAGATAAACCAAGTAAAGCAGAAGTAAAATTTTACTTTCACCCTGTCATTGTTTAGCTGTTAGTTAGTGCAAACTGCTTACGTTTTTCATCTCAGTCTTTCCTGTCATCTATTCAGTGATCTTATGTTAGCTTTAAACTCACCCCCGCGTACTCAGCAATTTGATGCTGAGGCTGGGATTCTGCAAACCCTACTTTTCCTGTGCCGGCTGACCCCGTGTTTGGCTCTGCCGAAAAAAGGCAGCACACGGGGCCACTCCTTCCTCTTTACCTCCCACCCTGGCAGCGTCAGCTCACCCACTCTTCACTCCGCAGTAACAGTTTTTTGCAGAAGCAACAGTTGAATCCAGATCATAACTGGTGTAAATCTCACAGAGCCAGGTTTCCGAGTGCCCCCCGCCCCATCACATGTACCAGCCCCAGTCTGGGACCCTCCTCCTCAGAGACCCAGGTGCTGGGTCCCAGGAACCCTCCTCCAGCTCAGAGGCACCACCTCTGCTAAATCCTCACCTCAAAGGCCTGAGTTTCACTCCGTGGGTCTCCTCCTCCTCCTCCAACCTGCTGGGTACTAACAATGCCAACCTCTTCCTTTCGCTGCCACAGTCTTAGGGGCTGTGGCCGAGGTCCTGGCAATGCTGCTGCTGTGATACCTCACAGTTCTCTTCTTGTCTTTTCTGTAACCTACTTAACAGCCTTAGACCCCCTCAAGTAATTGGCATGGCGCCTGCCAAACACGAAAATACATGAGATTCCGTTTTTGTTTTGTTTTTGTTTTTTGCATGTGTCCCTAAAAGGCATATTTTCTAAACAGGGACTAGAAAATATTTACATTATTCATGTTGACACTTTATTTACTCAATATCCACTGAGTACCTCTAACATGTCAGCAACTGTGTTAACTCTGGAGAGACAAAGAAGAATTAAGACCCAGTTTCTCTTTCCAAAGAGCTCACAGTTCCATGGGGAGGTAGACATGCAAACATATAATTGCAATTACAGGATTGCAAGTGGGATGATAAAAGACACAGAGAGAGCACACTTTAGGGAGTGCTAATATTTAAGGGACTAAGGAGGAGTTGTCCTGTCTGAGTGCAAAGAATACATAGATGGTTAGCAGGCAGCTGGATGGGATGAGGGACTCAGGGAAACACGAAATATCTTGGAACCATCCAGTATCAACAAATGGTATCAGTTACCTGAAGAGTAAATTGTTATGGAGGCATGGACACAGGGTGTCCGAAGAGGTAGAGCCAATCACAGAGGTCCTTGTTAACATGCTGGAGAGTTGTAACTTTATCCTTTAGGCCAGACACATTAATTCACTGCAATCTTTTAAAAATTGGGAGACTTCACACACATTTCTGGATTGTCTTGAAACAGACCATCTGGCAACACCAGGCCCCCGTTTCTGAGCTGTGACAATTGGCTGGGGCTGAGCAGTGACTGCCCTCTTTAGGTGGAACCCACACTCTCCAGGTAGCTAATAAAGTCTGCTTGCAGCTTCTTTGAACTAAATTGTGTATCTGGTTTACTCCATGAAAAATGTTTCAGCCAGGGAACTCCATGATTAAATGTGTGGTTTAGGAAAATGAATGGAGGAAAAGGTAGTAGAGTAAATGATCTAGAATGAGTCAGAAGGCAAGATGGCGATGCTATCAAAGCAAGGATGCCTACAGCCTTTCAGGAGGCAATGGTAATAGGGGTGAAAAACAAATGGGATAATATAAAAAATAAATGACATATAGGATTGACAAGATTTGGGAAAGGGCCAGACAAGAGGAATCTGGGGAGTAGGTATAGGTGCATCAGTTATTTCCAGGGTTTTTGGCTTTAGTGTCCATGGTTGTCACATGGGCTGATTCCCGGTTCTATGATTAACAACTTCTCTAATTGTTATCACTGATTTTTTCTGCCAAATGAGGTTTCTGTTATGGTGCTCCGACAACAACCTCCGATGATCACTTACTGTCCCTGCACAGGTCTCTGCCTCAAGGTCACAAGTGTTTCCCATTTCTCATCTTCTTCGACATAGTCATATTTTCATTGGCCAAGTCCAGATATTAAAATGTGAGTCCATTTTTTTCCAATGATAATTATTCATATACTATGTACTCCTTAAATAGTATAAATAGATACAAACATGAATAAAATAAACATTTATTAGACACATAAATCACCAAAGAGATCATTTTTAATCAATTTCTGGAACTAGTAGCACAGGACATTCCATACGATCTCATTCAATAGTCTTGCTTGCATCCTGTACCATCGTGGGCTATCCTTTAGCCAGATGACACAAACTAATTTATTTTTAAGAGGCAAGATCATACCAAGGTATTCAGGAAATGTAATCAGAGAGAATAAATTTTTGAAGATACCAGTAAGCTCAGCATATTTAAATATTGGATTTAGAGTACAAGGCCAGAACAATACCCAAAAGGTTGGAATACATGAATACCCAGAGGGTTTCTGTGCATTCAACTAAAGAGATTCCAAGTTTTAAATCCTCATGGAGAGTCTGGCCAAGTCTCAACTGTGAATTTAACTGCTGTCCAGCCTACTTATTTCAAATCTGGCATGCCTATATAAATATTGTTGCTAGGTATTACAAAAGCCTTTCCACATTGTGACATAAGTCAAAACCATAGTTATTACTAAGAAAGGTTATTTTGAAGAGTGTGAAAAATAAAATCCATGACTGAACCACCCTGTTCCTCACAGGGCTTGGGAAAGAACTTATGAGGATCTCGCATGCTCCCTACTTGGGGGGCCTGGCCTGTCACCCAGGCATGTCTCCTGACTGGGAATCTAACCAGTGACCCTTTGGTTCACAGGCTGGCACTCAATCCACCAAGCCACACCAGACAGGGTTATTTCTTTAATAAGTATATTAACTCTCAATACAAATTTGTACACTTACTGGTTAAACTCTTACAAAACACATATTCACTATTCTAACAGTTTGATCCATTTATGAATTGACCATCAATGTGCTAACAGTTCGTCAATGAGTTATAATGTTTTCTGACAGCCTGGAATAATGATGAGAAAGATACATGAGGAATTGTTCAAGGTTGACTAACTCAACAATTGCCACTGGTCCTTTACCGATGACAATTCTAACTTCAGTGCTTAAATATCAGCATTTGCTTTCCCTGGTAACTTATAAGTAGCATGGAAAAGAGAAACATTCAATTTAATGCCAGTTAGTCTTCAAGGGCATTAAATAATGCAATTCAATCTTCTTTACCTATTAATTCATTAATGCCAATATTAGTTTTACTCAAATTACTAAAATTTGTTCTTAGAGTTTTCTTTCAGTTGTCTCAAAGAGAACATTATAAATGCTAGTTTTGTTAGATTCCTTCCTATTCCCTGTATCCTTTTCTGAAGAGTTAAAAAAATATTTAGTAGGGAGAGGACATAAGCTTAATTAATTACTTAGCAAATACAGATTAAATATAATTGTGCTAGGCAGTGACCCTTATTCACTTGAGAGCCTCCTAAGGAAAGAAAATGCCTCACCTTATTCTTTAAAAAGTTATTTATAAAAGATGCGGCAGAAGTAAAAGAATGGAACACCTCAGAGCTCCCACAGGAACTCTTAAACTCATACCCAGGAGCAGAGGCAAACACACGCATGTGCGTGCACAGAGTTTCCAGAAATCAGGACTGCTGAAGGTTCCCTACGATCAAGAGACTCCCTGAGCTGTTTGCTGCCTGCCAAGAACTGCAGCTCAGAGCGCTGGGCTGTAATGATGAAGCTGTTCATTAGCTAGCAGGTGGCTAAGCTAATTGATTTGGGAGGCAGAGTCGACGAGTCGGAGGAGAAGATCAAGTTTCAGAGTCAGACAGCTCTTCATCTGCAACCAGCCCCAACACGGAATTAGCTGTGACTGATTTTGTACCTTTGAACCTCAGTTTCACCAACTTCAGACCTCAGTATAAATCACTCCGTCTCAAAATCGTTAGGTCAAAGTTTCTTCAGGAGTGATTTTCAGTTTTCCTTCTCCATACCTGTTGGTATTGTGAAGAGGTTTGCCTAAGCCTGGAAATGAACTCTCTCCTCACAGCTGCTTAACAAAGTCTTGCATCGGGATAAAAGCAAATAGCTCATCATTAGTCTAAGCTAGTCTGGCAAGAAAGATGGACTACCCATTGGCCTCAACCCAGAAGGAAGGGCATTGGAGTGGAGAGAGCCTCTGGAAGACGGCTTGGGAGGATCTCCTGCAAGGAAGAAGTGTGTTTCAAGCTTCCATAACCCAGCTAGCAAAATCTTGGATGGTGACGTTAGGCCTAAGGATCTGGGAGTCCTGCTGGCCTAAGGAGCTGCCAGTCAGATCAATGTTGATTTTTCAAGAACTGTGCTCTGGAGGTCATAACTCCCTGCACTCAAAAAGTTCACAGATTCACAGGGAGACAGACACATACACAGATTCCACTGGAGCACCAAGAAGGGCAAGGACCAGCCTGCTGCAGCGGGGAAAGCTTCCCGTAGGACAAAACACTTGGAAGACAAGGAGGAGATGAGAAAAAGAATATGAGAAAACATCTTGGTAATGCAAATAAAAAAGCTAAAGTTCTTCCCAATGTATATGTTGGGGCTTTAAATTTTTCAGAAGAAAATCACAATAAATTTAGGACTGTTAAGAGATTTTTCAATGCTATCTAGAAACGGTTGTGTAGTGTCTCTTCTTCTCTTTGTCTCTCTCTCCTTCTCTGTCTCTCTTTTTCTCTCTTCTTCTTGGAAATTTCACCCGTCACTCCCATTTCATCCTAGTTACTCCCTCCTCATCTTTAGGTCTCAGGTGAAATGGCCACATAGTCCAATGGCCTTCCTGTGGGAAGAAGTTTCTGACCACTCAAGTCTGAAGTCTGAGCCATGTGTTTTCACAGCAGCCTGTAGTTTCCCCACAAGAGCTTGTTACAGTGTATAATAATTGCCTCTTTATGAGACAGTGTAGGGACTTGGGCCATGGGCCAAAGGAATGCCAGATGGCCAGGAGGAGCTAAGCTGATGGCAAGAATGCAACCACCCCTCCTCCACTTCTTAGGAAAAAAACGTAGAAGCAGTTATTCTTATCTCCTTTCTACCCACATAGCTCTTTGCAAATGTCAAAACCACTGTTCTGCAGGAGCAGTTGATCAAGGTTTGGCCACTACATGACCTTCCTGGGGTTGGTGCTAGTGAACAAGAGCCATCTTGGCTCTCACAGGTCAGGCCTGAAGAGAGTTGCTAAGTGACTGGAAAGCAGGACCCGGACATGGCAAATTCCACTCTTTGTCCATAGCTTGCATAATCCCACCTTGTCCCCAGCTTATAACATCAACCAAAGCAGAGCCGTCTGGGGAGTCCGTTTGGAGGAACTTCCTTCCCTCCATGCTGTCTGAGCTCTTGGTTTCTATCTTGGGCAACCCAAGGACCTCAGTGCTGGTAACATTTACTCTCCTTGCCATTCCCCAGCTGTTTCCATTCTATGGGGCATAGTCTCGATCTTGTTTATTCTAACATTTTTTATATTTACAATATATCGTATACAATCAATACATTTACTACTAAACAACAATAGTTTGTGCAAATAGACTAATGAATTCATGTATGGGTATAAAATTGCATGAATGTATGGGTACATTAATGTACCTCTCCCACACATGGGCCCACACATCTACAGTGAATTTCTATGTCTCTTATTTTTAGTACTGCTGCTGTTTCTGGCATGTACCAAATCCATGAAGGCAGGCACAAAGCAGGGGCTGCAAACCAGAGGCGATTACTAGACCTTTGTACCAAACAGGTTCTTGGTAACAAGGCACGAAACAAATGTCCAGTCACTGAAACTGCGTAAGGTCCTTGTACTAGTCTAACGATTAAACTGGAACAAAACCGGGACTTCATAAATTAGTTTCTTACACCATTATTTTATTGTATGTCATTTTTCAATTACAGTTTACATTCAGTATTCTTTTGTATTAGTTTCAGGTGTTCCACCTAGTGGTTAGACAATCATATACTTTACAAAGTGGCCCCCCCATATCCCAAGTACCCGCCTGGCCCCATACCTATTACTGACTGTATTTGCTATGCTGCACTCACATCCCATGACTATTTTGTTACCACAGCTTCTACTTCTTAATTCCTTCACCTCTTACGCCTTCCCCTCTGGCAAACATTAGCCTGATCTCTCTATCTTTGAGTCCGTTTTAATTTCATTTATTTTGTCCTTCAGATTCCACGTAAAGGTAAAAATCATACAGTATTTGCCTTCCTCTGTTTGCCTTATTGCACCTAGCATAATAGCCTCTAGGTCAGGGGTGTTAAGCTCATTTTCACCTAGGGCCACATTAGCCTCATGGTTGCCTTCGAAGGGTCGAAATAATTTTAGGACTATATAAATGTAACTTCTCCTTAACTGTTAAGGAGTTGAAATTACATTTGGCTCTTTGAAGGCAACTTCGAGGCTGATCTGGCCCCTGGTGAATACGAGTTTGACACCCCTGCCCTAGGTCAACTGAGCTCTGCATGGGCCATGGGGCTGAAGCCGTGGGTTTTAAAGGACCCTGACTGCATTAATCCGAGTGATGAACTCAGACACAGAGACTTGAGTACAAAAGATGTCCTCTTTCTTCTCTCCTAGCACTGTACATCAATGGACTAAAACTATATTCATGGGAAAATTAATTGTATTATTCTTCTCTACTTTCTATATTCTATTTCATTGCTTTTGTCTTGTGAGAAGATACAGATCTAGCTCCAAGGACATCCACCAGCTGAAAGATTTGGGAAAAAAGTTGCCACTTTGTTAAAAAGGGTGCCTTACTTAAGTTTCTCATACCTGGGAAGCTGACAGATACCTCGGTTACCAGGCAACCTCCCATTTCTCATAACCAATGACTATCATATCACACGTCAGAAACTAAAGAGGTACTAATGCACTGCTCTCCACAAAGATGAACGAAGACAAGTAACAATGATAAAAGCTCGGCAACAGGGGCAGATGAGGGGACCCCGAGGAAGGATAATAAATAGACCATCTGACTGTGGAAGAAATGGTTGGGAATCTACCCTCACTCTGAGGAGCCATAAATTATATGGAGTTACTAGCAGTCAGCTCTTTACTTGGAAGCAGTGACAACCGACAGAGGATGAACTCCAAGCCATCAGAACATCCTGTTAGCCTTGAGTATGTGATTGGCATTGGTTGACAAGATTACTAACTAGCAAGACCCTCCCCTGGGTATTGTATCTCCTCTGCATCTCCCCATGCATCTCCCCTGGGTACTGTAGCCTGACAATTAAGCAAAGCAGGGCACAGGTCTTGTAGCACGGTTTATTTGTCTAGGTGCTACGCGCCACATAGTTTACTAATACAATGGTGGAGAGGAGAGACAGTCCTCTCCTCTAATACTCAGGAAGCCCTTCAGCTCAGAAGTAATCTGTGTCTCTGCCCATAACTTTGCAGAGAGTGTGAAGCTGATTTCCATATAGTCTCAAGTAGGCAGCCAGACAATTGGGGAGCCTCGGAAAAGAGGTCTCTGAAAGTCATGGGGAGGTCCAAGCAGATGTCAGGTAGCATTTTTATGTGGAACAAGTTTTTCTCTTATGATGCAGACACCGGCCCACAGTGTCCACATCATTATGGATGAAATGAGACATTCACACGGACTACCGAGTCCGGTGGAGGAAAAGGGGCGGCATGGCTTCTCTCTCAAGGGGAGCAAAAAGCCTCAGCCCTTGCTCTGAGGAGCTTTTATTGTCTTACTGGGCACATTACATGAAGGTCCTCATTAACTATGCACAGGCTCGCTTTAGGTGGTTGCCTTTTACAGAAAACAAAGGAGCCAATACTGCTAATCACATCACAGAAGAGGGATATTTGCAAATGAAAAGGCAAAACTAGTTGAACAGGTTACACTCATCCTTAGAAGGTTTAGCATGGATTTTAGGAAGTTGCTTTGCAGTAAATGGCCTCAATGAGGGGTGTGGGAGTTTTAGCAAAAAGCAAGACTCATAGTGGCCTAGGCACATTGCAGGCCTGATTCCCCACAGGAGAACCTATCCGTGGGCGTGGGTCCTGTGCATCTCCAAGTGGGAGCTGGGCCCACACCATGCAGGACGGTCTACTACACTTTTACATCTTACAACAAAGGGGAAAGAAGAAAGAAGTTATTATACAGAGTGTGACCATAGCAGCAGAATGAAACTTCAAGTCAGAGCAACTAGTTTGGAGTCCTGTCCCACATGTTCTGGCTTAGGTCATCATCATGGGCAACCGATGTGAATTCTCTCAGTCTCAGTTGCCCCATTTCTCCAGATCTGATCATAATGCCAAATGTCAATGGTGCTTTTACCCAGATGTGGAGAGAAACATTGGACCTTCTACTTAAGAGGCAGAGGTCTATTGGAAAACAGAGTTGAATAATAAAAATATTATTAATAATAAAATAGTAGATTGATTGAATTCATTGTCAGGCACTATGGCATGCTTTGAATACGTATTTCTATTTGGTCTTTACAGCAGCTGTACAGGGGACTCCTGTGTTTCCCTTCTCTACAACAACACTCAGACTTCACTCCGCTCAACAAATGCATGGGTTTGGTTTTGTTTTGTTTCCGCACACCAAGAAATTCTCAGACAACGACTGAGTGTCCTACAATTTCACTCAACCCTGACATGTTGAACTTAGTGTCAGATCCCACCGTTAGGGTCTCAGGCCAAGAAACCTTCTCCCAACTGCAAATATAGATTGTCAATTATGTTTCTCAACCACTGGCGATAAGTCAGAGGTTCCCATGACTCTTCCCTTGAGTTTGATCCTTCGCTACAGAGGCTCCCAGAACTCAGAAAAAGATGGTTTGCTTACTAGACGACCAGTCTATTGCAAAGAATAACTCAGAAACAGCCAGTGGAAGAGCTGCATAGGGGGAGGGACAAGGGAAGGGGCCAGCGGCCTCCACGCCTTCTTCAGGAGTGCCACCCTCCTGACACCTCTGTGTGTTCAGCAACCTGGAAACTCTCCCAACCCCAGACTTTCAGGATTTTTATGAAGGCTTCATTACTTAGGCAGGATTGATTAAATCATCAGCCAGTAATGATTGGCTCAATATCCAGCTCCATTACCCTCACCTCCCAGGGCCCTGGGGTGGGACTGAAGTTCCAACCTGCTAATCACTTGATTGGCTTCCCTGGCAACCAGCTTCAATCCTGAGACCCTCTGGAGCCCAGACGACCCGTCATCACATTAGCACAACAAAAGAAAACATCAGTTGAGGCTTTCCACTAATTCTAGGGGCTGTGTGTCAGGAAATGGGGATAGACACTAAATAGATGCTTCGTATTACAAATCACAATATTACAACAGCCCTTAAGATGTACGTACTAGTATTATCACCATTTTATGGAAAACTGAGACATAGGATGAGTCAGTAACATTACCAAGTTCTACATTGTCAGTGGATGGCGGAGATTTGAAACCAAGTAGTCAGACTTGGTTAGGGTAGGCAGTTAGTTAGATAATTAATAAAAGGGGAGGAAGCACATGGAATAGTCACCCTGGAGAGTAACAGCATCTTTTGGCCAAAACATCCTGCCTCGTTGACTAGTCCAGAAAGATAGCTTTAAAGCCACCCCGGAGGGTAACCAGCCTCGGTCTGCCAAATGAACAGGGCGGAGGGGGGGGGGGGCAGAAGAAATGTTGTGGAGGAATCTCCTTCCACTGAGTGCGTGTGCAATAGAGGCCAAATGGGTGGCCACACAAGGGGGAGGCAAGCCTGGGAAAATCTTGGAATAATATCAGATAGGGTAAGGGTACAAGCCTCCGAAAAGCCAGGAAAGGGAATGGAGGGGAGGGGCATAGGCACAAACCCAGGAAAAGCCAAGAAAGAGATTAGATAGTTTTACAGAAAGGCTGTTCTTCCCCAAACGCAACGAAATCTATGGAACCTTACCAAGGACTTCGGCTTAGCCACTGCCCTCCAGCCTGCTTGCTCTCTGCCTCTCCAAGTCTGTGCTATCACTTTGTGCTCTAATAAACCTTAACCACCACCACTTAAGACTCCTCCTGTGTCAGTGTCCCTGAGATTTTTTTCCCACAACACTGCTGAAGAACCTATTTTCTTTGGTAACTCCAGAATCTACACCCTTTACTGCTATTTTTTTACCACATAATTTTTGCTTTCTAAAGCTTTCATAACCCTCTTTCAAGCTGCATTTTGTCACAGAGTGCTTTGCTTTCTCTTTTCCCTTGGCTGACATACAGTATTTATATAATTTTAAATGTGTACCTTGAAATAATTTAAATTCACACAAAGGTACAAAGATAGCAGTGTTCCCACATTCCATTTACCAGTTCCCATAATATCAACATCTTACATAGCCACGACACACTTGTCAAAACCAATAAATTAACATAATACAACAATATTAACTATATACCTATTTTTAATATTCTTTTATCTATTGACAGAGGGGAACTTAAGTCATTCCAGTGGTGGGAAATATGAATTTAAGCAAATCTATCTTGAAATGTGTCTCTCAATAGCAAATGGAGATTGCTTTAGGAGCTCAGATTCCTCCACCCCACCTCTGATGAAATTTGTGATGAAATCTCTGCTGATTCCCTTTAAATGTGGATTGTTAACGATGAGGAGAGGAGGTCAACTATGTATCTGTGGCTCTGTCAAGCCTGACTTTAGATGTATTCCTTGTGTCACTGGACTGGTTCCGTGCTGAGGTTGCCACTGCCCTGGTGTGGTCTGGGACCTCTAGACTCTTGACTCATGCAGGAAAGAATTCAAGAACAAGTCCCGGTGAGAATGAAAGCCAGCTTTATTGTGGTAGAGACAAATAGGCTAGGAGGTGGGTTCCTGGAGACAAAATCAGGGGTGGAGCTGCCCACTGCCCCTCTAGTTGCAAGTCTCACAGGGCACCACTGTGAAAGAAGGGAAAGTACACAACCAAGTGGATGCAGGTGAATTTGTACGTGAGCTGTGCACCAGGTCAGTCAGTCCTTGGGATCTTATTTGTTTTCAAGGGTGGGCTGTTTCTGAGCTTTGTGGCCCCAAATTCTGACTCTTTTTTCAGGCTGGGAGGGAGTCTTGCTTCTAATATGGTCCATTATGAAAATATCATGCTATTTGTGCCCCCTTGGGTCTCTCCTTCTACTTGGGGTTTCAGTTTTCATTACAATGATGGTATAATGAGCTTTGGGGTTGTCCTCTGGTCAATTTTTTCCCTCCACCTTTGATTGATGTGATTTTAGCCAGTCCTGTTGTTGTAGACTTCTGTGACCACCGCAGGAGAGTCCTGACACAAACTCTTTCCCTTTGGTCATGTGTGGAGATGGGGGCTCTTTTGAGAAGACTTGGTGGCTTATGGGTCTGTGATGTCCACTCCTACTTCTTCATTCCAGTTGTCAGGAGTTTCCCCTAACTTCTTTCTCTTCTGCCTCATTGGTATTTGGGAATGTGCTCATTCCAGCCTGACTTACAAGGTGTGGTGAACAGCTCTTGCATCAAACAGGTCTCCTGAGAATCTAGGCATGAACTAGGCTGTGTATTACCTGTATGGCCCCATCACCCCAAAGAGGCATAGTCTCTACAAGAAACCCTGCATCAGTGGCAGGATTTTTCCATTTTATGGGATTTTTGCACAGATCAAATGTAATGCTTTATGCCAACGTGCATTGCACTATGCTGCGTTTTTTATTATTGCTCAGAAAATTACTGAAATCTACATCTTAAATGCCTAAGAAGACGCTGGTAAGTTTTAAGTCTTTACTTCTCCAAGTGTAGTCTAAGGACCAGCAATCTCAGAATCGTCTCAGAGATTACTCAACATGCAGAATCTCAGACAATTTTACTGCATTTACTGAATCAAAATGCACACATTAACAAAATTCTTGGATGATCTGCATGTGCATTCAAGTTTAAGAAGCACAGATATAAATTACCTTCTTACTTTTCCACATGTGCTATTCTTTTTATTAATACCCATCCCCACTCCCTGAATACAACCCTCCTTCCATTTTTTCCTAACTCTTTTCTACCCTGATCCATGCTTAAGATAGCTCAACTCCACAGGTAGTATTAACTGTGCCCTGGTGTCTGGTTGGATTACACCAATAGAAGAGACCAGCAGGAAATGGCAGAGCAAGAAAGAGACTGTGGTGTCCTCCAGCATCTGCTTTCCCCTCCCACAGTCTGAGCTGTGGTTTTCACAGTAGTCGTGTCTGCAAACAAGAGCTTCTTTTGGGCAGCTGAAGCTCTGAATTGAGCTTGCGGATCTAGATCTAGATCTCTCCCTGGATCCCTACAGTCCTGAGTTAGAACGGGTCCCATTCTTCCTAGTGTGTGAAAGCCTTCTCAGCCTGTACTGGTTTCCTTACCTCTACCAACCTCTGGGGGAAGTTACTTCATTGAATTCTTTTTCTGGTAATTTGTCCTAAGTGTGTCAGACACTTCCTGCTATGGTCACAACATGCTATATATTCAGAATCAATCATTGTGTATTCTTCGAACTTTACTCTGAAAAATGTGTAAACTTTTCTATCTACTTAGTTGAGCAAACTATACACATACATTTTCTACTGCCTTGAGGTATCAGTTAGAAATGTGTGCATGAACCCTCTTTAAAAAGCAGACTGCTGGACAGTAGCTTGTCTGAGATTCCAGTTATGTCGAATGCAAACAGGCATTTAAAAATCCTCTCTGTTTCTTCCCACAAATGCTGCTCCCAATGGTGATAGTGTCCTTCATAGCTTACTGATCTAATTGACCCTATTCGTCTTAATCACACCAAATTGTTTGTTCCTGTTTCCTATGGCCTAATCTGCTTTAAATACTCTTTCTTTGTATGATATCATGCTTTCATCAGAAAGCAGGTGGCTCTTATTGAGAGCCTTAAGAGAGTTCATCCCAAGATACACACTTCTAGGAAATTTACCCTAAGAAAATAAAACTTTGTTTCCATGTAAAAGGATGTTTCTTTGCCATGCTTTTAAAATGACTAACACAGAAAAGATTTATAGAAGGAAATGATTGACTGAAGTTTGGTGGATCTATACAATGAAATATTAAGCAGCCATTAAAAATCATCTATGCAAACCATATTAATATATATTGCATATATGGCTATATATATATCTATGTATATCAGTCTCTCATACACACATATATACTACATATATCTCCCATAGCTAATACATATTGGGAGAAACAGAAAAACAGATCCAGAAATAAACACATGTGAAAAAAAAGGTTGCTAATTATCTACATGTCCTTGGCAGTGGTTTTTCCTCTATGTATAAATTGTATTTTTGATATTTACATTTTAGCATAAAAATGAAAGTGCAATGCACTAAATAAAAAAAGAGAAATTCCTCCTTCAAATGTGTAACACTAACAGTCCACACACTACCGGTTTTCCTGAAAATAAGTTCCAAAATTCCCTTGGTTGGGCCATGTAAAATTAGATTGTTTAAAATTCCACACAGTAGAAATTGTGCAAATGAAAACCTTGCAAGGGGGAACAATAGTAATCTTTCACCAATTTATCTTCCTCTCTTTTCCTGTGATGACTAGACGTTTTGTGATGCTTTTGCTTGCTTTGTGACCCAGCGATTTCATTCAAGGTTGATGCAGTACTTGGGTCAGATATGCATCAAACCCTCTATTTTGTAGATTTCATGTTTTATTTATGGTTATTGTTTTAGACATTATTTCTCCTATCTTTCGGCTGAATCCCTGCCAGAGTGACTCTTTAAAATAGCAAAACAGCGTGAACAATGCCGAGACAGTTAGTTTCCTCTGTGTAAGTGACACCGTTGACAAGAAGTGAGAATTCTGGCTTGGCCTGAAGGCTTAATGTAAATAAAAATCCAAGTGACTCCGCTTTTTACTATTCAGCTCTGCCTGTGGTAGGATTCTTTGTCCCTCTCCCCCCCCACCCCCCCCCCCCCGCAGGAAGAAGCTAACATCAGTATCATCCTGAGCCAGAGGATTCAATTAACTAAGTATGAAGCTGACCCTTTTGTCCAGGGATGCCAAGGCTGAACAATTAAAACAAACAAAAAAAGAATCCTTTTTTTGTTTTTCAGGCGAATGCGTGGGTGTTAGATTACTTTGACTGCCAACCAGGCCTTCCTGATTTTATCATTGTTTATTTGTAATTTTGGAAGCTTCCTCGCGCTGCCCATGGTTGTAGGTACAAAACACAGTAGCACTGTATTTGTCTAGGCTTTGAAACTTACAACAGTAACTTTATGTGTCTTGTTTCTCATAACAATTCACAGCATCTTAGGTAAGTAACATCATCATTTCCATCTTACACATAAGAAAACTGAGGTTTAATTTAGTTGAAGGGTTTCACTAAGTTTTCTAGATAACTGATAGAGCTGGTACTCAAACTGTAGTCCCTTAGCTCTTTTGGTTATGGATTTAAATTTTTTTATTTTGCCCTGGCTGGTGTAGCTCAGTGGATTGAGCGTGAGCTGTGAACCAAAGCATCGCAGGTTCGATTCCCAGTCAGGGCACATGCCTGGGTTGCAGGCCACGGCCCCCAGCAACCGCACATGGATGTTTCTCTCTCTCTCTCTTTCTCCCTCCCTTCCCTCTCCAAAAATAAATAAATAAAATCTTTAAAATTTTTTTCTATTTTATCTTTATTATATTTGTTCTATTATCACTTAGTCCCCTTACATTCCCCCTTCCTCCAGTAATTACCACCCCGTTGCCCATTTCATGAGACCTTTTTACTTTTTGCTCAATCCCTCGACCTTCTAACTTCACCCCTACCACTAGCTGTCATCTGTTCTCCATCTATGAGTCTGTCTCTGTTCTGTTTGTTCAGTTTGTTCGTTACATTCTACATAGGAGTGAAATCACTTGGTGTTTGTCTCTGATTGGCTTGTTTCATTTAGCATAATGTTCTCCAGGTCCATCCATACTGTTGCAAAGGGTAAAATATTCTTCTTTACTGCCAAGTAGTAAAAAAGTAAATGCTCCATAGCTGTTTTATCCATTCATCTACTGATAGATACTTGGGCTGCTTCCATATCTTGGCAATTATAAATAATGATACAATGAACATGCTGGGGTGCTTATGCTCTTTCAAATTAGTGTTTTGGGTTCCTTTGGATATATTCCCAGAAGTGGCATTTCTGGGTCAAAAAGCAGGTAGATTTTTAATTTTTTGAGGTATCTCTGTACTCCTTCCCACAGTGGCTGCACCAGCCTGCATTCCCAACAACAGTGCAAAAGTGTTCTCCTGTCTCCACATCCTCACCAGCACTTGTTTATTGATTTATCAATGATAACCATTCTGACAGGTGTGAGGTGACATCTCATTTTGGTTTTACTTTGCATTTTTCTAATGATTAGTGACACTGAGAATTTTTTCATGTGTCTATTGGCCATCTGTATGTCCTCTTTGGAGAGGTGTCTATTCAGATCTTTTGCCCATTTTTTAATTGGGTTATTTGTATTTTTGGTATTAAGTTTTGTAAGTACTTATAAATTTTAGATTTTAACCCTTTATCAGATGTATCAGCAAATATGTTCTCTGGTTCAGTGTGTTGTCTTTTTCTTTTTCTGATGATTTCCTGTGCCATGCAAAAACATTTTAGTTTGATGTGGTCCCATTTGTTTATTTTTTCCTTTTGTTTCCCTTACCTGGGGAGATATATGTGATAAAATATTTCTGTGAGAATGTCCAAGATTTTGCTGCCTATGTTTTCTTCTAGGATTTTTTATGGTTTTAGGTTTAACATTTAAGTCTTTGATCCATTTTGAATTTATTCTTGTATGTGGCATAAGAAGGTGGTCTAGTTTCATTTTCTGTACATATCTGTCCAGTTCTCCCACATCATTTATTGAAGAAACTATCTTCAGCCCACTGTATGTGCTTGCTTCCTCTGTCAAATAGTAATTGACTATATAGGTGTGGATTTATTTCTGGGCTCTCTATTCTGTCCACTGATCTATGTGTCTGTTTTTATGCCAGCACCATGCTGTTTTGATTACCATGGCCGTACAGTATAGTTTGATATTAGGTAGCCTCTAACTTTGTTCTTCTGTCTCAGGATTGCTGTGGCTATGTGGGGTCTTTTGTGGTCCCATATAAGTTTTTGAAATATTTCTTCTAGTTCTGTGAAATACATCATTGGAATCTTGACAGGAATTGTGTTGAATCTATACATTGTTTGGGGTAGTATAGCCATTTTAATGATGTTAATTCTTCCTATCCATGAACATGGTATGTGCTTCCACTTATCTGTATCTTCTTAAATGTCTTTCTTTACTGTCCTATAATTTTCTGTGTACAGGTCTTTTATATTCTTGGTTAAGTTTATTCCTAGGTTTTGTAAGCCAATTCCTGGCTTTTGTAAGTTTAAATTTTCTTATAGTCAAGATTCTTGAAAACTGGACTCTTATTTTTTCTAAATCTCAGGAGAGGTACTTTGGAACATGAGTTGTGGAAATTGAAAGGCACAATTTTGCTTATTGCCATTCTTCTCCATTTGAGTCATGCTGCAAAGTCATCATAGACGTAGCAATTAGTTCATGCCAAAGCTGAGGCCTGTGCCGGTTTGAGCATGTTGGAAGAGGTATAGCCCTTTATAAAGGAGAAAATATTTTTCCTTTGTGTGTATGCTTTTGTTTTAATTCTCAAACAATACAAACCTGTAGTTTTTATACCCTCCCAACCCCACAGTTAATTTCCTACCCATCCTGACGACAACAGGACATGTGCCCCTTCAATATCTTCTTTTTTAAAAATTTTATTTATTTATTTATTTTTAGAGAGAAGTGAGGGGAGGAAGAAAAAGAGGGAGAGGAACATGGATATGAGAGAGAATCAGTGATTGGTTGCCTCTCCCACATGTCCAACTGCAAACCGAGCCCACAACACAGGCATGTGCCGCAACTGGGAATCGAACACGTGACCTTTCAGGTTGTGAGACATTGCCCAAGCCACTGAGCCACACAGGTTAGGGCCCCTTCAGTGTCTCCAATCACTAGTTGCTTGCCCTATCATCACCACTCCTTCCACCCACACGTTACACCCAGCCCTTTCTCTCACAGCCTATATCACAAAGAAAAACTAGCTTTTTTAGTCAAAATTCCCTCAGCTTAACACTACCTGCATCCTCCCCTCCTTAACTCAATGGTATTTCTCTCCTTCCTTCCTAGCTGCACAAAACAGGCAGCTGTCTCGTTAAAATGATTTCTCATCAGTACTATGAATATTATCCTATCCAGCCTCCTCCAGGAACTGTTCCATCAATTACCCTTCCCTTGACTTCAACCCAGTTTCTCCCTTTATAGATTTTAGCCAAAGGAAACATAGGCCCCGCCCATATTCCAACAATGTATCTCCTTCTGATGAGAGAATTTGGACTAGATAATGTCTGTCTTTCTTTTTGGAGCTAAGTTTTCCTTTTACTTTATAGCTAGTATGTAAAAGTTAATAGGAAGGTATATTTCTCTATTTGTCAGACACAACCTTTACTATCCTCTTTTATTTCATTTTTATTAATTATATTGCTCAAACCCTTTATAGCCTTTAAAAAAATTGTTCACTTTACTTGTCCTGGAACAATAGTGGCATGTCAAATATTCCTGTAACAACTGTGTTTCTGTCAAAATTTTAACAAGGCCTCAATGCATAGGTTGATGCTCTAGCATTATATGACTAATTATACTGTGTTAAAATTGCAACTGACCTTATCTGATGTTAATTTCACTGACCTTTTGCTTCTGTCTCTGAATCATTTTAATCATTGTTTTATTTTTAGGGGTTTTTTTGCATCATATTTTATTGATGTCATTGCCCATTAGCCTCTGGTTATCGTCTAGTGGGATTCAATGATAATTTTGACAAAAAGTACATTACTCAGACTAACCATAGGGTGTGTTATTGATTTGCTACTGTTTGTCGGCACTATATTATCTATGCAATGAATATTTCCACCCTGGACACACCAGTATTTGAACCACCTTAATAGGCAGACGAATTGAATTGTTCCCCAAGACAAATGTGGACAATTTTATAATAAAAATACAGATTTGGCTTTATTTGAAAAATCAGATGGCTTAAGAAATTGGACCCTCCACTCCTCGTGGCATGAATAACCAGAAACCAGTCCGCAGCTACGCCCTTTAAAACGGAGCAGCTGCTCTTAATCTGGCTTCATGCGCCTGTTACCTATATGGCCTCTGTAATCGTTTTTGTCTTCAACCTTTGTTTATACACTCTGGTTTAGACACTATTAATATATAATTGGAATCTCTTCATAGTGATTAGTCTTTCTGTCTCCTTGTCTGTTACTGTACATTGTAATCATGTTCTTGTCTTTGATTGACAGACAAGCATAGAAAAGAAAGTAGAACAGCCTCTGCCTTTAAATGAGAGAACAAAGCCCTATTTATTGGCTCCTCGGCTGTGTTGATGTTACAAAACCTGAGGTGTGGACTCAAGTTACTCACATGCAAGGAGCTGACTCTGTGTCCTTAACATTTTGGATATCTTAGGCTTTCATTTCTGCTTCCTGGAACTTGTATTGTTGCGTTTTCCTAATTTACACAGACACCCTGGGTTTTGGTCTCTATTCATCAACCTAGCTCTTCCCCACCCATCAACAAAATATTTGACTTTGACCTGGTCTCTGCTTTCTGCAGGAGTAATATTTGCCCTAGCTCTTCTTTAAAACTTGACTCTGTCCCAGCATCTCTTTCTGAATCAGTGAGACACCAACTCACAAAGGGGGGGATATATTGTCGCCATGCTTGGAGAAGAAAGCATTACTGTCATTCAATAAACGCCTTCTACTTCCTATTGAAGTTCCCAAATAGAAAGCAAACCACCTGAAAGAAAACCTATAACAAAACAATTACCTGGAAAGTGAGTATATTCGTTCTCATGCATTTAGAGGGAGTTCTCAAAAGAGAATCATTACGAAAGCAAGATGCCTGAAATTTTCAGGCCCGTGGTGTTTAAACGATATAATGGCAATTCAAGCAGAGATGCCAGGCACAGTGCTATTCTTTGCAACTCTATCATAGAGTCTCATGTTTTCGTGGCTTACTTTGTAAGGCTGTCATGTTTGAATTTATTCTGCCAAGCAGTCATTTTCTTTTCCACTGCACGGTTCTATATATCTAACTACATATCCATGTCTTCATCTCTTTTTTTTTCACCTAGTCATCCTTCAACTATTTCTTTATCTTTCCAATATGACATGTATTTTTATTGCTCACTTTATACTTCTGTTGTTTAGAAGGAGCTAGACTTAGGACTGCCACATTCTTTTTAAAGACTTAAGGTGTCACAGTAATAGTGGCAGCTGTATCTCCCGATCTGCACCTCCTGCTTCTCACTCAAGCTCTCTTCATTCTGACATTGCAAATGATGTTGAAGTGAATGAACGCTTCTCTCCAACCCAAGCAGTTTACACGGGCTTTACAGCAACTTACAACCTGAAGGGATGGGCTTGCTTGGAGAGGAATGTGAAAACACGCAGTTAATGCTAATGTACGTGTGCATTAGTCAGCAGAGTCACTTACACAAAGGGCACCGCTGTTACACGTATAGGTGGTCACGTGTCTTGTGTGCAAATTGGCATGGGTGTATATGTCATTAATTAAACAAGTAATTAACAGTATTTTTATTTCGGCAGTCCCTGGTGCATTTGAACTGACTTCCCTTCATCCTTTTCTTGGTGCTGCCTCATCCTGTCTGTCTCTGTCTCTCAGGGGCTGTTTTTCCTGCTACCATCTGTCAACAGCCTGGAGGCTGGCACGTCTTGTTGGAAGATCACTCGTCCTGGTAATGGTATATTAGCACCTAATTGGGACCTTAGCCAGAAGAACTGAAGATCCTAGAGAAAAGCAGAACACTGCTGAGAAATGTGGGATCTTGGAGAACAAATGCTGGCTGATGTAAACTATTCATAGATTCTCTCACTTCTTTGACTGTTAATTTTGTGGCATGTTAGTTCCATCATGAACTATGTTTTGCTTAGCTAATAAAAGTTTTTTTTTAAATAATGAGCTACTTGAATTTAAGAGTGTGACCTAGCTTAGTAGGTAGGAAATGTGTATTTTAGACATTGTGACAGCAGATGCCAAAGCTTATAGGCAGTCTAAAGATGACCAGTCTAGTGAACGTTTGTTGGTTCTTAAACACTTAGCATCCATGTCTCCTTTCTAATGATACCTTGGTTTCCTTTAGGAAGGTTATATCACCAAATACAATGTATGGTCTTCGGGGGTGATCACTAAGGTACTTAGCTCTCTCAACGGAAGACCCTTCCTCTCACTGCCTGGCACATACCAGGAGCGGGCATCTGATCTAGAACTGGCCGTGTGCTGCTCTCTGCTAGCACACTAAACCATGGGCAAGTAAAGTAGGAGAGGGACAGGTGGGTGGTACCCTTTTATTTGGGCAGTAGTATCCTAATTTGAAGATTCTTTTAAAAAGCACTGTTATTGTTGTCTCTGCTTTCTAGCTCTTTGAACTAAATTGCAAGTCTGCCAACTTCCCACTGTAAAAACAAACAAACAAACAAAACACAGCTTCTCAGTAATAAGCACAACCTACAGCTTTCTATGCTAACACAGAGCTTAGGAGCATCAGCACCGAAGGCAGACGGCATCAGTGCAGCCCTGGCTTTGCAACTCATCAGATGATGCTGGGTACGGTGTTTGGTCCCTTTAGCTCCCCACTTCTTCCCCTATGGAGTATGTATAATTATACCTGCCACCCCATAGAGCTTTGTGTAAGTAAAGCACTTAGAGAAAAGTTTGAGATAGTGCATGTTCTCAAGATTTAATTATACTTATGATTCATAACTATTTCCAAATTTTTAGTTTAGTCTCTTGTCATCACACACACACACACACACACACACACACACACACACGTATCTCAAGTAATCCCTTCATACCATCCTTTGTCATTCTGCTTAAACCCATGTGATAAATGAAAGACTCGAGTTAATTCTCATTTAAAAAACAGTCAAAATTACCAAGTTCCACATTCAGTAAGCAAGACAGCACACTGGTTTCCAAAACAAGCACTTTCAATATTATTCTGCCAAAAGTCGTGCTCTGGTGACTCTGAATGTAAGTCACAGCCCTTCCAGGCAACAACTCAAAAAAAAAATCACTGTGATCTGGAAACCTACGTCAACTCGTTGGAAGTCATAATCCTTAAAAGGGATATTCTGCTCATTCCCGTTATTTTAATCTTATTTTCTATACTTTTTTTAAAAAAAGCCATTTATTCTGAAATGTTCTGGGAGAACAAAGAGAAATGGCCTAGAATGATAACGAGCTGGAAGCAATTTAAGTAGCTGGCCAGCTCTGATATCTGTCGGTAAATAACACTAATAGCTTGCAATTCACTCAGAGTCTATTTGGCAGATGAATGGTACAAGATTGGATAGTTTATATCCTTACTCTGTTTACCAGCATGAGATAGAATGCAAATCATTTTGAAAATATAGAAACTTTACTGAAAAAATATTTGTTCAAGTTATTCCTACAACATTAGCACGGTTTTGACATATTTTACTATATTATGAAGATTTCAATACAGCAAAACATATATGCGGTCCCAAGGATACAATGCATGCTAACAGGTCTTTGAAGGGAAAGGCATCCACAATGTTTTGCTCGTGAGGGAAGTTGGAAGAGCCCTTCTTTGTCTAAAATGTAGACCATGGTCCAGTAGTCATTTTGTTTTACTTAAAATATACCTTCATATAACATAGGTAAGTTAAGAGAATAAAATATTCAAATATAATAGTACAATGTTTTTAATGGCTAAAATCAAAATAAAGCTGATATGAAATAATTCTCATGCCACATATAAAGATGATATTACCAATTATCCTATTTTAGTGCTGGCGAGCATTTGATTCTTTTTGTTCAGTCTTCTTAGTTCCCATTGCTTGAGAAACAATCTGAATGATTATATACTTTAGAGCCAGCCCCACCTTGGCATCAATGTCCCAGCCAAGATATTTTTCTAAAAATTAACATTTAATTGTTTAATGAATACAAGTGGTACTTTCAGTAGATCCTTTAATGACATTGTTTCAGTGAAAAATAAATGAAGCAATCCTGAATTCGTATTGAAGTTTCATAAATACATTTTAGGAGAAAGTTATAAATACAGGACTGGGAAATACTAGACAAGGGCTTGTTGCTGAAGCGGCATCTCAGCAAACCCTCCGTTATTTTCAGAGAGATCCTGAGCTAAGTGAACTCACTGGGAAGCAGTGCTGCAATACAAAGAAATCTCTTAATGATGATTTTGCAAGAATATAAATGTGTTCTGGGCAAAAGGTTGAAATATGTGCATTTATTACTTTTTTTTATCAGGTTGGTATACTGATAACCGTACTTGGCAGCTCCTACTTCCCCAGACCTTCCTGCATTTAATTACTTTCTTCTTCAATGCATCCGAAACTCTGTCACCCAGATTTTCTCCTCTGACCTTCTTGCCCATTCCCACTACCTCACATCCTCACTACCATAGTGCATAGGTCTTTCCAGCTCACTATAATACACAGGGTGTGCAGTAGGCAAGGGTTAGAATCTCTGAGAATATGCACCTGGCTGGTAAAGCGTATGAGAAATCACTTCTCCATCACCTGCTGGCCATGAAGAAGGAAAGGTCAAGGAAAAGGAGAGCATGTGCCATCCAATATGGACCAGGCCAAGCTGTTCAGGGTGAGTGTGTGACTGTGTGTGTGTGTTGCGGAAAATGAGAATTTAAATAGGACAATAGACACCGAGGAATTTTGAAAGCTTTTTTGTATTCTTTATGTATTTATAGGATGTTTCTTAAGCATCAGGCTCTAAGGCACTGGGTACGTATGGTACACAGTGTTATGTCCACAGAAGATAATGGGAGAAAAAAGTATAAGCAATTACACATCTTGGAAGTCTTATAATTGGGCTAAGTACAAGAGACCATAGGAAGACGTGAAAGGACACATAACATCATCTCTGATGCAGGAAAAATAGTCCTCGCAGAGGAGGTGATGTCTAATCTCAGACTCAAGGAATAAATGAAAGGTGAATCAGTGGAAGAGAAAGAAGTGGGGTCTGCAGTATGAGAAGGTCTTTCCAAACAGCAGGAGCAAAATGTGCCTTTGGCTAGGGGAGTTGAAGTCATGGACACATTTTGAAATTTGCAGTTAGTTCAGTCAGGTTGGAGAGCTGGGTGCCAGCGAGCTGAGGACATGAAACCCTCTTTGTCTCCACTGGGATTCTTTGGGGGTTGTCTGTAAGGCAGTAGGTGGAGATAGTCTAGGAAAGGGTTGGAGAAACCCGGGGAGAGCAGAGGCTGAGGGACCAAGAGAATACCATGGAGGAAAAATGGCCCCTACTGCCTCCACGCTGCTCCGGAAAACCTGTTTCCTGCTAGGGCTTGTAACACTCCGAGTTGCGGCTTTGGTTCTAAGCAGCAGAAAGCAACTCTGAAAAACATAAGCAGAACAATAATTCATCGGAAGGATGCCGGTGCCCTATAGCATAAAAGTAGGAAGGATACAAAATGAACCTTGTAAGTAAGCAAGGAGAGAAGTCAGTTCTATGTGCCGTGAGGGCTCTAGTTTAATTCAGCAAAAGTACTAACATTACTAACCACGTGTTATGTGTCAGACACTGCACTGATACAAGGCTGGCAGCGGGGGAAAGAAATGCAAAGGAAACAGTTATGTGCCTGTCACACTGTTCCTAGAGTCTAGCAGGATTAGGGGTGCAAGGGGTGTACGTGGAATAATCCCCCAAAACATTGATGAACGTAAGAAGTATGAGAGAGAAATAACGGAGTTTTACATTAGCCTGCCAAGAACGATTTGGGTGACACTTAAACTGAGATGCGAAGAATGGGCAGTCAGCCAGGGGAGGAGTGGGTGTGAACCCCCCGAAGTGGGAAGTCAGTGTGCTAGAGCATGGACTGGGAGGGAGGCCCGGAGCCTAGTGAGTACGGCAGAGCGTGAGATAAAGTAGAACTGGAGACGTAGGCTGAGGCCAGGTCATGCAGAGTTTAGTAGATCACGCAAAGATTTTGTATTATACTCCAGGTACAATGAGAGGCTACCGAGGGCTTGGGAGCTAAAACACATGACCGGGTTTGCATTTTCAAGGCTGACCCGAATACTATATAGAGCAGAGAGTGGCGGGCATAGAAGAGAAGCGGGAAGGTCAGGAGAGAGATTTTTAGTCTTCTGAAC
The DNA here is from genome assembly GCF_019186645.2 of Phyllostomus hastatus. NCBI lineage: Eukaryota > Metazoa > Chordata > Mammalia > Chiroptera > Phyllostomidae > Phyllostomus > Phyllostomus hastatus. The sequence continues at coordinate 23,314,560 of NW_025333737.1, read as the reverse complement.
GCATTAAACAGTCACGTTACAGTTTTGTCAGCCAGCCGACTATGCTTTTATCGGTGCATTTGTCTTCTTCTAGTTCCTTTGGGGAGCTTCTCCTCCCCTTCCAAAATCCTAGAGGAGGCTGTCTTGGTGCCCAGAGTTCCCCATCCCTCTAGTCAAAGTGCTGGGTTCGCAAAGGGGCAATGCCTCAAGCAGAATCAACCAGTACGGGGGTGGGCAAACGTAGGTTTACAGTTGTGAGTACATGAAACACAGTTTTTTCTTGTATTATTATTTATTAATGATCGTATTATTTATCTGCATTGAAACTGTAAACTTACTTTTGTCCACCCACACATATTCTGTTAGATTCACATAGAGGGTCTGGCTGAAGTAAGGCCTGTTTGAATGCGGTTGGATGGGGAACAATATGGGTGTAATAATTTATAGTTTTAATTTGAACATTTCATTTAAAAGGGTATGTGTATGCCTAAATGTAATTCTGTTATGTCATAGAATTACATGCTTAAGATTGTGTAATAAAAGATTTTGTAATAAAAAGGGGGCATTATTTGTGCTGGACCCTGCCTACCTTCCAGAAAAATTATTTTCACTGTAGCAGCAAAGCTGGTGACAGGTAAGCCTAGTGGAGGGGACAACCACTTTTAGAGCTCTGTGAAGCAGGGTAGGTACACCCAGGTCAGAGAGGGGACAGGGGCTGGGTGGGGCGCTCGCCTCAGGCACAAGATTTACTACACGATCAGTATTATCGCTTTTTCCTTTGCCTCAGCCTCCAGTACGGTTCACCAGCCGTGGACACTGATCCTTTACTTAAAATGTTGACTCCGGGTTTCTATGCATTAATTTTCGTTTTCAGACTGACATTGTAATATCATTGGTCTTGATTACTCAGTTGTTTTGTTGTCCCTGAATCTTGCACGCCAGACGAGCGTCTCCCTCACCTCACCTGAGTAAACACTGACGGTGGTGGAGCTGTCTGGCACTTGAGCCGTATTCTTATGTCCAGGAAACACTCCACTACCTCCTATGTCCTTATGGGAAGCAGAGCATACCTCTCACTGTGAACCTAAAAATGCCAACGACGTCTTTGGTGGATACAGCAGAGTGGTCCACTTGCCATCCATTCTAATGGGTTTATCATCTCCTACTTTCTTTTCTTTTTCTTTTTTTAATTAACTGTATTGGGGTACATGGGTTATTAAGATGATATAGGTTTTGAGTGCACAACTCTATACTTCATTATCTGCATATTCCGTTGTGTGCCCGCCACCCAAAGTCAAACCCTCTTCTGCCACCACCTATTTCACCCTCTTTACTGTTATCACCACCCCACCCCCTTCCCTGTGGTAACCACCATACCATTGTCAGTGCCGAAGTGTTTTTGTTTGCCTGCTTTTCTTGTTTGATACTATCTTCTGTTCCAGAAGCTAGGAAGCTAAAATATTTGCCGTATTTCCTCGCAAACTTTGAACAGACATATAACCTACCTTCTACCAGCCTTAGAGCTTCATTGAAGACTTGGATGCACATGAAGCAGAAGCTAGGTGTGGATTGGCCAGGCATGGTCTTTAAACCTGGTGGCAGAGGCGTATATACGAAGACTTTGGGGAGCAGCAGAGGCTTCCAGTACTGAAGGAGAGACATGCTGAGTAACAATCTTTAACAGTGTGTTTTGCCAGAATTATCTCACAATGCAAATGCACTGATTTTATTCTCTGGGCCATGTACAATGCACACTTGGTTCTTTTGGCCCTCCAAAAGATTCTGAGAGCTACTTAATGTAATTTAATAAATTATTTTTTGCTTAAACAAGCAGGAGGGACTCTATGGTATGGAACAAAGAGCTTAGAGCATTGGCTAGCTTTCCTAGCTTCCCTAGCAGCAAAGGCACAGACACATAATTAGAAGGGGCTATCAGAAGAATGTACTTTGTACATTGAATCAGGATCTAATGACACAAATATACTAGAGGGACAGTGAGCAACCTTGCTTTGGAGGAAATGGCTGATACCAGAGACAGCACCTGGATGCCTTCTTTTCAGCCTGGGGATACCCTGGGGAGATGTCTTCACTAATCTGTGTCTAGGTGTCTGCATCCTGTGTGATGATAATTTTGTGTTGTTTTAAGCCCCTACATTTGTAATGATTTGTTACACAGCAACAGAAAACTAAAACAATGTGTCAGTCAGTCTGTCTGTCTTTTTCTTTTTCCTTCTTTTTTTTTCTCTCCAGCACACAAAACAATGGATTGACTGAGCATCATGGATTCAAGAAATTGTTTACAGTGATTTAAACTTGCCTGTTTTGTTCAGATAGTGAGTTTTTCGAATTCAGGATTGAATAAGTTAAGGCATCAGGTACATCCAGTGGAGTGGAATGCAAGAAAAAAATCAAAGAACTATAGGTATTTGCAAGATACTGTTTATGATAATGGGCCACATAATCTAAACCAAAGATAAAAATACTGGGAAGTGAGGGATAATGAATAGCAAAAAGTGATACTACCACTGATACCTGTGAGATTTTTAAATAAGTGACTTGTTTTCAACCTTTTCTCATCTCTAAAATGGAACTAATTATAGTACAAGACATAGTGAAAATGAGACAAAATTAGATGTGTGTATCATGCATCCCATTGCCCAGCATACAGCAAGTCACTAAATTCTGCCATCAAACCCTACTTAAGATAATGTTTTTCTAACTTCTTTTTCTGGAAGTGATTTCAGTGAGAAGTTTTCTTCAGTCTCTATTCCCACTGATTATTCTGTTGGGCCTTGAACTTTTCAAGGCTTATGACCCAGAAATAAAAATTATTTTTGTTAAGTTTTATAGACTAGAGTAGACTAGAGTAGTAAGTTTTATAGACTAGAGTTTTAATTAAATCCATAACATGATGAAACATGTAATTAGTTATTCAGGACCAAAAAAAAAAGTGTACAAATCACACCAAAAAAAAAAAAAAAGAGGGGGAAAGTCTAGCTTATTCAGCATGAGTGTAACCATTTATGAAGTTCAAAATATTTTTAAATAAATTCAAGTTATTGAAATATATTACCTGGGCAATGGCAATTGAACAGACCTTTATAAAGTTAAGCCTTTACATGCTGCACACACCCCAGCTGTCCATACTGGCATTTCAAAGCCAGAGGCATGAAATCTTTCTTTCTTGAAGTCATGGAGGTCATGTTTTTGGTATGCCATTCATCCGGTATTTCAATCACGTGCCCCAGAAGCAATGCACAGAAATCTTAGTGAAATCTTAGCTCATAGTAGGGTTTGCATTGACAGGGTTAACCAACTGGAACACCTTAGAGATAATTCTTTGAATAAAACTGGCTGAAAACAGAATCACTGCTAAAGATCACCCATCTAAAATAAAGATATATTCTAGCTAATGTTATTTATGTTAAGTTTAACATTTTTGTACCAAAATTCACATTCACCAAATACAGATAATTGTATATTATATATATATACACACACAGCTTTTTTGCATAGCCCTTCACAGATCAAAAGCGGTCTGACATACCTTGTTTAATCCTGTGGTTTACCATGAATAAAGTGGAGTTCCGACTACAACCAGCACGGTTTATTAGATCTCTAAATGCAGCTCATTCAATTTATAGTTATCAATATTGTAAGAACTTCAAAATCTTGATCTTGAAGAGAAGTAATATTCAGTTACCAGCAACTGAACAATTTTAAGTGTTACAGGAAGAAGAGCACTCTAAAAGAAAGTTGCCATTAAAATATTTAATAATCTTTATGTATGGTCTGTGTACTCAGTGCCTAGAATGGACTGCAACAAACAATAATGTCTCAGCTTCGTTCTATAATAGTTTGAATTTTTAGACATTTCATGAATATTCTACTCATGATATAATAGTAACTAACACTTTTATAGGTCACCAGATTTTAAAAAGTGTTTTTAAAAACATTTAATTTTACCACAATTTCATCATTATCAACCATTTTAAAGACAAGAGAACTGAGAATCAGTAGATAAACAACATACCCAGAATCACACAACCAGTTGAAAGTGGGCTTTGGATTCAAATGGAGACTTCTGATTCTAAGTTTAGGCTTACTTTGCTCGCAATAGGTTTATGATTAAGACAATATATACAAATATTTGTTTCTTGTTGGTAGGCCTGAATACCAAGTAAAAAAGCAATATTAGTAACTAAAAAACTGCTAAGTTTCTCTAATTCTGTTCAATATATGAAATGCTTCTGTGAAATTAATTTCAATATGCACTATTAATGATATAGCTCAGTTTTTGAACAAGCAAAACTTTTTGTATGAGAAGTGAGCATTTGTAGGAATCTGAAACACCCATACCATTTTCTGTGCCCGCTTGGGTCCCAATAGTGATTTTGATTCCAAGAAAATGCATTTCTCTCCATATATAAGGTAAAAAGCTCTAGTAAATTCACCTGCTCCAAAACAAGGAGATAAGTTGATCCTTCCGTGGGAAAACTAACATATTTCCAGAATTTTGTGCAATATTGGACTCTGCAGATATTGGATTGGCCAGAAAGTTCATTTGTTTGTTTGTTTTTTCCATAAGATGGCTCTAGGAGCACTTAGTTGTCTTTAACTTCATTCAAACAATTTTTTAAGATTTTATGTACTTATTTTTAGAGAGGGAGAAAGAGAGAGAGAGAGAGAAACATTAATGTGTGGTTGCTGGGGCCATGGCCTGCAACCCAGGCATGTGCCCTGACTGGGAATCGAGCCTGCGATGCTTTGGTTCACAGCCCGCGCCCAATCCACTGAGTTACGCCAGCGAGGGCCATTCAAACAATTTTTTGGATTGTATTGTGGCAGCTGTTATATCAGTGTGCATTTAAAAAAAAACACATCAAAATTGGTGAATTTTGTGTAGCCATTTTAATATGGAAAATGGTAGAAAATCAGCAACATCTTGAAAAATGTTTTATTTTTTCAAGAAAGGTAAAAACACAACTGAAGTGCAAAAGAGATCTGTGCAGTGTATGGAGAAGGTGCCGTGACTGATTGGATGTGTCCAAAGTGTTTTGTGAAGTTTGGTGCTGGAGAGTTCTCACTGGATGGTGCTCCATGGTTAGATAGACCAGTTGACGTTGATAGCGGTCAAATCAAGACATTGAGAACAATCAATGTTATACCACATGGGAGATAGCCAACATATTCAAAATATTCAAATCAATAAAGTTGTTGGTGAAGATAAAAAATGTGCCTTTTATCTTACAGAAAAAAATAAACAGACTTTTCAGCCAACACAGTGAGCAGTCCAGGGGAGAGATGTTCATCACTCTGATGAGGACAGTCAGTCATAGCATGAGTGTTCACTTTACAATCGAAGGAGGAGCTATGGTGGACTCACATTGTCTTGAATTAAAAGGTCCACATTTAGAACATCTTAGTTTTAGAGAAGGAGCTCTTTCATATTCACCCTTGGTATACAGTCCACTTCTCAGAACTTCCTTCCATCTTTGGCCAGAAATAGATCTCCCTCTCAGTAAAACATTCCTGCATGCTGGCCTTGTTCAACTTGTAAAATAGAAGCCTTTTAAAAAGTCTTTTATATTATTATCTAAATAAGTCTCATTGACTGAAGTAATTATCCCTGTATTTATTTGATTTTGAAAGCCATTAGGCAATGCCTCGGTCTTCAAAAGATCATCTCATGTACAGGCTTCTAGTACCTCAATGTCCCAGCTGAAAGTATTCTTCAAAGTGGAAGCAAACTCAGCTGAGACCCAAGTGGAGAAATCATTTGCTCTAGAGAGCTTTCCTAGGCACTGTGTGCAAAACACAGCTAGGTAGGGGTACCAATGATGTGTATGCATCACTTTAATAACCAAGTGTGTCAGAGTCTATTAGGAAAACCAACATCAAAATACAACACAGTGTGATCCATGTCATAAGATACAGTGTTGGCAGAAATCAAATCAATCAATATTGCTTGGGTGTGTTTGCAAAGCATCAGCCTGAGAAGACTTGGAAGAGAAGCAAAAACTGAGCTAGAAGTTCAAGGAGAAATTCACATTCATATGAGACAAGAAATCGAATTCCAAGATGAGGAAATTTTATGTAATGAGATAAAAAAGGAGACAAAAAGGAATTGGGAGGTTTAAAAACTTGCATTTTCTCAGACTGCCAGGTATATGCGGAAAGAACAGTAAACAGGAGCCTGATCATGAAGGACCATGAGTGAAAAGAAGAAAAAAAAAAGTAAGAAAGAGTTTGAATTATTTCCCGAATCCATAGAAGGGCTTTATTATAGGGCTGTATAAAATCCCCTCTGTCCTTTATAAATACCACTCAGGAAGTGCAATGGAGAAACAGAAGGGGAAAACAGAGTCAAGCAAACGGTAGATTTCAGATCCCGTTTCAAACACTCAGTTCACATGCACAGGCACGCAGGTTCTCTCACTCACCCATCAAAGCCGGGGGTTTCCTACTTGAAACTAAAGAGACAGGGAGGTGCGTTGCAAAAGCCAGGGAGTCAGCTGAGGCCACTGCAGACTGGAATCCACTTCTATTTGACCTGAAAGGTTTTCCTGTTTTTTTTTTTTAAAGTATCCTTTTAATTAAAAGTGATAAATTTTCTCTTGCATAAGTGACACTTTCATAAAGAGGAAAAAAATCAACCTAAATTATGTAAAAAAAAAAAGAAAGTTTATGTAATAAGACATCTCAAGGATTCAGGAAGCCAGCCTGCAGACTACTGCAATATTCTGGAAAGAGATCATCAGAACATAAACCAAGAGGAAGGAAACAGAGACTGAAATGGAGTGAGAGATGTTGAGGACGACTGGGTGATGGATCCGATACAGAGGTTAGATGAAAAGATGGTGATGCCTCTCCTGTTTCTTACTTACAACGGTTATACATATAGGACATATTCCAGAGATGTTGATGTTGGCATGATGTTTTAAACCAAATGAACAAACATTCAGTTTAATGTTGTGACTCCGAATCGGCTGTTTGGCAGCAGAAAAATATGTTTTGTGTTAGCAGTTGGCAGGCTAGCATTTTCTTGCCGTGCCTACAACTGAGCTATGTAATTTACAGAGCATAGAACACCAGTTTAGCTGCAGAGACAAAACAATAGTTCCAGTTGATGCCACTTTATAACACAGAATATTGCATGAATAGTTTAATTGGGCAATTAGTTTTATTGTCCAATAGCATTGAGCCAGAAGCAAAAATCCTCAAAATAGGTAATCAATACTGCTACATGTAATCAGTTGGATTTTGACAGTAGGTAAATATAGGACTAAACTGAGTAAAGTCATTTTCAAATATCCTGATGTGATTAAATAACAGTCTGTAGGGTTTTGTGGAAATATGTGAACAAAGGTATCCATTGCTTACAGCATAAACTAATCTTAACCTGAGACACTGTTCATTTATTCTCCTGTGATTACTGAACACCTATTATGAGCCAGACACTGTGCTAGTAAGTGCTGGGGAATACAATGGTAAAAACCAAGGCCTCTGTAGTTTATTATTTAGAGGACATAAGTGTTATAATCATAAAAGCCTATCATTATAAACTGTGATAAAACCCATGAAGAAAAAAATATAGTAGGGAGAAAAAAATGCCTTCTTCACACACAAAAAAGTCCACATACTGATTCCTACAACCTGTGAAGATGTTGCCTTACTTGGGAAAAGGGACTTTGCAGATGCGATTGAGTTAATGATTGTGAGATGGCCTTCTCCACAGAGGCTCCTGTGACCACAAGGGCCTGAAAGGAGGGAGGCAGGAGGAGCAGGGTCAGAGAAAAAGATGTGATGCTGAAAGCAGAGGGCAGGAGACACTCGAAGATGGAGGGTGTGGCCACGAGCTAAGGAATGCAGACCACCCCAAACGACAGCTGGAAAAGGCAAGGAAATAGATGATCCCCGTGCCCCTTTAGAGAGAGTGTGGCCTTACTTGTATTTCGATTTGAACCCAGTGAAACCAATTTTGGTCTTCTGACCTCCAGAATTGTAAAATAATAAATATGTGTTATTTCAGCCGCTAAATTTGTGGTAAGTTGTTACAGCAGCAATAGGAAACTAATACATAATGCTCAAGGAACGATGCATAATCTTATTAAAGCTTATCTAGCTATATAATTATATACATTATGTATCAGATAAGTAAATACTATATGTAGTATTCACTTAATACACCAGCTAATGTGTACTATATATGGTATTTACTCATCTGATTGCCCTACTTTTGTCTCTAAAATTTTAACTATAGGAGTGAGATAAGATATACCCAATTTTGATAGCCATTCAAAACAATGTTTTTGTTTGTGTTGTTTAAATCAGAATTTTACGCAAAAATAAAATAGGTAAGAATGGATGGGTTCACAGTTGAGATGAAAATACAGTATCGTTTGCTCCTAAATTGAAATGAATGCCAGTATACACAGCTACCCATGCGAAAGATACCCTTTCGCTTCTTCCTCAGTGATGAGCTGGGAAAACCCTTAGTCGGGTGTGACTTAAAAAGCCTTTCCACATAGAAGATTTTCAGTTAAGAGTTTCTATTTAATCTCCACTCTGCTTTGGTTCTTTTAAGTCTCGGCCTTGTGGATTCCTGAAGAAGAGGACATCAGCTGAGACGAGGCACTGAGTGAGATTCTTGTTATGGAATTACTCTGTTTATGTCTGCTTCACAATGGAAACTTCTGCTAAATTCTTAGGTTAGCTTGAATTTTTAATGGTGTTTGTGATAAATTGAGACACTAAGCTACAGACAGTTATCTTACTTCTGCCTTTTTTAGATTTTTAAAAAATATTTTCTCCCTACATTTCCCTATGTGGTTACAGCTAGAGCAGAAAAGTACTGTTTCTGGCTTATGGTTTCACCTACGCTCAACAAATATGGGATGTCATCAATGGGCAGCAAGAACTGAAGGGTGTTTCCTGTTTGGGAAGAGAAATGTGAGGAAGTCTACCTAACTACAATGGACTTTATGCATCATATCATAACTGGATCTATGCATCACATCAAATTCTTTCTTTTTGCACTTCAACTTTTTATTTTAATAGAATCAGAATGCCGTGCTAGCATCTAAACTAATACAATAAGCAATTGCTAAAGCTACAATGACTTGAGAGTTAATCTTTGCATTCAGCAAGTTTAAACCTATTCTTACATGATTTTTTAAACCTGTTTATAACTGAAAATATTGCTTCCTGATAAAACCTACTCAAATGCTATTGCTGAATGCATAAGTCACTGACTATGCCAATACAGCAAAGATAACCACATGTTTGAGGATTGCATGGGCCAAACAGTCACTGCACAACACACACACACACACACACACACACACCTAAACAAAGCTCACACAACAAATGTCTGGGAATCTGGACACTTCATATCAGTGTTTTGAAGTGTTTCATTAATACCTTCAGATATTAATGAAAGTGTATCAGAAATGTGGCATGATTTAATTTCAAGTTGCCGATTTTGTTTTTACTAGCATCAGAAAGTTATGGCTGCACTACCAATGCTGGGTCTGCTCAATGTGCTGTCAGAGTTTGATGTGACTTAACATTAAAAGCTCATGCTCCCCCCAAATGTATAATTTCCCATACACGGTCACATTCCCATTCAAGTGCCCGTGTTTTGGTACTGTCTTTTGGTCAAGTTTCTTCAAACTTTCAAGGAATTATTTTAGGCTTACAAAAATACATATTTATTAAAATGTTTGATAAGTATTACATATAGATACTAGTGAAAAGTACCTAGAAATCTGTCATGTGCAGTTTTCTTCTCAACTACCACTCCCATGGTCCCAAATAAATTTTAGAATCCAGTCCCATCCCCCTTCTTAGATAAGCTGTGTTCAACAATCTCCAAGAGACAAAATAAGTTGTGAAGTTTAAGGACACACACACACACACACACACACACATATATAAATTTCTCTGAATGTGCAATGAAAGAAGCACTTTATCAAAATTTATGGGCAAAATGTCCAAAGGCCTAAACCCAGACTAACTGACATAACACCATAACAAATGACCTCCGTTCTGTCGAGTGCACCTACTTAATAAAAGTTTTGAACAAGGCACGACACACTTGAAAATCAATCTATTGCACTTTAGGAAATTCTTTGCTATCTTCTTACCCCACAGAAAAATGACTGAGCATTTTGATCACCACATTCTGCCAAAGACCATATAAGTACAACCCACAGACACGGACAGCAGTGTGGTGACGGGCTGAGGGAAGGGGGGTGGAAATGGCTGCGTGGAGGTGGGCAAAGGGGGAAAGATGGGAACATCTATAATAGTGTAAACAACTAAAATGAAGTTTAAAAAATTCACACAGAGTTCAAAGCGGCAGAGGCATTGTAGTGGTGGACATGCTCCTCTTCGGCCAAGGTTTAGCATAAACAAGCTATAAATACAGTGAGAACCTACACGACTAAAACTAAGACTGCACTGGATGGCAGAATCCACACACCTGGTGCAGTTACACACATATTTCCAACCTGTGCAATCTCAGAGAGTTCAGTTTATTTCTGTAGCCATTTTTACCAAATCGATAGCTCCAAAATCTTTTTTTTTGAAGATTTTATTTATTTATTTTTAGAGAAGGAAGGGGGAGAGAGAGAGAGAGAGAGAGAGAGAGAGAGAGAAACTTCAATGTGCGGTTGCTGGGGGTTATGGCCTGCAACCCAGGCATGTACCCTGGCTGGGAATCGAACCTGGGACACTTTGGTTCCCAGCCCGCGCTCAATCCACTGAGCTACGCCAGCCAGGGCGATAGCTCCAAATTCTTATAATAAATAGCTTTGTACTTAAATGTCATAAAATGCCTTTTGCTAAAACTTAGTGTCTTAATCATGCTTTTGGTTATGATACAGCCACAAAGGAGAAAATTAAACTCACATGGTTTGAAGATAAGAAAATTGGTCCAATCCTAAAGCAAGCCCATAATTCTCTAGCAGCCTGTGGGAGTTCAGAGAAGGTGCCCGGGTTTTTGAAGAAACCTACTCCTGGCCCGTTGGAGGAGTACTTGCAGGATGTTAGTAGAGTTGCATGTTGGAATGATTATTCTGATTGCAGTCATCACATCCAAGGTCGAAAACAAGAGAAGAGAACCTCTTCCATCACTTTATAGCTTCTAGCTTAATAGCTTCTGAAGCAGAGTAAGCAGAAGATAACTTGGTGCGACGCAGAGCCATGTAAGAATATATGAAAAAGGACCAAGTCTTTAGCTGAGAAAAGAGCTGGTTAAGCAGCACTCAGCTTTATTGAGAACTGGCCACATGGCATGTGAACTGATTATTCAGAATTAAAGGCTCCGGGTTGGAGGAAATGAGAGTACTGATTCTATAGAACTCACTCAGAGTGAGAAAGCTTCTTCACTTTATTCTGCTTTTGCAAGGAGCTGTCTTTGAAAGTATGACTATTAAGTATTATTTGCATAAATATTTAAATGAAGTGAAGTAATTTAGAAGAATTTAGAAAATAATTATCTAGGTATAACTAGATTCTATACTCATACATCAAGGCTGCAATAAGCTGCACTTGCATTTGAATGCTGAGCTATTTGTTTAAAGATCCCATACTCACCTCCTGTCTCTACCACCCTCGCAGATTATTGTTGAAATCTAATCCATCATAGGATGCTGTGGGTTTTGCTCATACATTTGTCTGAAAATATCTAGATGAATCAACTGACCTGGAATGTTTTCAAATGGAATGTTTTCAAAGTTGAAAGAATATCCAATGAAATCTGGTAGATTTATTTGCTGGGGAGTCACGAGCCGCAGAATCACAAGCAGCTCCCCTGGCCTTTGCCGTCCCTTTTGAGGCACATTTCAGAGCAGGATATTGTCGTACCCCAAGGAGGCCGTCGGCCTGGCCTCCCGAGGGCACATATGTATTGGTAGGAAGTCCACCAATGTTTAAACGGCCCCCTTCTTGCCACTTCTCCAGCAGCAGTTTTTTTCAATCTGTTTTTATACACTATGATGAGGTGGACAGACATCATCTGAGCTTTTATCAGTTAAGTAAATAAAACCTCACTTGGAAAATGTAGCCTTTCTTTTCTCACCAGAGACATTTCCGATTTATTTATTCATTCCATATACATTCACTGTGCCGCACTAATATAACCAGCTAAGTCAACAAGGATTTCTTGTTCATCTTCCTGCACGCCACTCCTGCGCTAGCCCCTGAGAATACAGAAGGGCAAGGCATGGACCCACCTTGGGCTGTTCACATTCTAGGGATGGGACAGGATAGTAATTTGATAGCATGCCGTTACTTCTGTGATACTGGCATAAAGGCCTCGAGTAGAACCCAGAGATCTAGAGACCTAGTGACTGAGCATACTATAGTCCCCCCTACTTAGAGGGGATGCCTTCCAAGGCCCCTGGTAGATGCCTGAAACCATAGATAGTACTAGACTCTATATAGTGCATGCCTATGATGAAGTTTAATTTACCAATTAGGCACAGGAAGGGATCAATAATGTTAATAATATTATATTATAATAAAATAGAACAATTATAATAGCATAGCATAATAAGAGTTACATGACTACTATGATCTCTCAGAATATCTTATTGCACTGTACAACCCCCTCTTCCTTCAGTGATGTGAGACAGTACATGCTAAACCTGCCCCTGGATCTGCGTAGCTACCCCTTCCTCGCAGTAAATGGCCGGGTGTCCTCGTTTCAGGCGATCCCTCGCTGAAGTCTTCATATGGGCTCAGTGCTGTCTGGCACAACATGTTGTCACCGATCAGAACACATTTCCTGCTCATGTCTTCCACGCACAAATTCAATGCCTTTTCCATCTTAACTAAGCACTTATCACACGCTCTGGCTATAACTTCTGCAGTTTGATGCATGATAGCAAAACGAGCACAAATTTCTCCTCTCTTCACAATGTCATGCATAGACTTGTCGTCACCATAGATCTTGGCAACCACAGCACATGATCTTGTCCTTTCCTTATTAGGTCGGGAGCTTTCATCCTATTCACTTCCAGGAAGCACTTTACCACTTCTCTTTGGCATGCCTGAATTGCCATCATCACTACTCTTGCACTTTGGGGCTGTTACTAAGTAAAATAAAGGTTACTTGAGCACACCGGGATACAGAGACAGTCAATGTGGTCTACTAAGTGGCCAGCAGCAGGGACTGTATACACTGCGGACACACCAGACAAAGGGATGGCCCCAGATACGACAGGCAGGGCAGAGCAGGATGGCATAAGACTTCATCACACTACTCAGGACAGTGGGCAGTTTAAAATGCATAAACCCTTTATTCTGCCATGTTCCATTTAATATTTTTGAGCTGCGGTTGACTGTGGGCAACTGAAACTGTGAATAGAGAAACCGAGAATGAGGAACAACTGTAATACTACGCAGATAAGGTGGCCCATGCTGCAGATTCAACAGCGACATCAGATGACCTAGTGCAGTCCACTCAAGCCAACTCGGCTTAAAGCCTAAGAGGACAGTAGAGTGTGGCTCAGAATTTTGTGTTGAATTGCAACAGGGCTAGTAGCTCTGCACTGCCATGGTTAGATTTTCACTTAGAGGTTTAGACCATCTGTACGCTTGTTTCTCAATAAAGTGCCCACTTCATGTAAACAAACCTTTCTCTTCTTTAATGCACACTCTACTTACTATATAACAGAAATATCAAGTACAAACATGTACAGAATATAAGCTTGTAACTTAATAGCAGCACTATGGAATTTTTTAATATAAAAAATGTTTTACCTTCAAGGACATTTTCATTTGCTTTTTTTAAGAGAGAGAGAGAGAGAGCGAGAGAGAGAAAGAGAGAGAGAGAAAGGGAAACATAGATGCAAGAGAAGCATTTATTGATTGCCTTTGTACACACTCAGACTGGAGATCCATGCTGGGACCGGGAATTGTAAATGTCCAGACAGGGTCTCATGAGAGGATGAATCTGCAACCTAGGTGTGTGCCCTGACCAGGAATCGAACCCTCAGGCCTTGGGTTACAGAACAACGCTCCAGTCACTGAGCCACATTGGCCAGGGCAGAAATATTCTGATAAACAACGTCAAGGTCACATTCTTATTGGAATAACAAGAAATGTATATATAGATAAAATTATAGATAGATAGATAATAGGTCGGGTAAAATCCACTTACAGGATGAACAAAAGGGGCCGAGGTGGAGCTCAAATAATTTATCTGAGTCACAGGCAGATATGGTTGGAATGGTGGCCATTGATGAGTGACTGACAAGCAGAGAGGAAGAGATAAATATGTATGTGAATAATTTCAATTATTCATGTTTTTTAGGAGGCAGCTTGGGTTTAACCTATGGCATCTCATTTGCTGTCAGTTACACTTGGAGACCGTCTAGCAGGCCCGGAGAAGAGAGTGTCTTTTTCAGGAAAAGCCCTTCGTGACATAGAACACTGAGAAAGGACAGCTCCACAGTGCCAAGGAGGAAAGAAAAGGCTGAAAAAAATCCATGCGGCTTTGAATAAAGAATGTTCAAGTACATTTAAATCATTTATCTAAATTTATTATGGTAAAATCATGAATTATTTTTGCTCCAAATTTGCAATTAGATGGTACAACAGATGGTGAAGATTTACAGAAACATTAACATTCTGGATAAGACAAGTTTAATAAATTTGTCGATGGGAGTCTCTGAGGCTACGGGAAAATATGCCAAATAAAATGGTAGTTAGCTTTGCAAGAAGGCACAGACCCAGAGAGGGATATTTTTGTATTTCTGCTATCAAATGGCAAATCCTGATTTGTAAAGGTTTTTATAGTTACAGGAACTGTAACTGTAGCCTCAAAAATTGCTAACTGATGACCACATATTATTCTAAGAGATCAGCCAGAAAAGATGTCTATCAGCAGAAATGCAATACGTCGTCTTGAACAGTCCCTAAACTCCGCAGCAACAGGTCAGGTGAGGTTTAGCTTCTCTCTGAAATACAAGTAATGAGAAATTATTCAAATCAGACCCATCTGGGTCTCAGCCCTCCCATTTTTCCTGGGTCGCACAAACTGTACACCTTAGCAAGTCATTTGTGTATTCATTCATGCAAATAAACAAAAAATGCATGCCATGTTTCTTATGCCAACAGCGTAATAGTAAATATTATGTTCTTTACACTGGGGGTGGGGGGAATCTATTCCCTAAGCACTGTGTTCACATGGCAAGAATCCAGAATCCTCTTTAGCATGCCTTCGTTTCATCAGTACAATTCTTTCTTTCTTGATTGAATTTTTCTCATTTGCAGTGAAAAGCACATCATCAGATCTCTATAAATATATTTCTAACATAGTCACTGACATTTCATTAAGCCAAACAAATAGAAATACAATTTTAAGGAAAAAAGATCAATGAGCCTTACTTGTAAAAGTAGTTTCAATGGTGTACATCAAATCCTAAAAATTCTACAAGAACTACGTTGTAAAATTGTGTATTAAACCAGGACTCCGTGATGGCTTTTAAAGGGAATTCGGGGATGTGAGTCAAAATTCTAGCTTCTTAACTCCTTAATATGAACACGCCGGGTAAGACCTAGAGTCACCGAAGGTATGGAAAAAAAAGCAGGGTGGGGGGATTGGGTTGCAATCTAGCTCTGTGGGACTCAACATTCTCTCTCTATACATCTCTGCCCGACTCTGCTCGCCGTCCTGCCCATTCTGCCTTCCCTCCCTACGGGTGGGCAGCCCCCCATCCTCAGAGTAATTCCCTTCCTGTAGTGGCATCCACAGAGCTGCAGTACCTGCTAAGTTGCTAGAATATGTACTGCTTTCCCTCCCACCTTCGATTATAAATATCCTGCTTGTCTTTGAGCCAGCACTCAGGCTGAGGCGAACATTTGGAATTCCACTTTCCCCAGGATTGGTCCGACGCAGGACTGGCAGCGCTGCACCCCTGGCACCGGCGTGTTGGTCTCTGATGTTCTCACTAATAGATTTCCCATCTGTTATTCTGTCATTTTATTGGTGTATAACTCTATTACTTTAGGTAGCGGGGAACTGAGTCAATAAAGACAGGGTCTCCAGCCACATTCTGACAGGGTAATTTAGTTAGAAACCTGCCCCATTCAATATCTGATATGTTGTGTGTTTACTTTGGCAAGAAACTGAAAATGAAAATGATAAGGGTCCTAATATGAAGACTATTAGTAAACACAAGTTTCAAGCCAGCTGGCTTTCCATATTTTTAATATGGGAAATATTCTAAACATTACATATTAATACTGTTATTTGGGTTTCATAGATAAGAGCATAGTAATGACAAAAAAGACAAATGTAAAATAGAAGATCTCTCTTAGTAACTAAACCAAAGACATGTCTTTTAAAATAAAAAGAAAGAAAAGATAGAAAAGTAGAAATACCTACAGTAAAAAAAAGTCTCTTCAATGCAAACCTGATGGTATTTTCAGACAACAGCATGGTGATTACCAGAGGAAAGGGGGGTGAGGGAGGTCAAAGAGGGGTTAGGGGCATAAATGGTGATGGAAGGAGACTTGACTTGGGGGTGATGAACACACAACACAGTGTACAGTTGATGTGTTATAGAATTGTACACCTGAAATGTATATGATTTTCTTAACCAATGTTACTCCAATAAATTCAATAAAAAAGAAAAAAAAAAGTTTTTGCCAGAAGCCAGGTGAGCTTCAGATCTACCCTGAGAACACAGGCAGAATCATATCCATGCAATCCCCTGGTCCCCTGCCCTTGTTTCTGGGTCCAGCCGTGTAATTTATTTTGATCAATGGGATGGTAGCAAACATGACATTCCTAGAGGCTTATAAAAGTGATTACAAGCTTCCGTGTCCTGCCTTGTTTGTCGGCCTTCTCCATGAAAACATTCCTGGAAAAGCGTTCTGGGGGATGGGACATAATGAGCAGAGCTAAGTCAGACTAGTCATCGCAGCCAGTGACACCCCTGAGCAGGTGACAGTCATCTAACCCTCCAACATGCAGCTGACAGCAGGTGCATGAGTAAACCTAGGCTAGAAAAATCACCAGCCAACCCAGAACTGGGAGCTAAATAAATGATTATTCTTTGAAGCCACTGAGTTTTATGGTTGTTTGTTATGCAGCACAATTATTGTAATAGATAACTGCTATACTTGTGCAAATGATTACCTTAAAGGAATTTACATAAATAATGCAAAAGGTATTTAAATTCATTTGCAATCAGGACAATTCAAATCCAATCAACAAGGAGACATCATTTCTTACTTATCACACTGAAAAGCACTTTATCTGACAATATCCAAAGTAGCCCAGAGAATTGACTATAAAAGAGTAGAACTGTGACTTGTTATATCCTTTCTGGATGGCAACCATGCAGCACACATCAAAATTTAATACATACGTCAAGTCATTCCACTTGATGGAACAATTCCAATTTTCTAATAGCCTGAATGAAAGGCATGTGTACATAGATACAAAGATGTATAAAAAACAATGCTCTTTGCAAAGAAAATGTGGACAAAACCAAATGAAAACAATTAAATACACTTCAATGTGGAAAGAGGTAAACAATTCATAGTATGTTCATATTATGGAATGCTATGGAATGTATGAACAGCATACAGTTGTTAAAAATAATGAAAATGCAGTATAGCCTGTAATAAAGCAATACATCTGGCTGCTATGAAGTAAAAAAAGGCAGGCAAGAAAGTAGGTGTTTACTGCAATATTATTTATGTAAATGTACATCAATGTGCATACATATGGGCATGTGTAGGTAGAGATACTTAGAAAAGAGATTTATTGTTTATGAACTTGGGAGGAAAAAGAAAATGGAGGAGAACAAGAAGAAACAATCATATTTTGTCAAGATTTCAATATTTCTTCAACTTTTTTTTCATTTAATACCATGTAATGAACACATTCATTAAAAAGAAGCATTAACTATATAAAAATTAAAACCATAAAAAGATCTAGATGACCAATTTGTGAAGATTTTGTAGATTTTAGACTGTGGTCAGTTGTCCAAAGGGGGTTAAGAAAAAAGGAAAACTGTCATAAAAGTGTTAATATATCTGAGCATATAAAAACAAAACTTTTCTTCATGCAATAAGTCACTGAAAGCAACTTAAAAGTTAATCAACAAAACACTTTAAAAAGCATTGCCACAGACAGAGAATTAACATCCTTCATACATAGGCAGATGTTACGGAACAGGAGAAGAACATTAGGAAGTACTAAAGATGGCAGAAAGCACAGGTGCACCTACAAGGGAGAAACACAAACACCAAGCATCAAAAAAAAAAAAAGACTTCAACTTGAGTGACAATCTAACATGTACTATAAAATATTACCAAGGTGCCAATTTCCCCTTTTCAACTGAGCAAAAATAAGTCATGTTTACAAAGATAGTACTCTTGATGGGACCACACAGAAAACAGACCCTCCCAGTTTCTATGGAGGGAAGGTAAACCAGTGGACAGTCTCAGAGAACAATTTAGAAAGGTCAAAACAAATGTGTAGAGACATGACCAGCGGTTATCTCTGGCTATTAGAAATAGGAATAACCTATTTTTGTTACTTTCCTATTTTAAAGCGACATTAAAGCATAAAGAACAGTCTCACAACAGAGGTCCTTTTGAGCAGATGGCGGCGCATCTGCTGCATGGGGGTGGTAGAACTTCTGCATCGTGATGCCAGGAGCTTCTGACTGTGGGGAGGGCTATTGGGACTGAGGGCGGAGGCAGAATAGCACATGGAGGATGGACCATGATCCCTGCCAAGCAAGTCAACACTAGAAAAGGGACTGGGAGAAGCCTACTGAGACTGTCATCCATTATTGTCTTCGGTGGTAGATGTGTTGAGTGAATTTGTATTATTCATACCTTTTGCAAATTCCAGAGTTATCAAAATTTGTATATATTGCCTTCATAATGGGAAGAATGTTTGTATAACTGCAACTGGGTATTTCTTTAAGGGAACAGTTTGTTCTTAATCTATATAACATTTGTCCTATGGTTCTGTTTCAATATATTTTTAATGTCTCAAGTGATAGAACTTTCATTGTTTTATCTCCGGAAGTGTTTCCAGTTTGGGTGTTTTGTTTTGGATTTTTCATCATGATATCAGAAAATATTTTTATTCTTCATCCTACATTTTCCTTCATTAATGTCTTCCTCGGGCCTTTGAAAGGTAATTTCAAAAGCTCAAAGAAGTCAGCCTCTCTATATGCGGTAAAGGCTTGTGCTTCTTAAATAACTTTAATCTTAATACTTTTCGCTGTATTTTTAAGGTGCTCCGTTCCCTTTCATGTCAGCTGATTTGCTCCTCTTTCTCCTGCGTGCTGTCTACAGCAATCCGACTGTAATTATACCAATGTTGGAACTTCAAAAGAAAGACACAGCACAATGGATTTATTCTGTTTTTGGTTTAATATTTGTGAGAAGTTTTCTTTACCTGCTAGGTAAAGAAACCAAAATAGAGTTGGGTTTTATTGCACCTGGCCCTACAGCAAAGTTGCCGTTTGGGCTTTCGGAATCGGATAGGGTAGATGAGAGAGGTCTGTCCCTACCTGTTTTTCAGGTAATAAAGCACATAGGCAATCATTGTCCCAACTTCTACTTTCATACTTTTGTTATAGGTATTTCTAATAACAGTGGATGTGTTCTCTGTTTCCACACAATATATAATAACTTACATAAAAATCACTCTGGACAGAGAATCAAATGAATCACGCATCTACAGTTAAAGTGTAGAAAATAAAAGAAGAGGCAATTCTAATGACTCAGTCTTACGGAGGACAAGAAGAAATCTGAGCTCTAGATGACTGAATAGTTTTATAACTTTTCTGCTATAACTTTTTTTCACTTGTTAGGAGAGCTTTATTCACTTATTGATCCAATATTTACAGGGAGTCAAGGGGTCAGGCTGTGCTCAGTGCAGAGATGACCGCCGTGTCAGCCAGCTGTCCCCCATGCCCCCTGTCCAGGTCACTATATACAGAGAAGGGCCCTCCTTGGGTCTCCTTCAAAGCCATTTGGCAGAGGCCATGGGGCTGTATTTGGGGGCCGAGCTCCAGAGGAACTACTGGGCCCATTACTCCTTGGTGTCACATCCTCTGGGAACATGGGGGCTCCAGCTGCTTGTCTTGGTTCTGCGATCCCCCTCCCAGAGCACCTTGCGGAGGCTGAGGAAGCTGGCGTGGCAGGGAGAGCTGAGTGGTGCCAGTTTCCTGCACTCTGCTCTAACTTTTGATGTAGTTTGCCAACCACACTGCTGGCTGGCATTCATTGTCTGCCCACAACACCTTACATGAAATCCAAACTCCTGGTCATATCCTACAAAGCCATGATCTGCTTCAAGCTTACCCTTCTAACTTTTTCTGGTGCTACATTATACCTTATACCCCCATTCTGGCCATTGCCTAGTTCCTGCAATACACAAGTCATCTCCACTTCACGGTCTTCGAGTCTGCAATCCCCAGTACTCAGAACGTGTTTTCTCCACTTCCTCTGCTGATTCCTCCTTATCTTTCCCAGATAAAAATGTTTCACCTTAATATGTTGTCCTTCCATCACCTACTTTTAAATCTCTGTGCTGTTTTTTTCTTTCTAAGCATGCATCCCAATTTCTGATTACATAAAGCTGGCCCTTCATTCAACACTGCAGTGGGGTGTGCTGACCCACCACACAGTCAAAAATTCAGTCATACCAGCTGATAGCATAAATAGTCAATTAACACTTATTTTCTATGTGATAAGTATTATATGGTATATTCCTAAAATACAGTAAGCTAGAGAGAAGAAAATGTTAATAAAATCATAAGAGAAAATAAACTTATGGTGTTTATTTTTAAAAAGCTACATATAAGTGGACCCATGCAATTCAAACCTGTGTTGTTCAAGGGTCAATTGTCATTCTTTATTGGGCTTCTTAATGCCTGTCTCCCTCTCTGGATGCCAAAAACAAAGAAAAGGGGTATAGTGTTAATATGCCACTAAGCGTCTAGCTGAAAGTTAGCATAGAGTTCATGGTCAATAAACATTTAGTAAGTAAATTACCAAATATAAATATATATCACCTATACTAATAAAAAACACACTTCAAGGTCTTTTCTGTAATGAGCCATGGCTGAAATCTTACAGTAAATACATTTTTTAATCCATCTTGCTGCTGAGTGTGTATCCAAACTGCAGAGCAATCTACAGTAATTAATGAAGACAAAAAAGTTTATAGAGTCACAGACTATTAAGTCAAAAGGGATGTGAAATGTCTCACTTTAATGTTTTACTATCTAGAGCATAGTAAAAGGCAGATCCAGACCACATTCCAAACACAAGAACAGGGCACCTCTAAGCATCAGCCTTAAAATATAAGTTCATAGAGAAAAGTTCAGAAGTTGTCTCCTAGAAGCTTTCCAAGGTTAAAGGTGAGGTTAAAAGCTGTATTGTCTTGTTGATGATAGCCATTCTAACAGGTGTGGAGGAGGTATCTCATTGTGCATTTTGTTGGAGAGGTGATGGAGGAAATGCAGCCCTCATCCACTGCCAGTGGGAATAGAAACTGGTATAGCCACTATAGAAAACAGTTTCTTAAAAGTTTCACAAAAAAATTTACCATATGACCTAGTAATCCCTCTTCTTGGAATCTACCTCCCAAATTTGAAAATGTTTATTTGTGAAGATATGCACCCTTATGTTCTTTGCAGCAATTTTTACAGTGGAAAAAAACAAAGTGTCTTCTATAGATAACCAGACAAAGAAGATGCGGTGCACATATACGATGCAATGCTACTCAGCCGTAAGAAAAGATAAAATACTGCCGCCTGCGACAACGTGGATGGGTCTTGTGAATATCATTTTAAGTGAAATGAATCAGTTGAAAAAAAGTCAAGAACCAGGTGATTTCATTATTACATGGGATATAAAACTGAAAGCACTAAATGAACAAACAAGACAAACAATCAAGAACTCACAAATTCTGACAACGGTGTGGTGGTTACCAGAAGGAAATGGGTTGGGGGGACTTAGAAAGGGTAAAGGGGGTCAATTATATGGTGACAAAAGGAGACTTGGCTTTGGGTGGTAAAGATACAGTGCAATATACATAGGATGCATCACAGAATCGTACACTTAAAACCTATATGATTTTAGTAACGAGTGTCACCCCAATAAATGTAATTTAAAAAAATTTAAAGTAATTTTTTTAAAAAATTAAAAAAAGCCAAAAGTTCAAAAGTGAATCCTAAAATGCTCTGCATGACCGAGCCCCCTCCACCCCCACACCAGCCCTCTCCCCACAAGCACAGCTCTCCACTCGCTCTGTGAGCTCCCCCTGCATCAGCATTTCCTCAGTCATTTCAGGGGGGTGAGCTCCCTGTGTCAAGGAGTTGGCTCATATGGTTTTCAGCGCCTAGAAAAAATTTTCCTTTTATTTACCCAGACAGCTATCATACCCTATAAGCCTCGCCTTAAACTAACACCTCCCTCTTCCTGAAAAATAAATCATGGATCCCTGTTTTATTCCATCATAGCACCCATACTTTTCTCAGATTCTTAGATCACTTTGTGCCCATGGAATGTCTTTGTTTCTGCCCCTTACTTGATGGATTGCACGCCCATGTCTGCATTCATTTTCATTCCCATTTGTGCCAGTTTCTGAGGGCTGCCGTAACAAGGGACCCCAGATCACAGACTGGTGGCTGACACAGAAGAGCTTTACTGTCACACGATAACAGTGGCCAGAAGTCAAGGTGTTCACAGGATTGGTGTCTTCTAAGGCCTCTCTTCTTCGTTTGTAAGATTGTCACCTTTTGGCCCATATCTTCCCGTGGTCCTCTCTCTGTGACTGTTCGTGTCTTAATCTCCTCTGTTTATAAGGCCATCAGTCACATTGGATTAGAGTCTACCCTAAAGATTTCGTTTTAATTTAATTACCTCTTTAAAGACACTATCTCAAAAAACAAAACCTTAAGATTTCTTGGGGTGAGGGACATAATTCAGCTGATAATACCACTATACTTAGTGCCTTTCTCAGAACCTGCTATATAACAGGCGTTTTTACAAAAACAACAACAACAAAAAGATATTTGTAAAAGAAGTGAATAATTTAGTTCGGTATTTCTTTGTTCAATTAAGAGGGACAAAAAACAAACCACTTTTGATAAAATTGTCAAAAACAGCTTTTCAAAAACTATCCTTCTAGTAAATATCCTGCAGCCAAGTCTTCTCTGAAAGTGAGTTTCTTTCCCATGAACACCTCAAGAAGAGAAAACCCAATAAACTTGTCAGCCAGAGGAGCAGAGGTATCAATCTAGGTGTGATTTCAAAGACTCAAATGTTTCTAAGTACAGTGTTTAGCCTTAGTTGTCTCAGACATGGGAAGAGTTTGTAAATTGAATTGCCCTTGTAATTTAAGTCATAGCTCTAAAACCTGTGATGTCGATACATTGGGACTTGTATCTTTTTAGGCCTGTAATCAGGTAATACCTTCACAGCTTTCTCCATGTTTTAAAAATAACTATGGACCTAACCATAAATATTAATCCCTATTAAATATGCATGTACTCTAAAACCTTGTGGTGTGAATAGCAATATCTTATTACATGAACCAGAGTATTCATTAAGGACGTTTGAATAATCTTTAGAGAGTACCTTAAAATTCAAACATTACCATGCAAATGGTAGTCTGTAAAACTCAAAGTTTTCAGAAGTAACCAGTGAATTCCTTCCAGGAGTAAAAATGTCTTAATCAAAATACCAACATGAAAGAAAAAACAGTCGAGTGGTTACTTGGAGCCAAGTTTCTTGGCAATATTCCCAAGAAAGGGAAATTCTATTACAAGACGGCTAACGCATGCCATAATTATAGAATTCTAACAATACATTGTTTGGGTCAGTGCCATTCACCTGTAAATGCTTCGTCATTGTTTTCCTTTTCATTGTCATTTTGTTCTACTTGATTTTGTTCTGTTTTTACACTGCTTGTGCATTTGCATACATTTGGGAAATGCCAAGAAAGCAATGTAGAAATACAACTATTATGAATTTTCATGATTTCCATGTTATTTTAAAAATATCAATAGTGCAATTGACATTTTCTTTTTACCTCCAGCTCTATAAATTTTAACCATAAATAAATGTGTGTTCTCATGTTAATGGAAACACTTCCTATTTAGCCTTGTGAGACTGCCTTCTTCTACTCAGTATATTGCCTTTAAGATTCATGCAGTTTGTTGCATGCATCAATAGTCCCTCCCCTTTTATTGCTGAATAGTATTCCATTTTGTGGGTATATCACAATATATTTACTCATCCTCCCATTGAAGTATGTTGGGTTGTTTCTTGTTTTAGCAATATGAATAAAGCTTCTATAAACATTAATATGCAGTTTGTTGTGTGTATGTAATTTTCATTTCTCTTAGTAAATGCCTAGAAGCAGGATTGCTGGATCGTATGCTTAAATTTATAAGAAACCAACTAATTATTTTCCTAAGTTTCTGTGAAATGTATTCTCATGGGCACTATCTAAAGAGATCTATTTGTTTCACAACTCACTAGTATTTATTGTCAGTATTATTTTTTTAATTTAGTTATTCAAATAGAAACACAGTGGGTTTCCATTCTAGTTTTAATTGTATTTTCCTAACAGTGAATAACACTGAACATTTTTTCATGTGCTTATTTGCTATTTTCATATGAAATTTTTGTTCAAATCCTTTGCCTGTTTTTTTAGTGTCGTTGGTTATTTTCTTATTGTTAAATTTTATTTTTCTTCATATATTTTTTCATGCAAATCCTTTCTTGGATATGTGATTTGCAAATATTTCCTCCATTTGGTAGCTTGTTTTCATTCTTTAAAAGTGTTTTCTACACAGTAAAAAAAACAATAATTTTTATTAAATCCAATTTATTAAACTTTACTTGTTTATACTTTCATTGATCCAAGATTCCTTTCTGTGTCTCTCATATTAGGTCACAAAGATTTTCTCCTAAGATTTTTCTAGTAGTTTTATATTTATTATCCATTTTGAGTTCATTTATATAGGTTTAAGTTTTAGTTTAAAGTTTATTTTTTTACATATGTATGATCAATTATTCTAACACCATTGGTTAGAACCTTCTTTTATTGAGTTGGTTGGGCAGTACCACAATGTTTCGATTATTGCAGCCCTTTGTAATAAGTCTGAAAACTGGCTAGCATAATTCCTCCCCCTTCATTCTCCTCTTCCTGAATTGTTGTAGCTATTGCAATTCTTTTGCCTTTCCATATACATTTTACAGTCACCTGGCAAATCTACAAAAATATGTGCTGGGGTTTTGATTAGCATTATGTTAAATTTATAGAACAATCTGAAGAGAACTGACATGTTTACTATGTTGAATATACAAATCAGTAAACATAGTATGTCTATTTAGGTCTTCTCTGATTTCTTTCATCAGAATTTTGTAGCTTTTAATATACAAATTCTGTACATGTTTTATAAAATAAACATAAATATTTAGAGTTGTACTCTTTTCTTTAAATTGTGGTGCCTAAATGCACATTGCTAGTGTATAAATATACAGTTGATTTTGTGAGTGTTGATTTTGTATCCTGTGCCCTTGCTAAACTCACTTATTAGTTGTAGAAAATATATTCTCATATATATATAATATATACATATATATTATATATTTATATATTTCCTGGAATTTCCTACATATATAACCATGTTGACTATAAAGGTAAGTAGTTTAAATAGTTTTATTTCTTCCTTTTTAAATTGCATTTAAATTTCTTCCTTTTTAAACTGTCTTTTGTGTTACTGCGCCTAACTGCACTTGGAGAGGAGTGGTGAACACACATATACTTCTCTTCTTCCCAACCTTACATGAAAAGCATTCAGGCACCTTTGATACACCTGACACTTGGATGTACCAGGCTATGTAAGAGGAACCAGGAACTAGCTGTCTCTTTTTGCCCAGGTAAGGGATCTTTACCCCTGTCTACAAACTAGGGCTGTTATAGTTGATAAAAAATTTCGGATGACAAGGTGCCGCTCTGAAACCCAGCCCTCTCTCTCCAGCCCTCTCTGGGGCAGGAAGCAAGAGGATCCTCTCAAGCGACCACAAGCTCAGAAGTAGCTATCGACGGCACCAGCCATCTACACAGAGAGCAAGCATGTCCACGTTGGAAGGAGCCTTCTACCCAGAGGCCAGCATTGGTTTTAACCTAGGACTTGGGTGTATTTTCTTTTCTGTAAACTGAACTAAATAAAAATGAACAGTTTCTTCCTTTTTCAAATGCCCTGCATTAAATACTACTTAGTTCTTTTGAACCAGCCAGATGGTCTAGAGATAATATAGATAATAATATAATGTCTATGTAAGCCACAACAAATCATTCTGCAAGAAATATCGACACACATGCATGGATTACATGAGATTCATATTTCCCTCTCTCTGTATTTGCTATGTTATATACACTTGTGTTTGTGTTAAATGCATGATGTGCATATGTATGAACACACATAATTGCATAAACTTCTCTTAAAACCTAAAAGCAATTCATAGTACTTAATTCTACCTCTCAGTTGGAGCTGAAGACTAATAAGGACCTTTTTAAAGAACAAATATTACTATAATCATACTGACTCTCCACCCAGATCCCAGGATAGTGCTAAAGACTCACTAGAGTTTATAGGTTTAAAGACTACCAGTAAACCCTTAGAGAAAGTTTGTGCAAACAACTGTTTGTACTTGCATAACCCATATGTATGCTAATAGCAAAGTTCTTCTGGAGATGATTTCCTGCTGGGGGAACTATATTTTAAAGGTAACATCAACTTACGTTTGTCTTGTGAGAAAATAAAGCAACGCTGGTATATCAAGAAGAATAGCATGCTAGCTCAAAAAATAAAGAAGAATCACAAAAGAAAAAGTGATGCATTATTTCAATAACACTTTACATTCTTATTGCATATTTCATCATAAAGATCAATAAAATGTTCCAACTCTTAACAAATACAGGAGTTACTCAACCTCCTGTCTTAACAAATTGTCTCAGGAATGTAAGACAGTAACTGTTTACACCCACTCAGCTACACCGTTTAATGATTTAGGGTAGAAAGTCAAACTCTGGGGGAGACTGACTTAATAAGATAATCAAAATCCACTTACCAGGATTTTGCATCTTAAAACATACATCTGATTTTTAACAAATAAAAATCAAATCTATAGCCATTGCTCATTGTTGTTTTCTTAAATTTTAAAAATAGGGATATTATCACAAATGTCCCAAAATTATTGACAAAAAAGATAAAAGGGAGAAAACTGAGCACTTTTCCATAGTCAGCCTAACTTACTGGGGGGAGGGTTTTAATGAGATTTTTCCACAGAACTCACCTCGCCCCTGGAGAATGGGAGTTTTACACAATGTATCTATGGCAGGGCTTTCCATCTTCGGTGAAAAACAACCTCCTTCAGGCATGTTGTTGCTAGGTTACTATTAAATAGAATTACTGTGGTGTAATATATTCATAAAGAGTCAGGAGATAAGTAAGAAAATAATTATAATAACTTTGTCATGTTTATGCAACTCGATGCATTAATATATATCCAGAGGCATTATTCTAGAGGGAAGGAAGAAAGACTTATTTTCCATTTTGAATATTCTTAGTGATTCATTGAATGCCTGTCATATATTCTAACACCTTGAAAGCATTTCAATTAAAGAGGATACTTAATCCGAAAGCCTAGGTTCCAGTATTTCTCTGAAACAATATTGACTGGCATAAATGCTGACACATGACACAGGAAAATCACAAATGTTATATTTGGAGGGGACCTTAAGATATACAGGGATGGGCAAAAGCAGTTTTACAGTTATTCATATGAAAAATAATACAGTGGTTAATAAATAACAACACAAGAATAAACTGTGTTTCATGTACTCACAACTGTAAACCTAGTTTTGCTAACCTCTGTATACCTCATACATTCTAGCCTAAAACCATTAAAAAGAAATACCAAGTATCTTAGTTTAGGGATCATATGGTTGATTTTTTAAGTGTATTTTATTGATTATGCTGTTACAGTTGTCCCATTTCCCCCCTTCACTCCCCTCCACCCTGCACACCCTCTCCCACCCACATTCCCCCCCCTTTAGTTCATGTCCATGTGTCATAAGTTCTTTAGCTTCTACATTTCCCATACTATTCTTGCCCTCCCCCTGTCTATTTTCTACCTACCATCTATGCTACTTATTCTCTGTACCTTTTTCCCCTCTCTCTCCTCCCACTCCCCTGTTGCTAACCCTCCATGTGATCTCCATTTCTGTGGTTCTGTTCCTGTTCTAGTTGTTTGCTTAGTTTCTTTTGGTTTTGTTTTAGGTGTGGTTGTTAATAATTGTGAGTTTGCTGTCATTTTACTGTACATGCTTTTTTTATCTTCTTTTTCTTAGATAAGCCCCTTTAACATTTCATATAATAAGGGCTTGGTGATGATGAACTCCTTTAACTTGGCTTTATCTGAGAAGCACTTTATTTCCCCTTCCATTCTAAATGAAAGCTTTGCTGGATAGAGTAATCTGGGATGTAAGTCCTTGCCTTTCATGACTTGGAATACTTCTTTCCAGCCCCTTCTTGCCTGCAAGGTCTCTTTTGAGAAATCAGCTGACAGTATGATAGGAACTCCTTTATAGGTGACTGTCCCCTTATCTCTTGCTGCTTCTAGGATTCTCTCCTTCATTTTTACCTTGGCTAATGTAATTATGATGTGCCTTGGTGTGTTCCTCCTTGGGTCCAACTTCTTTGGGACTCTCTGAGCTTCCTGGACTTCCTGGAAGTCTATTTCCTTTGCCAGAATGGGGAAGTTCTCCTTTATCATTTGTTCAAATAAGTTTTCCACTTGTTGCTCTTCTTCTTGTCCTTCTGGTACCCCTATAATTCAGATTTTGGAATGTTTAAAGATGGCCTGGAGGTTCCTAAGCCTCTCCTCATTTATGTGGTTGATTCTTGAAGTTTTCCATCAAATAATGTTGCTTCTACAGATAACTCAGTGTAGTTAATATTTTACTTGCCCTTGTTATACAAACCAATGATCATTTATGTATTGTAATCATTGGACAAGATTTTAAACATGAGATGCCAAAGCCAGCAACTTTAGGTGGGGCCCGGCATTGATGTGTTTTAAAAGCTTTATTTAGTCAATTTGATGAGCAACCAGAGAAGAGACCAGCAGGTCTGTAGACCATCAAACAGCAACATTCTTCCTTCAGGAGGTTTTAAAATAAAAGGGCGAGGATCATGCACAGTTTAGAATCATCCATTGGTTGTATTAACATTAGTAGAATATCAGAATCACAATATATAATTTACACTCAAGAGGAAGAATTTTAACTGAATTTATTTCTTCTCCCAAGCCTCTACTCTTTTTCATTCACACTCCAGAAATTTCATTGCTTTAGAGAAAAATAAAAAGATAGCATGAGCAGCAAACTCCATCTGTAAATTTTTAAAAATACAGCTAGAACCAAAAATTGCACCTCTAAAGTGTGAATTTTGGTTTTGGACATTTTCGCAAGTGAAGGGTAAAAAATAAAACCTGCCAAGAAATGGAAAATATATATTTTTTCCACTTACCACTTTATGAAAGTGACTGTAAAATGTGCAAAATCACCATTGACATTCAGGCAATCCCTGAAAAATAGGTTTGAGTAGGATGGAGAATTAAATATGAGCTGAGCTATGTGAATTATGCATGACCAAAAAAAAATAATCTAAAAGGATATAGAATGATTTTCTTCTAAATTCTATTTTCTTATGTTGATGGTTCAGAGAGCAAGGACAAATGTTTCATTTTTTTCCACGTCACAAAAAGGGGTTTTTTTGTTGTTGTTGCTCATCACACACATTCAGCTAACTAGGGCTAGGTATCGTTACCCTTCGTTTGAGGAAAATTCAGAAAAGTGAGGATCTAGCAGGACTGGGAAAAAGAAATCTTTTTCAATTCCTCCTTTTGCCATACTTCAAATATTTCACCTCCAGGCTGAAATCCAGCAAGCTAAAGAACAAGCTTTTCCTCTAGTTCTTAAATGGAACAGCCCGCCTGCTACCTCTTCCTGCATTTATGCACGACTGTCAGCCTCAGGTGGACCAGCTGCCTGTCCCCATGGAGAGGAAGAGGGCGCCGACCG
Organism: Phyllostomus hastatus; assembly: GCF_019186645.2. NCBI lineage: Eukaryota > Metazoa > Chordata > Mammalia > Chiroptera > Phyllostomidae > Phyllostomus > Phyllostomus hastatus. The sequence continues at coordinate 23,284,421 of NW_025333737.1, read as the reverse complement.
CCTGCGGCCTCCCTGGGCAGGTCGGGTTCCTCCACGATCAGGCACAGGATTAGAGTCTATGACTGCGCCCCTAGCGGCGCCACATCATTCTTGCATGTGTTTTTAAGTGTTGCCCAAAATCTGAGATGGAATTTTAGCATAACTCAATGAGTGAGGAGCTTATGAAAAATGAGTAGTCTGGATTGGCAACAGCTCCTCACAGGGAGTTATTCGTGTTTCAGAGTTTGTCATCGGCATGCACTTTTCACGTGTGTGTAAAAAGATAGAAAAATCTGGGAGGATTATGTACCTGATAACGCCGATTGTCTATGGGAGAGGAAGTGGGACTGAGGCTGCGGTCAAAGTAACTCCCACTGGTTCTGTAATATTTTAATTGTGTATAACTAATTTATAATATTAAATGTGTAATAATTTAACCTTGTGTATACGTGACATTTAACAGAATGAGAAGTTCTATAAAATATACTGTAAAATACAGCCTTCCGTGCTGGGGATCTTACCGTTACAAAGGAGACGCCTTCTCTTTGAGAACAGGAATGTATCTGAATGTATTATTTCAGCCAGAGATACATTTATTCTGTTGCCTACCTACCCAAATGACTAGGTATTGAATTACAGATTTCATAAATTTGTTAATCAACTGAGGGAAGCAGGGAGGGGGGGTAAAAATACGGTGTGTGAGCCTCAGCTCTCCAAGTCTCTGCCCCACGTAGACGCCCCTGAGCGCACACATGCTTTCAAAGTCCTCCGGAAAAGACTGCTTCAGGAGACCACACTTAATCTGTAAGTGTTGGCCCATACTATCTTATAAAGTTAGGGTTTCTTAATGAAGCAGATACCCGACCTCTCTATGGGGTCTTCTTACCTTGAGGGTGTACCTGAACAGTTCAGGAAGTTTCCCAAGATACATATACCCAAGTTCCAGTACTGGAAAGTCTGAGTTTGTTTAAATATGATTGGATTTTAATATGCACATATTGTAAACAAGCCCCCTGACCAGCTGAATTGGTTATAAATTGGTTAACCAATTTAACCAATTTGTTAAACTTGGATAAATTTATAACCAATTGATGAATTGGTTATAAATTTAATGTAATATAATTGTCACTAGTAATTTATAAATACTGATGGTAGTGTAGGTCTATTATATGATGAAGTCTGTCCCGAAAAAGTCCAGCCATTGTTAATAAAATGAGAATGTTTTGTACAATATCAATGTAATCTTGCAGGCCAGGAGAGTAGACTGGAATGTGCATGTGTGAATAATAACTCATGACTTCACTGTAGCAGTCAGTGGGGGTGGTAGACATGGTTGGGTGAGCATGTGTACTGTGTGGCTGTTGCATGCAAAATGACTGAGTGAGTAGAGCAATGAATCTGTATCAAATTTTGCTTTAAACTTGAAGATTTCTCTGCAGAGGCTATTTAGATGATTCAGAAGGCCGCAGCTATGGGAAACTGGTGATTGGCAGCTTTATCAACAACACGCCTGCTCATACATCACAGCTCGTTTAGAGGTTGTTGGTGAAACATCAAATCATTCAGGTAACTCAACCCCCCTGCAGCCTAGCTTTGGTGTCCTGTGGCTTCTGGCTTTTCCCAAAACTAAAATCACCTTTCAAAAGGAGGAGATTTTAGACTGTCAGTGAGATTCAGAAAAATATGATGGTGCAGCTGATGGCGATTGGGAGAACTGTGAAGTCCCAAGGTGCCTACTTTGAAGGGGACTGAGGTGTCATTGTCCTATGTCCAATGTTTCTTGTATTTTGTATCTTCTTTAATACATGTCTCAACTTTCCTTATTACATGGCTGGGCACCTTCTGGAGAGACTTTGTATGTACTTTCAGAGGACTTGGATCATAGTTCCTACCTCAGAACTCACTAACCTCAGGACTTCAGGCAGCCTTGTAGTTGCCCCAAGGTTTACACTTTTCATTAAAACATGGGCTTACTGCTTCTATTTCTCATAGTGACTTCAACTCAAAAGAATCACTGGCTTGGCCACGTCTTGGCCCACATTTGTGAGACCGTGGGTGAATCACTTCTTCTCTCAGTCCTCAATACCTTGATCTTGAAAATTTGGATTGTGTTACCAGATCAGTGGCTCTCAACCTCTGCTCTGAATCAGAGCCCTTAGGGACAGTGCAGGCTCTGGGGTTGTGTCTGTGTTTAGGGAAGAGAGACGAGGAAAGGGGGGAGGAATAGAGGATAAGCGACATGCAGCAAGGACCCTGGCCCTCCTTTTTTTTGCATATTGAATATTTGTGTGAGATTTTTTTACAGCCAAATATAGTTTAAAGCACCAAAACTGATGAACTCCAAGGTCATATCCAGCTCAAAATTTTTTAAATCTAATTCACAAGATTGTTAAGCTCAAATTAGATAATGATTGCTAGTGTGTTTCGTAAAATGAAAAGCTATCAAGCTGAGTGGCCTTGGAAGTATAATATAGGCTTCAATTTTTCTGAGCCTACAGAATGGACTAACCTTCATTCTTTTTTATTGTCGGTCTTGGCTTGATTTCTCTTGCCCTTGCATCCTACACAGCTCATAAAAGAAACACTCACCCTGATTACACCTTTCCCTAGACTCTTTGCTCCTAACCTCAGCCAAGTTCAGCAGAGGAAGAACATATATTCACGGTCACCCTGCTTCCTCCCCTTTTCCATCAGGCAGGGCTGAGGAAATAGCCTCATGCCTGCTGGGAGTATGGATGTTCAGGGGAGGTTGTTCCGCCTCTATTTAAACCATTCTAAATAACCTCTGCACAAAACTGAGTCTGGAAATCAGCCCTTCCTTGAACAATAGAGCTGAGTGAGCCGTCTGGAGGATTTCTCAGGGTTCTGCCCAAGTTGCCCTTCCCACGAGTTCTGACCACATACCCATGCGCCCCACTTCTGAAGGTTCAGGGTATGACAATGCTCAATGGTGGAGGAATCACTTCATATATGTGAACCAGAATGACTTGTGAAGAAGACTCCCTTTAACAAGTATTTAATGTATAATGTGCCTACTATTTGTCAGGCTCACAGGTTACATGGATGAACAGATAGAGTGGCTGGTTTTGATGAGCATAGAAGCTGGAGCGAGAGCCAGACTATAGCCGATTACTATAAATGCAACACAATAAGCAGAAAGATAAAGGTCTATGTAGTGTGTGGTGAAGTTCAAGGCATCCTCAGCTAAATGCGGGTGCTTTAGGTAGGCTTCGTGGAAACACTCATGTTCATTCATGAAAACTAAGTCAGAGTTCGCCAGAAAAAGAAAGTTAGAACAGATTTTCCCAAATGAACGAACAGCATCAACTATAAATCTGGCAAGACTGCCATCAGTTTGTTATTGCTAGAGCATACTATGAAAATTCCATGCAGAATGACCGGGAAATTAGTTCGAGAATGAGAATGGGTCTTGGAAGGAGTTTGTGTTACTGTTAAATCGCTTGGACTTTACTCCGCAAGTTATGAAAGAACCCCTGAAGTATGTTTTTCTATGTTAATGGAATTTACTGGGATGATGCTAGTTAATAAACTAATGTAGGATTCGAGTATAGAACTCTATGGTACATCATCTGTATATTGTACTGTGTGTTCAGCACCTCAAGTCAAGTCTCCTTCCATCACCGCTTATTCCCTATATCCTCTTCCACCTCCTCACAGTGTTTCATGCCAAGAAGTGGTGTCTGGGAATGGCTTGTTTAGGTAAATCTCTGCTTCTAATATGCTATTTGCACATCAAGAGATTTTTTTATGGATAAGTACATATAAATTATATGAGGCCGTTGCCAGAAATGCAACTACTCTGAAGACATTTTGCAAAGACTGCTGTGAAATATGTTAAAGTACATATGTTTGTACTGAAATCCAGATTCCTAAACATTAACCTCTTTCTGAGTGTTTGCAATGATTCCATCACTGGCAAACACGTGGCTCATTTACTGAGACTTACATTTTAGTGACACAGGCTTAACAAGGCACTAGAGGCTTTATTTACATTCCTCCTTAAAATGCTGTTAGAATTATGCAGATCTGGTCCTGATGCTGCCATTTCCCCACCTAATTATTTCTCATGTATTCATTTGCATGTTTTGATTCATTTTCTTCACAGATTCTCTAACTTCATAGTGTTTTGAAGCCCCCTCACACGTTTGTGATATTTCTCCCCCAGTGGATTAAAAAGTGTGGCAGTTTGTCTCCTGTACAACAAGATCTGAACACTATTACTCACGATAAGAACACAACAGCAGCAGCTACCAGAGATTCAACTGGCAATGAATGGTATGACTTACATAAACTATCTCATTTAATTTTTGCAACTGTCTTATGAGGCTGTCATTAATGTTATCGCCAATCTACGGAGGAAAGAACCGTATTTATTCTGATTGAATACATTTTTGCAGATCCGGCAGCTAGAAAGCGCAACGACTATGATTCATCCCCAATCTCTCTGACTTTAGAACCTGTTTTGTTAGCCCTCCCTGTGTCTGCTCTGCAGACACAGACATTCCCTGGTTCCTGCAGCAGGTGGTAATGGAGAGCCCACCCACAACGGTGTGGGGATGGACTGCGGGGGAAGGTGCGTGGGGAGGAGGGCAAAGGGGAAAGATCTGCGACAACTGTAATAGAAAAAACAAGAATAAAAAAGTAAAGAAAGGAAGAAACTGCAAAGGATACAAAGGGGAGTGAAACCTGCATTGTGCCCACAGGAATCATAGAATACAAATAAGGGGAACACAAGACAGAAACACAATGTGAAATCCATGCTGCCGGGTTCCAAGGAAGGGGAGCTGCCCCAGCGGGGTGACTGCAAGGGGTCTTAGGTGTGTGGCCCCCTTTATAGTCAGAAAGAAGCAAGGTGACACCACAGTTAAATATTCCCACATACTGGCTAGTTGAGCAACAATTCAAAAGTCTGCTTCTACTAAATATGGAAGATTGAGAACAAAAATAAACTTTGTAGCATCATTTTTTTAATTCAGAGAAATCAAAGGTACATATACCCTAGAGTACAATAATTCCTCTCTTAAGATATCCCCAAGAGGTCCTCTTGCAAAACTCTAGCAAGGGAGGCATACAAGCATTGTTTGTAATAAACCAAATGGACAGCATAAATGTCCATCACAAATAGACCTGACAAATACAAACATGATGTATCCATGCAATGAGATACTACACAGTAATTAGAATGAATACACTGTAACTATTTGCTTTAACATTAGTGCAGCTTACACACAGTATAAATGAAAGAAACAGACAACCAAAGAATATATATGGAATGATTCTAGTTATATAACATTTCACAGGTGGCAAATTGAAACTATTTCGTAAGGAGGTACACATCCATGAGAAAACTATTTTAAAAAGCATGCACATGGCTCTCACGAAGATCAGGCCACTGATGGTCTCTAGCACAGAGAGACACGGTGATGGGCACAGAGGGTTTCTATGCAATGAATGCTATTCTATCTCATAAGACAGATGGTAGATGCATGAGTGGTTTCCAATTAGTCTTTAAGTTTGACAATTACCTTGTACATTCACTGTATGTTACAAATATTCCATACACAGGGGACATTTCACACACATACTGCAATTTTTTTAAGCTAGGAACAATAAAGACTTTGCAATGGGAATGTTATTTATGTAAGCATCAGAAAACAGGGCTTTGAAATTACAAAGAAGGGCAATGAAGGGCAAAGGGCTGTACAACCTGCTACCACTAATGTAGGCTGTGCTTGTTGTACAATATGGAATGAATAATCAGAATTACTGTGTAACTAAAGCCCCGAAATGATGTGTTTGCTTCGGAGCTCAGTGGAGAGGTCACGCATGCGTGAATATGATCTGCTATGAACAATAGTTCTTGGAAGTGATTATGGATAAGCTGGAGCAAAAGATAAAATCAACAAAAGCAGATGATTTTGTAAAAATATCTGCCAGTTGTAGGAAGGTCTAAAAATGTGCCTGTGATGCCTATGTAACAAAGACAGCATTGGAAGATGTGATAGACATGAGTCCACTTGAAGATCTTAAGGCCTAAAAATGTGTTAACAATCTGAAAGCGTACCTGACGCTAATATTTATTATGTAAAACCAGTGGCGGCTAGGTGGCATCATGAGAACCAGGTAAATATGTTGATACAGAGAGTCTAGTCCTTCCTTGGGAAAAAGTCCACAGTAAGGCCAACAGAGGGAAACAAAGAATGTTCGGGTTGCTCCAGCAGGAACTGACATTCTTAAGCTCCTACAGCACAAAAAACCCAGGGCCGGAAGCAGGGCACAGTTCACAAATCGTAAACGCATGCAGGGGTCAGAGAAAAAGCAGTGCTTGGAAGTGGAATCAACTGGAGAAAGCCCACAACACATACAGGGACTTTGAATCGAATTCGGCAAATGAGTCATACAATTATATCTCCTGAATTCAGCCTTCAGACCACCAGTCTGTGACTCCGGATGCCCAGCTGCCTTAAATGAGGCACAGGGCCTGCTGCCCTATATCCAAGAAACAGGTTTCCATTCTTTTTGCTCAATTCTTGTTCAATCACCATAGCAGGCAAGCCCTTTCTGATGTTATGTTGTCTACTGGGAGTCGTAGGGAATTGGAGCAGGTAGAGTGGTTGTATTGTCTATCCCTGAGTTCGCTGGAATTTTGACTTTCCATTTTAAAAGTATCAATTCACTTCAAAGGCTCACAAATCTAAAGTAACATACAGGTTCGGAGTTTTAAATCTCATGAAATAAATAAGGTCATTGTATTCAGCACATTCTTGACATTTTAATGAAGCATATTAGCAAAAATTATGTTAAGTCATTACACGGAGCTATTATTCTCTGTTAACATTAGAACATCACAGGATCTGAAGGAAAACTCATAAAATTACACTATGGCAATATTATCAATAATGACATAATTATAGTGACATTAATGACGCTACGAGGGACTTTTTTCTAAAATGTTCCTCTATGGTTGAACAAGTCAAGCATGAATAAGAAGCCATCATTTGTGGCTTGTGAGCAACTGTCTGCCTAATTCTTTATGCTGGAATTCACAGTAAAAAATGACAATATTGAGATCCGTACTATACTTGGCAAAAAGGGAGCTGCACTTTCCTTACCATCTGGCACTGAAACGATAGATTCCAAGACACTTACATTTCCCATTGTCCCCACATTTTGATAATACAGTGAAAATATTAAAGTATTCTAAACTTGGGCCCACTTTAAATAAATTAATACTGTCTTTCAATATTGCTGTTCCCCAACTATCCCATCATCCTCTTCCTCCTCCTCCTCCTCCTCATCATCATCATCATGTGGATCACCTAATTATGACAGATTTAGTGGATCCAAAATCAAAGAAAATCTAAATTGCAGAGCTCCTGACTTAATTAAGCCAAATGGGTTTCATTTCTTGGGATAGTCTCTACTAAAATTTAAGGTAGAATAAGCATTTTCTGTCTCCCTACTTACCAGCTGAAAGGCTTAAATTCTCTGAAGCTTACTCAAATGAGCTGTACCTTGGGAAGTTCCTAATGAAAGGAGGGTAGAACAGTGAAAGACCTAAGGAAATTACCTGAGGGAGACAGGCTGGTGACACAAACAAATGAATTCACCTTTTCCAAGACTGTGCCACTCAGTTGACCAGGGTTAGATCCAGTCTTTCCAAAGACCTGGAGTTGATCAAGTATAATAATTTACACTAGCAAAAGCTGCAAGATTTTGTTCATCTAAAATTTCCTCTCCCTTGTTATCTTTTTTAAATAGCTAAAACAAACGTATGAGTTGGAGTCCATCATTATTTCACTTTTAAAAAGCAATTGACACTTCCGAAAATTAAGTAATTGGGCAGAGGTCAACATCCAGTGACTGCCAGGAATCAAGACAGTTTTATCAATTCCTGAATCTTCGATCTACTTTTGCGTGTTCCATGAAAGTTAGTGAGCTCCGGAGCCACATGCATGGCTGTATCAGTCAAAACACTGCCATAAAATAGATGGTGCACTTAAATTGGGTAATTTAAAATAAGGTTAATAAAATGACTACTTACAAAGGATTAATGAAGTTCCAGGAGTTAGTAAAATCAGGAGGAAGTGCTGCTAATGCTGTGCCCAACCAGGCAAAGGGAGTGAGTGCTTACAGGAGCCCACATTCAGAACTGTGTCTGTGAACAGAGGGCCTGCCGGAAGGCCCTGTATGTAAGAGGCACAGTCAATGTGGATGAACGTGGACAAGGTCAATCTCACACTTTCTTCCTTTATTTTCCTGCTTTTCAACTGGGCAAATCAATTCAAATGCCAGAGGTCGGGGGAAAAGGGTAAATCTGGAGTGGAAAAAAGTTTGATGTCCAGCACAATTACCTATCTTTATGCAGGAAAGATGTGGTGTGTTATTTTAACATAATGACCCTGTTCTTTTTAGAAATTTAAGAACCTTGATGAAAACTAAAAAAATTTTATTTGTCTTTCATTACAAAAGCCTGCATTGCTTATTACATCAATAAAGCAGATAGAAAGTTTTCAAGAATTTCTAATAATCATTAAATTAAAATCTGAGTCAGATAGTAAAAAAAATGTTTGCATACAATATTTAAAACAGCATGTAAATATCCACATGGTATGCAAATAATTATATACACATAATGTTTGTTGAATACATGTTGATACAGAAAAGTGTAGCTGTGTTTGAAAGGCCATGCCCATGACATGAAGGAGGAGGAGAAACAAAATATAACAGCCCCATTCCTTTCTGATTTCATTGCCGAGCCTGGCTTATGCACTTCTTAAAGCCTCAGAGGTGATTATCAAGGATAAGTAGAGTGAGGAAGCTTCTATTTGTCTTCATCCTCTTGGTAATGACTACATGATGTACATAAAAGTTTGCATGTGGAATGAAGAAAGAGGAAATCCAAGACGAACTTATTTGCATGTAATCCCCATAGAGGCGGACATCTACATCCCTTTTCTCCCCTGAAATATTCTGAATGCTTAGGGCAGCGCCTGCTACAGTGTTATAGACATTCAATGACAATCTGTTAAGTGAGTATATGATTTCATTCCAAAATGCGATAATGCACACAAAGAATTTAGCACGATGACCTCCAAATTAAGGCATGATCACAACTAATCTATTTTAGTCTTCCAATTAATTGACTACACATCTATCTACTTTTATTAGCAAATTATCCAGGCTCTACTTTTCATCATTTCTGTTCAGTGAGGTGTGCAAACACAAGGTGAGCAGAGAGAAATAAAGAATAATATGGACTGCTGTTAATTCTCACAATTGTTCTGTCACTTGGGAAGATGGCCCTTCAGTCAAATGCATGTACATCGGTTGTCCATTTCTGAGTAATGGCTTACTATTATTGGTAGTTGTTTCCTGTATTGCATGTCCATATGCCTTTCAAAGCTTTAAATATGGCTGGCCAGGTCGTAAAGAGTATTAATACTTCATTGTATAAGAATCATTTTTTCATGAAAGGTTAGGGTCCTGGGTGGCACCTAAGGCACCAGCTGAAATGTCCCTTTCCCATCTTCTTTCCACTTTCCTGGGAAGTTTTTAGCAAAGGTTTATTTGTATCCCCCCTTCCTTTCTGCCCTCCCCTCCTACCAAGAACTCTCTTTTCCCATTTTACTGAGGCAAAAACAATTTGGAAACTCCACTGTTGGTCATTATCTACCAATTTGTCTCTAATGCACACTATAAAGTATTATTTACTGAATGCTGACTATACATCAGACGTTAGCTGTCCTAAGTTAGTGTTTATGAGAACGTGTTCTGTCCATCACTGTTTTTATAGGCTTCCATTTACTCCTAGTGTCCAAAAGATTCCCTGGGTTATATATTACACAATTCTACTTATATGGGATGCACAGAAGAAGCAAATCTATAGGGACAGAAAGATTTGTGGTTTCCATGGGCTGAGGAGAGATGGGGACAATGATTAGGAGCAATGGTTGAGGTTTGTGGGATTTCTTTGGGGAAAATTAAAATGTTCTAGCATCAGTTGATAGGTGCACATTTGTGAGTATACTGTAAGTCAATGAATATAAATGGGTGAATTGTGTAGGATGTCAATTATATCTCAACAAAAAAGTTATTAAAAAAAAAAAAAGAGATTCTCACCCTGGCTGGCATGGCTCAGTGGACTGAGCACAGGCTGGGAACCAAAGTGTCCCAGGTTCGATTCCCAGCCAGGGCACATTCCTGGGTTGCAGGCCATAACCCCCAGCAACCGCACATTGATGTTTGTTTCTCTCTCTCTCTCTCTCTCTCTCTCTCTCTCTCTCTTTCTCCCCATCCCTTCCCTCTCTAAAATAAATAAATAAAATCTTAAAAACATAAAATAAAATAATAAATAAATAAATAAATAAAGAGATTCTCTGGTAAGCTTGGAAGCAATCATTACTAAAACGCATTGGTATAATAAAAGTTCTGAGAAATTCTACAGTAAAATATAAAGAATTAAGTACCATAAAACTTATTTGCTCATAGACAGACATCTTATTTGCTTGTTTGTTTTGCCTTATATATCAACTTTAATCCTTAGGCTTTTCCCCTAAAGTTTTCTTAATAGCAGTTTTGCAAGTATACATAGTTGAGAAGAACTTACTCAGTCTTCACAACAGTTCTTCATGAAAGAGGTTATTCCTGTTTTAGCAGATGAAATAACTGAAACTCAGCAAGGTTAATAAATTTGTCCAAGATATTGCAGATAGTAACAAATGAAGATCTGGTGTGAACCCAGGTCCCCACACATATCTTTGTGATGGAATGCTAAGCAGACATTAAAAACATGATGCAATTTTATTTTTATTGATGTGGAGAGAGAGCTACAATAAATCTTGAGGGGAAAGCAGACAATCATATTGCTCGTGCAGTATATATTTTGTAAAAAGGATATATTCGCATTTGCAAAAACATCTCTGTGTGTATTTGTGCGTGTAAGACGATACACTGAAAGATGGTGCTGCTACAGACCAATACAAAATGCATTTTCAATTTATGAGCATATTCTAATCTTTCAGCAGAGCGCGTGCATTCGTTGTAAATGAAAATGAGAATAAACATTCCTCTTTTCCTACTTCCCACTCCTCTTCCTACTCTCTATCAGGACAAAGTGCATGTTGAAAATGCTTTATGTGATAGAGATGTGTAGCTAGTAATCCCAAATGTTCTTTCTTAGAAATGTGGGAATTTTGAATTTCTAATTCAATATTCTAGATTGCCCCTGATTTTCATATTTTTGTTATTAACCTTGAAATTCTGCTTTTACCACCACAGGTATAACAAAATGTAGAATATTTTTTTTACAGTTGATTGGTTGCTGAACTATAAAAAGCAGACGGAAAATCAGAGTCAGAAAGGCCAGGAGAGATGAATGAGTCATGCCTCTCCCTCATTTTGGAGGTGAGGAAAACGGAAGTGCAGGGAAGTTAGGTAACCTGCCAAGCTCACACAGTTTGTTGATGAGAGTGAAGGTTAATCTGCACCTCTCTCGATTCCTAGCCCAGACCTCTTTCTGCTAAATGGCATTGTGTCCTCAAGAAAAATTGATTTGATTAAAAACACTCAAGTTTCCTCTTTGCATGGGAAAAACCTTTCTTGAGGTACCTGCTGGGTACCTCAAGACCGAAGCTTTCAGGGCTGCAAGAATGAATCTTTAACTTGACCCTCTATCCCAACAAACGACAGAAGAAATGTTTTCAATACTGGCTTTGTGGCAGGACATGCCATCTAATGTAGTGTCGCATTGTGCCTGCCAGGGAGCAACTGCTGGGTCCTCGTTCCAGTTCTGGCCAGTGGTTGATAATGCTTTGGGCCGTGTGGCATAAATCTCCCTGCTGTGAGTGGTTGCCCATCGGATTGTCCTCCATGTATTTCTGTGATTGGTTTTGTCTTTCATCTGGGAAATGTGGGGAGCTTGGAAAAGATAAAGAGCATAATACCTAGAAGTTCAGGGATTTTGCTTTTCATATAATGGAAGTCAAGGTGCAAGCTCAATTAAACAAACTGAACTGAGAGAACGTGAGAGAGAGAGAAAGAGAGAGAGAGAGAGAGATTTTTTAAAGCAACTGATTGTTTGCAACTGATTTTACATTCATAGTTAAGCCTCAATATTATTACAAGCTCATCTGACACTTACAATTCAATCATATTGTTCTCTTGTTGGACCTGAACAATCTTACAGAACATCTCAAACAAGGGCCCTGGGCAACACCATAGACTAGATGTTCCCCTTTCATTAAGCGACTACCACTTCTTCACTAAGGACAGCTCAGTCCCTGCTTTTATATGTCTTTCCTGTGTGTAGGATCATTTAAAATACTCAACCACAGAATTGCGTTTGCTTTCCAATAACACCCAATTCATAGTACACCTCTGCTTCTGTACACCCTGCCCAAAATTACTCAACTAAAGGCCAAATCTTTTAATAGATCTTTCTAATATCCTCTTATGAGATACCCCATATGGCTCTATGGTGTCCCTCATGACAAGGAACAACAGACACAACTCCTTCAACTTCAGGTGTTTCCATGGTCTTTGATTATATATTTTCTCTCACTGTCACGCTTTCTCTCAGCTAGCTAGCTAAACAGGGTGTGTGTTTTTTACAGGGACCTTGAACAATTATGAAAACTCCTTTAACAGTCTCTATAATGCTGTTATTTACCCTTTGGATGCTGCACCTTGAAGTGCACAGGGCAGGTAGTTGGGAAAGAAGATGAACAGAAAGTGGCTCAGAGCAAGAACAAGCTGCATCTTTGGGGACAGAAATGTGAACTCATATTTAGCTTAATACAAATACAGACAGTTACATGTAGAAATATTTATAGATATGTCTATATACAATTAGTAGTATACACAAATATCTTATCGCCAAATCACCTGTGAGGGTCAAGGAGCAAAAACATCCCCATAACAATGAGGACACCTAGTGTCCAGAGCTTGGTTTCTAATACCATCATTGTCTCATAAAAGGAACCAGAACTCCTAGAAATGGCTGCTTCTAGGAGTGGGACAAGAAATATATGCTACGAGACTGAAGCATGTCATAGTGCCAGAAAGCAAGAAAGTACTAAAAGTAAAATCACTATGTCAAAGAGATGTAGAAGCCAACTGCAAGAGCTCCTAATAGCCAACACTGAACCCATTTGAACAACAAAATAAAGTAATATTAGATTATAAACCAAAGCATAAAAAAATATTCATGAGTCCCTACTGAGGCAAGTAAATGACTGAGCAACACAAATAAGTAGAAAGGGGAGAGCAGACAAATCTCTCATGCAGAAGGCTTCCAACTACTAGATGAAGCTATTCTGCCCTTAAGAAGATGGAACATTATTCCCCACTCGTAAGCATGAGCTGAGCATAGTGTCTTTGTTCCACTAAAAAAAAATTACGGTACCGAAAGAAGAAGAAAAAAAGCAACTTTACAATGGATAAACCTAACAAATACTACCTCAAGCCAGATTATCAAAGCTAATAACAGTGATAAGTCATATTGATAGTATGTGTCTTTGACATGATGTGATGAGAATGGTACTTTATCTCTCTGTTTTTCCTCCCAGAACTGCATTACTCCAGTATAATCATGAGAAAAATGTCATCAAAACACCAATAGAAGGACATTCTACAAAATACCAGACCAGTAATCCTCAAAACTGTCAAAGTTATCAAATACAGGAGAAACCTGAGCCCCCTGTTACAGCTAAGAGGAACCTCAGTAGTTTTGACTATTAAATGTATGGTGGTATTCTGGATGGGATCATGAAACAAAAAGAAAACATTGGGGGGAAGAGTGAAGAAATTTGAGTAAAGCATGGCTTTCAATCAATAATATAACATCAATATACATTTATTATTTGTGACAGATGTCCTGTAAGAAAAACTGGGTATGAGGTATATAGAAACCCTGACTATTCTGTAAATCTAATATTTTGTACATCTAAAACTGTCCTAAAGTTTAGAAAAACATGTTGAAGTCCACAAGCACGAGCTGCAGCCCACAAAGAGGGACCGAGATTTGTGTCACTTCTGAGTGCCTTTGATCTCGAAGGCATGAATGTCCATGGCATGTGTTTAGCTCTTAACCATGGAGCTAAGCACACACACTCGGGAGTCAGAGAGGCTGAAGGAGAACCCTGAGGAGGAGGGGTAGTGGCAGCCCTTCTGCTGCTCCGTGTCGATGAAGGGAGAGCCAGCAGACAACTGGCTATTGTATGAGCTACAATATCGTATGAGCTACAGTATGCTGCTTCGCTTCTGCCCCCGAATTGCACAAAGAATCTCACCTGCCTATGATACACCCTAAACAAATGAGCACCGGGAAGAAATTCTGGAAAATATATTTAGCATAGCCAGCATGACACGGTGCAAAGCCACCCTGCACATGCACAAAACATCCCAACACTTGTTCAGCGGGGCAGAGATGTCACATGACAAACTAGTGTCTCCGGGAAAGGCAGAGCTTGGAACAGATTTTGATGAAAAGAGGGAAGCCAGAGACAAGGTGAATTTAAGAGTCCCGGGGTGAGAGTAGGAGGGAAGAAGGACACAAATGGAAAGTGATCATGAGAGAAGACAGGCTTCGGCCTGACGCAAAGGCCCTGAACTAATGCAGAAAGTTCTCCTCTCATGTATAAAAGTGTTTACTTTAACCTAGCCGTGTTGATGTTCTTACTTGTTGGGTTTCTCACTCGAGTTAATAGTTAATATAAAATTTGATAGTAACTGTTGTTTTCCAAAAGCAATTCCCAAATAGGAATTCATCTCTTTGATTCCATCAAAACAAGTGTCGAATTTTCATTTTCCACCTTGACTCAAAAATGTAACAGCTTGTTGCGCGTGGGTCACCGGCCAGCAGTGACCACGGAACACTGTGGATGACTCGCCGAAACACACGCGAGAAAGAACAACACATGCACAGAGACAAACTAGTTTCTGTGGGGAAGTAGGGACGAAATGGCCACCCCCCCTAGTGGGGAGCGCGCTGATTTACCGTCCATACCTGCTTTTATTAGGCTCATTTTGCATAATAATTCAGGTAAAGTACAGTACTCATTAGGGGAAGTAAGGAACTATAGAAAACAAAGAACTCTGCCGGTCTATTGAGTTGGGGATCAAAGAGCTGTAAGACTGAGGAACAAACTAACTTCCTCCTAAGACCCTTCTCATTCAACTGAGCATTCTAAACAAAGAAGGTTTCACAGTAATTTACATATTCTTTCTTAGGCCTGATCACCCTGGGGAATCCGCACTTCTCAGTACCGAGCTGCACCACCCTGTCATTGTTTCAGGCTTAGGTGGAGCAAGGGAACTAGGTAACCAAGAGATAAGGAGATTTTCTCCCAGACGCTGAGAACTCAGGCTATGTCAAAGCCGAGGAGCGAGGGTCCATCACCCCCCTTTTGCTGCAGCCCCCCAAGTCCTTCTTTTGGGGGGCCTCCCAAAAGTGATCGTGCCTGGCTTAGGTCGTTCCCCCCGTGGGGAATCTTACCCGTCTTTGGCTAACCGACCAAGCTTTTTGGGGGTTCAGTCATGAATAAAGCAGCAGAAGCAGCATTCCTGCCAGGGAGATAAGCTTTTGTCTCCTTGCTGGCTTACAGTTCCAAGGGCGTTCCCTTAGCCTTAGCTAGGTGGGGGTTTCAGCCTCTGATACCAGTCAGGGCAGTTCCCAACAACAGCTGGTCCAAAGTCGCTTTTTGCTGCGTTCTTAGTCACTGAGGCTACAGGATTTTCTGACTCTGGAAGCGGTGATCTTCTCAGACTGCCTAATACTGGTCTGTCAACTAGACTGTACACTTTCTGAGACAGGAATCGCTTGCAGCTCGTTTTTAATCACTCTGTCCTCAGCAACGTGCAGAGTTCCCAGCGTGTAGTAGGGTCCAGCAATTTTTGGTTGAATGGATGATTTAATAGTGCAGGTGAATTTGCAAATAAAAAAATTAAGATTACAGTAGCAGCTTGTGAGCTTCGCAGTCAGACAACTCTACTACTTGGGCCCCAGACGAATAATTTAACACCTAAACTGAAAATATAATCTCCATTCTGAGGACTCACAGTTTTATACATTTTAGTGCAGACCGCTTCTCTGAACTACAGTCACGCATATCTAATTGCTTGTTTGACATGTCCGTTTGGACTTCTAGTAGACTTGGCAGACTCGACATGTCCACATTGAGCTCCCAAGGAGTTTCTCCCCAATAGAAATGGGCTTTCACAGACTGCTTCACATTCGCTAATGCCAACTTCATTCTGCTAATTGCTCGTGCCAACTATTCGATGTCATCTTTAATCCCTCATTTTCTCGCAAAGTCTACAGAAGGTTCATCGTCAAATTTTGTCATCTCTATTTCCAAAATATTTATAATTGCCCGTTTTCCCTCATGCCTACGGCCATCGCTCTGATCTAAGCCACTGTCCTCTCTCACAAGGATTAGGTCTGACAATATCCCTGCTTCTGTCCTTGTTGTCCCTGAAGCCTGTTCTCAAATTAGTAGCCAAGTTTATCTCCTTAAAAACATAAGTCATGATTGCATTTCTATTCAGAGGAGAAACCAAAAAGCCAAAATTCTTACTATGAGCTACGATGTTCTATAAAACCTTCCCCTCTCACCCTTGTAGCTACCCTTTATACCCTTATCTTCTACTCTGTCACTCATTCATTCACTCACTCCTCTGGCCACAGTGGACTCCTTGGAGTTCAGTTTCATCTGCAACCGACTAGAGATAATGAGAATAATGTCCAGCTTAGGTTTCATCAAAGGGATTAAATGAGATAATGCCTATGGAGTTTATCCCAGAGTCTGTTTCTGGGGAGCATTTGATAGAAGTGAATAGTACAAACTGTATTGGTCATCACCATTGTTGCCGCTCCCCAGGGAAGCAATATTCAAAGAGTGAATACTCATTTTGATCATTGGCCTCTTTAACCATTTGATTCTAAATCACTTTCAACTGCTTCTCAAAGTCCAGTTCATCTTCCTAGGTTAAGAGAAATTTTTCATGCATGTATTTTTTAATTTTATTGAATTTATTGGGCTACATTGGTTACTAAAATTACATAGCTTTCAGGTGTACAAGCCTGTAATATATTATCTATATATTGTATAGTGTGTTTACTACCCAAAGCCAACACTCCTTCCATCACCATTTATCTCCCCTTTACCCTCTTCCTCCCCCACCCACTTTTCCCTCTGGTAATCACCATGCTGTTGTCTGTGTCTGTAAGGTTGTTTGTTTGTTTGTTTGTTTGCTTAATCCCTTTACTTTCTTCATTTAGCCTCCCAAATCCCCTCCCTTCTGACAGCTGTCAGTTTGTTCTCTGTATCTATGAGTCCATTTCTGTTTTGTTTTTAGTTTATTTTGTTCATTATATTCCACATACAAGTGAAATCATATGGTATTTATGTTTCTCTGACTGGTTTATTTCACTTAGCATAATACTCTTCAGGTCTATCCATGCTGTCACAAATGGTAAATTTCCTTCTTTTCACAGCCAAGTAGTATTCCATTGTGCAAATGTGCCACAGATATTTTTATCCACTCATCTACTGATGGGCAGCTGGGATGCTTCGAAATCTTGGCTATTATAGATAATGCTGCAATGAACATATGGATGCATATATTCTTTTGAATTAGTGTTATGGGTTTCTTCAGATATATTCCCAGAAGCGGAATTGCTTGGTCATAAGGCAGTTCCATTTTTATTTTTTTTTTATTTATTGATTTTTAGAGAGAGAGAGCAAAAAGGAGGGGAAGGGAGAGAAATATTGATGTGCTGTTCCAGTCATCTCTGCATTCATTGGTTGATTCTTACATGTGCCTTGACTAGGGATCGCACCCGCAACCCTGGCATATTGGGACAATACTCTAACCAATTGAGCTGCCCAGCCAGGGCTCATTTTAATGTTTTGAGGTATCTCCATACTGCTTTCTACAGGGGCTACGCCAGTCTGCATTCCCACCAACAGTGCATGAGGGTTGCCTTTTCTCCACATCCTCACCAGTACTTGTTTGTTGATGTACTGATGGCAGCCATTCTGTCAGGTGTAAGGTGATATGTCATTGTCGTTTTGATTTCTCTGGTGGTTAGTGACATTGAGCATCTTTTCATATGTCTGTTGGCCGTCTGTATGTATTCTATTTAGGTCTTCTGCTCATTTTTTAAATTGGATTGTTATTGGGGTTTTTTGGTGTTGAGTTGCATAAGTTCTTTATGAATTTTATATACTAACCCCTTATCAGATGTATCATTAGCAAATAGGTTCTCTGATTCAGTGGGTTGTCATTTCATTTTGTTGATGATTTACTGAATTTATTTATTTTTTAAATTTGGTTCAGATCTTGGAGGGATTTTCAAAATGCAGTTTTAAAATTATTTCGAGTTTCAGAACAACAGTTGCAAAACAGTTTTTGGTTAGGTAAACACTTCATTAATTATATACATTCTAATATTTTTTAAAAATCAGCTCTATTACTTCAGTCATGCTTTGTACAACAGAAAGCACAATATATTCTGATGCATATTTGAATAATATCATGAGCAGCTAGCAATAAATAAGACTTAAATTCAGGTAAATGTGTTTTCTTTCTGAGATGTTTAAAAATGGGAGCAAAGTGGAAGTTTTTGCTGCAACTGTTGTTTTTGCTGTTTATTTATTTGTTTTTAAATTTCCCCTTTGCTTTCAGGTCTCGGAACATCAAAGAACTCTGACATCAGTTCCTCCTGCTGTATAATGGTGAGCTTGGGAAATGAAATCTCTTTATACATTTACCACTGATTTACTTAAAATCAGGGCAAGGATTTATGTCTCTATGCTTCATGGTACTATTTCAAACTTGGAGAAATGTTGGGAAATTTCAATTAATATGATTTAAAGAAAGCCCCCTACAATATTGGCCCATTAATTATCCACTATCATGTGTCCCACTTAATAGCATTCCTGTCTTTGGGTAGATAACTCACTCTCTTGACCGGGTGACTTCCTGGGCAGATGCATATTTTTTCATATGGAGCAACACAAACGGCCCAGTTTCTTTTGAATGACCTGCAAAGACCCAGAGACCTTGGATTAGGAGGGATTTGGTCCATAACCTCCATGCTTCTCTTGTGTTATTTCATCAGACTTCCCACAATCCGAAACCCCAAGTCAAAAATAGCCACATGTGTTCCTGAATGACCTCACTGCACTGTCTGCGTGCCAAAATATTTTATGTTGATGGCCCATCTCTCCCCATAGATGTAAGTTCTAGGAGCACAGAAAACTTAAATTATGTTTCCCTGATGTATCCATCATTTCTAGAACAGTGAATATAGTCTGAATGAATGAATTGTTTCCCCTATATAGCATGTAGGATCATGTAGCTTGAATATCTATCATTTTGTTAATGTCAAACATGAGAGAAATCCAAGAAATGTCCTTGATTTGCAGGTTTTGAAAAGTCTTCCATTGGGCATGTGGGTAGGTACTGTGTGACCCAAAATGTCAAAGCCTTGCAAGAAAAAAAAATAATGCAAAATGTAAAAAAACAATGATTGCCATGGGGTATACATAAAACATCTTACAGTTACAAGTGTATTTTAAGCTGATGACAGTTTAACTTCATTTGCATATAAAACTCCATACTTTAACCCCCCCATATTATGTTATCAATGTCATATTTTACATCTAATTAGTTTGTGCATCCATTAGCATAATGTAAGTTTAGCTATTTTAATACTTATCTTTTAACTTTTATATTGGAATTACATTTATTTACCCACTACCCTTACAGGGATCTGGGCTACTGAGGGTCTCCCACCACCACAGGGCATTGTGAACAGTAACAAATAGCATCACTGCCTTTTCCTCACAAACGAAGATAGAAAAGTAACCAGAATGGTGCCCTTGATAATGAAGAGCACAAAGATATATATAGTTCCTGGACCCGAGCAGGAAGAGATGGGGTATCTGGACACTACGAAGAATCTGCATATGTATCCATGACACAATTACAAATATGTAACAACTTCCTCTTCACCCATTATTCTAAATCTTCATCAGTGGGTCACTACACATCACATGGTCTGATGAGATTTAGAATACAATTTTAAATAAAATGATTCATAGAGACAAGGACTTATGAAAATAGGTTGTCTAGGGTCTGCACATCGTAGGGTTTTCCCGGCATATATTGTATTATTTACAAATTATAGTCATGGTGTGAAAGTAATTGTGTCTCCTGCTACACCATAGATATTTATTTTATGGTGCAGAGAGCCCATAGAGCTTTTTGTAATTGCTTCGTAATTGTACAGGAAGTAGATGTACCACAGTTTGTGTACCCATCCCCACGACATTCAACACTGTGTTTGGCAGCGAGTGTATTTGCGTCCAACTTCAGCTTTCCCCCTCATTAATTTGGTTTTGCTTTTAAAATATTTTTACCCCCATTGGTCTTTTGAGTTCCTCTACCCCTGTTTTAATGTATTTTCTCTTGTAATTTTTGTTTCTTCTTTAATGATTTTCTCCTTTGTGATTATCAGTTGGTCGGTCTCTGGCTGTACTCTCTAGTACAGCTAGACCCCTCTTTGCAGCATGGACAGACAGACCCTGCTCCGGCACCCAGCCAGAAAGCATTCCTTCTCTGCTGTTAGACATCCTTTTGACTTTTTTCTTCTAATTTTAATACTAATTTAGCTCTAGTTTTGCCAAGTTTTGAACTTCTAAAAGATGAATTATTACTATTAATAATGTGATCCGTATTTTATTCTGCTGGTGAAAGTATAACTTTTTGCCCTGAACTCACTGATATCCAAGAAAGCCCTGGTAAGCCTTGGCTGCTGGAATTTCTCATTCATTCTGAATACTCACGCTCAGATATCACCTTTCTATCAGGTCTTCCCTGTCCTTACTCTCAGGCAGAATGATGTCCTCGACGGCCTGAAGCTTCTGGTTTATAAAGTCCTCTCATCGCGTGTCTCTGATTCACCATCTCGACTGAGTGTCTGAGTGTAGGAAGCTGGTCTTGCTGGTTGGCTGTATCTCTAACACTTAGCACAGCTAAGAGTATTTCATAGCTGATCAGTGAATGCCTCCCTCCATAGCTGTTTCTCAGAAGAAAAAAATCAAAACCATATTTCATCTGGTTTCTTTCTTTTCCATGTTATTTAATATTTTAATTTTAAGGTATTTTAATTATCCTCAAAAGCACACAAACCAATGACTACCATTCATGCACCTAGCCATAAGATTAAAAAGATTTTTGATAGTTTTCATTATTTGCTTTTCACATCTCCCTATTTGCAAATAAATGAAATGTCATACATATGAGGAAAATGTTATTCCTCCTCATTTCCTCCTCTCTTCCATTTCCAGGACTATCTGATTGGCCATTCTCATGCATGCTTTTGGACATTTAAAGTACAGACATGGACCTATAAACAACGTATATCTCTGTGTTGTATGTTTAAAATTTCTCAAAATTATGTGGCACAGAAAAAAAATGGGATAGTTTTCAGCACCACCTTCCATTTTTAGACCTACATTTCATCATGCATGGACAAGAAAAACAAGAAACCCTTCCCCCCTGTAACCTTACTGGCTATATTCAAGCTTCTAACATCATAAATAATTTTTATCTATTTTGTATATTAGTCAGCATTCTCCAAAAAATACAGAACCTATAAGACGTGCATGTGTGCATGTGTGTGTGTATAAAGAGTTTTATTATAAGAAATTGGCTCATGTGATTATGGAGGCTGGCAAGTCCAAAATTTGTAGAGTGAGCCAGCTGGCCGAAGACCCAGAAGAACCCATATTCCAGTTTGTGTCTGAAGATTGTCTGCTGTCAAACCAGGGAGAGCAGATGTTGCAGGTGAAGTCCACAGGCCCTCTGCTAAAGAACCCTCTCTTCCGTAGGAGAAAGCCAACCTTGTGTTCTATCAGGCCTGTGACCGAATGGATGGGGCCCACCTGCATTCTGGAGGGCATCTACTTGACTCAGCATCCCCTGACATCAATGCTAATTTCACCTAAAAACACCTTCAATAACATCTGACAAATATCTGGACACTCCATGCCCCAGCCAAGTTGACACATACTCTGCTTAGTTTCAGGTAAAAGTCTCTGAACAACACCCTTCTGTGTTCAGGAAGGAGGAGCCGTAGCCGAAACACGTTTCCTTTACCACTTCCTTTGGAAGACAGTCATAGCCTCAGATCGAATCATCCACCCTGACCTCAATCAGAGTCATAATACCTGCCCCTCACCAGTCTCAGATCCTTCATGCACCTTATGTATTATGAACAGCTCCATCCTGATCCGCCCTCTTTCATTTAATGAACAGGCAGGACTAAAACTAAATCCTTTACATGAAGTACTTAACCCTGCCTCAAACTGGTCTTTGTTCCTTGTTTGAACGTTCCTCCTGGTTCTTTTCTCTCAATACCCCTTAAGCTAAAGCCCTCGCCTTCTACAGCCTTGTAATCTATGCCATTCACTCCTCATTGAAGTCATGCTTAACCCAGTTTGTGAGATTTTAATTAATCCTTCAAGCCTTCCTTCAAGCTAATGTTCCTACTTGAAATCTTACTTCACTCGTGTTTGTAAAACTTTAATTAGTTCTCCAAGGCTGCTGCTTCTGAACTTTCTCTTTGACTTCACCAAATCTGCTACCATTTTTCATAAGATGGAAATGGCCATGTTGATGCCCTCTATTGTAAGCTGCAAAGTGGATTAATAACAAGTTTTATTTTTCATGGGAGGGAATGGACAGCAACGACTTAAATGTATACACTTCCATTTAAAAAATAAACTAGCTGCCAAGATAATGTTTTGTTTACATAATTATATAGTACTTCTTTTTCATGATCACAATCAAAATTTGAATGAAAAAAATCGTCTCCTTAGCCAGAATCCAAAGAGTCTTCTTATTCTCCTCTCGCCACTGGCAGTTAAGCACAACATCCTAGCATCAAGCTGCTGTTCCCAACCTGCACGGATGTCCTTCCTCTGGTCTCCTTCTGTATGTGTTCTATTCATGTTAGACTCTAGTATACATGCAATTCAATCTACAGTAAATCACTTATGAAACTTTAGTTCTTTTCCTATGCCCTAAAATTGTTTCATCATTAACATCAGCAGTTCCTTAAAGGGTTGTTAGAAATGCATCAATAATACTATGTGCAGGGTGATATTTAGAAATAGAATGATTCAATTTTGTTTTCTGGTTACTGACATTTAATCAACTGTCTGGAGTAATTGTGTTCAATTAGGGTTTCCTTAAATTAACCATTTAATCCAGGTGTCTGAATTTACTGGTCTAAATTCATATAAGTATCATCATATAGTTTTATTGCCAAACATTTCATTTTATTATTCGAGTCTATTGTAATTTTCTTGTTTATAGTATTGTTTTCTTTTTTCACCTATACGAATGCTTCTCTTGTATTTTTTTGTGTGGTTTCTCTTTATCTTATTTTATTGAATACTTAGCTTACTTATTTTAATTTTTTTGGCGTGCTAATATGGTAGGTGAAATTTGCCCACACACATAAATACACACACACTTTAC
The DNA here is from genome assembly GCF_019186645.2 of Phyllostomus hastatus. Classification (NCBI taxonomy): domain Eukaryota; kingdom Metazoa; phylum Chordata; class Mammalia; order Chiroptera; family Phyllostomidae; genus Phyllostomus; species Phyllostomus hastatus. The sequence continues at coordinate 23,260,865 of NW_025333737.1, read as the reverse complement.
CCATCAGCATAGGACTGCTGAATCTAAAGGTTAAATCAAGACTGACACACATTCATGGAAATGTAACGAGCAGGTATTAAAATGCTGGCGAGGTTCATTATAATTCCAATTGGCCTCAGTTTGAGCAGATAAGAAATCTAAGCCACTGTAAGACAATAACAAGATTTGACTGATTCTTAAGAATCTGAGTAGGTTTCACATAATAAACAAAACACTGTCTCCACAGTATGGGTTTAAAACATAGGTTTTCTAACAAAATATCTTATCCATTCATTATAGCTTGACCTCACCTCTGTTCGTCTCCAAGACGGGTACAATTGGGGGTGATATGTACAAGTATCACTGCTCACCCCACGAAAGCTGGAGCAGTCCTCTAGGTACAAGACTCCCCATGTGGAGGGAAGGAACAGGGCATGGCAAATAAGCCAGTTCTTTAAAAGCAGTGGCATTATCCTGCAGGAGAGACATGGCATTCGGTAGTGAAATGAGTCAGACAGAGAAAGACAGAAACTGTCTGATCTCTCTTACATGTGGAATCGAAAACAAACTGAACTCACAGAAACAGAGAGTAGAATGGTGGTTGCCAGGGGCTGGGATGTTGACGAGAAGAGATTGGTCAAAGGGTATAAACTTCCAGTTATAAGATGAGTAAGTTCTGAGGATCTAATATGTACCTGGAGACTGTAGTTAATAATACTGTATGGGAGGCTTGAAAGTTGCTAAGAGAATAGATTTCACACAGACCAAAAGACAACTATGAAAGGTGGTGGTTGTATTAACTGACCATATTGTGGTGATCATTTCACAGTATATACGTGTATCAAATCATCATCCTGTACACCTGAGACTTGCACAATGTTATGTGTCAATTACATCTCAATAAAACTGGGCTGCGGGGAGTTTCAAAAATGATAGATGTAAATAAGAGAGCATCTGGGGTCTCATCTTCAGGACCAGGTTAGGAGTGAGTTTACAGTGTACACCCTTACTCTCAAAGTGCTTCTCTACTAAGGTCTCCGCTGAGGTTCAAGGAAAAGAACCTTAGCTCTCTTTTCTTTCATCCATAGATAATACCTCCAGAAATCGATGAGTCTGTTAACATTGGCTTCTTGAGGTTTAATATAAGTTTCTTAAAAGCCATGATATTGAGGCCAGATCTCGAAAAACTACTAAGTTTTATCAAGGTCGGCGAGGAAGAAAAGATCGAGGAAGAGAAAAAGTTTAGAACGTAGAGGCTGTCACCCACTCTGACCTCAGATTTAACTGAGAAAAAGACCTGGAGACGAGAGGATGGAGATAAAACTATCAGCTTCATTTCTGATAAAGGCTGTCCCAAAGGCTATCCCAAAGAAACTATCACATTTCTGATAAAGGTGATGTAGATGTGTGGCCATGGAATACTCTCTGACACTCTAGCGTGGTAACAACTTCTGACGTGGCTCCCAGTGATGCTGGTACACATCGGGTGACCATGACCTTGTGTTATCCCCTCTCTTTGATTGTGGCCTGGTCACAGTGACTTGCCTCTAATGAAGAGAAGACAGCAAGATGCATAAGATGTCACTTCTGAGACTGAGTTATAAAGGTCTGACTTGCATCTTGCTTATTTTGCTGTACTGTTGGTTTCTCTTCCTGGCTCTTCCCAGCGTTCTTGCTCTAATGAAACAAGCTGCCTCATTGGGAGCTGTCCTATGGAGAAGCACACATAGAAAGGACCAATAGCCAACAATGTCACGAGCAAGCGGTGGAGGAGGTGGGTGGTGAATCCGTCCCCAGCCAGCCTTGAGATGGCTGTAGCTCTGGCCAATACTTTAATTTCAACCCTTGAGAGGCCAGGAAGCAGAGGATAAGCCAAACCTGGATCACTGACCACAAAACTGCGAGGCGATAAATGTTAAGTGGCTAAGTTTTGGAATAATTTGTCAGGCAGGAATAGATAACAAACTTCTAGAGAGCATAGTCTTACCTGAATGGTAAAGTGCATGTATGAGGACAGAATCCCTATAAACAAGGAGAGACTGGGTCTGCAGGAAAACAAAAAAAGAAAAGAAAAGAAACCCAGGCACTAAGCCACACACCCCCATGTCTACTTCCCAAATTACCCATTAGATAACTATATCCTCTTGCCCCAGGAGGTGTTACTCAAAGAGCAGAATTGTCCAAACATGATCCTGAGTCTCTTAGACAAAAAGCTAGCTAGAATCTGGGTGCTCCCCTTTCTCTCAGCTAAAGGGTAGACCCTTCAGGCTTAAACCACTTTGGGACTGGGACCATTTTTTTCATGGTCCAGGAGACCACCTCATCCCACAGACCTCAACTCCAGGTGCAGGGCAGCTGTCTTGTCCAGACTATATTGCAAATAAGAAACACTACAAATTCAGAACTGCACAGTGCCATGTACACTGTGCATTTGTCCACTGACAGGGCCATTTGCTCATGTTTATCCTGTGAGACAAGGCACTTATGGGGTGGGGGTAAGGTCCCTCCATGGGAGCAGAGTCTATTCTTGGTTTAGTCGATGCCCAGGCTGACATGCCTCTCCTTGAGACAATGGGGAGACTGTCTGCATCTCTGTCTTGCTGCTTCTGGCTTATGAATGTCCTTTTTCCTAATAAAGCCTAATCTATAATGTATGCTGTATTGTTATGGAATTTATTCCATGCTCTTGACAATACCCCCTCACTCTTACCAAGACAGAGAGGAGTGAGGGAGAGACAGAGGGTATGTCAGAAGCAGGTTTTCTTCTGTATTTTTCCATCCACTCAAGTGGCAATGTGAGAGGAGAGAGTTGAGTATCCCTTCCCCACCTCCTACACACATGTGCGTGCCCATGTACCCACACACCAATAAAAGGTAGAAAAGTATGAAAAGATAGGACAGGTTTGAGAAACACAAGTGAGTCTGCCAGACAAGATAAAAAGGTAAGTTCAAGGACATCTTGCGGTGTAGTTTCAGAATGCCACATCAGTAGTACCACCCTGTTGTCGCAGAACTCCACGTTGCCCAAACCTAGAGTGGTGCCCTTGCAGTTGTGCAAGGCCGTGGCCCTAGCAGAGCCTTTCTATCATGCCTCCTTCTCTCTCTTGACCTTTGTTATTTTAGGGATGACAGTTTTATAGGCACAAGCCAAAAAGGAAAAGTCAAAATGAGTCTGAGACCTGCACCCAAGGCACTGAATAGTTTCTTACCTTGTATTTGTGGGGCTGCTCCAAATAAGTAGCGAGATGATTCATCGGAGCCTCTAAAATTTCTCTGACAGTACTCTATCCCAGTGTCTGACTGAAGCTACTTATACCTCGTGTCACTTTCTGCAGCGACTCAGTTTTAAGCAAAGATTAATGCAGTTGGAGCATTTTGCAAAAGTAGTAAATCACCCTTGCAAAGGATTGCGACTCTGGAGCTTCCCAGCCCGTGCGTTATTCATGTAGCTCTCCAATACTGTTTTCATAAACAGATCCTGTTTCATTGGCTGCTAATCAGCCCTGCCAAAAGGGAGCAAAACGCTTGCAAAATGGACAAAATGTCCAGCTACTCCCTGTCTCCGGCTTTTCTTATAGTGATGGACTCTGAATGCACGCTGAATATATGTTTAAAAAGAGTTTGTGTTCCAAGCCACCAGGTATCAAATCTCATCCGAGCAGTAATCAATCCCTTTTTTTGGTAATCTATCCGTTAATTATTTAATGTTTTACAAGTCTCTCTTTTACTCTATTGGCTCTGCCGAACAATGAGAATTTCCGGTGTTAAAATACATGATGGTCACATGAGACAATGCCACCAGGATGGTTACCGGGAAGATGAATCTCTCCTTGGTTCTTTTATTACACAGTCAGAAGATAACATTTCTAGAAAAAAAATATTTTTTAATGTATAACATTACGATTAGTACATTGCTGTTTGTGTTTGTCTGTAATCATTGAGACAGCCTTTCAGGGCGGCGACAGTGCACAGATCAAAGCCCGTTCAGCCCTGGGATCCTGGGAAAGCGCACAGCACATGGCTGAGCTCACAGGGCTGCTAACAGCAGCTCCCCACAGTCTAGCAGGACCGCATATTTTCTTGAGCTTTTCTGTGATGCTTGTTTAGATGTGGGAAGCTTTCCCCAATGGGAGCAGATAAAGAAGTCATCTCATTTGAAGCCCTCATCGCCCTTATTCCAGAATCAAGACTATTTTGAATTCCAACTTCTTTATTAGATTCCTTGCCTCCAGGAAAATGTATATTTCAACACTCCGCCAATCTCTGAAATAAAGTTGAGAGAAGTCACCCTTAAAATCACCAACCTAACATTGACGGCACTTCAGACACCCTCTGCCGCTTGGTGTTACACTGTCAGGAGGCTAATGCAGCATTCCTAGTCAGAGGAGTGGCCTCTAGCATCTCCTTCCTTCACTTAACGTCTAAAAAAGCTTGGTGGCTGATATGGAGGAGACATACCTAGACACAAGCAAACCACAGGCAAAGGACTTCAGAAAAATACATCTGTCCATTTCATGACTCTGCTGACATCATGTCCTTTCACTCAATGTCATGGAAGTCATGTTCATCTATTGTTGTGGCTTTGTTTCCATTGATGCCATTTCATTTTCTCTCAAAGGTAAGTCCTTCTCTTCTTCTGGCAGGGAAGGAATTATGCGTCCCATTCATCTTCCATGTCAAGTGGGGGCTTGAGGAAGGGTGAACAGGGCTGGGGCCCATCACATAATGGGCCCAGTGGGCTAAAGGGAACACAATGCTTCTTCTTGGTTATAAAGCCTCTATTTAGAGCCACGTAGTATTAAAACTGTCAAAGATGAATAAGTAAAACAGAAATTCCCTTGCCAATGCAAAGGACCTGGGCAGATGGTAGGAACCGATGTGGGGGGACCCAGATATTAGGAAAGCTTAGGGACAGGGTGGCAAAGTAAGCAAATGAAAAGTTATGTGAAATCATTCCAGAGGTATGCCAGCTATCTTCAGAGGGTTTCTGTGTGGTTCACTGGCTACGGACTGAATGTTTATGTCCCCTCAAAACTCATACGTTGAAACCCTAACTCCCAGTGTGACATAATTCAGAGGTGGCCTTTGAGAGCCCATTGGATCATGAGGGTGAAGCTCTCACAATGGGATCAGTGCACCTACATGAGGAGGCACAACAGAACTTGCTTTCCCTTTCTGTCCTCTGCCTTAGGAGGTTACAAAGAGAAAAATGACATCTGCAAACCAGGATGTGGCCCCGCACTGACACTGCAAGCTCTGGCACCTTGATCTTAGACTTCCCAGCCTCCAGCACTGTGAGGAATAAATGACAACTGTTTAAGTCACCCAGGGCATTGTAATTTGTGATAGCACCTCAAGTTGACTACAATATCATCGGATTTCATTGGTCTGTTGGTCTCATTTAGAAGACAAGATAAATAAGCATTTATTTTTAGGAAACATAAATCACTCTGTGTTGTCTATAACATGTTTTAATCCTTTTTATTATATTTCACTAGTAGAAGGAGAGGAAAGCAGTCTTTAATATCCCATTATTCTTTTTTTTTTACTTGTAACAGTAAGAATGGAACAGGATTGTCCCTGAAAATAGCTATGGCAGAATGATTATAAAGTGGCATTTCTACTTGTGTACTGTGTGAGAATGACCCATTGCTCCAACATTACTCCCCACAACCACCAAGAAGCTGGTGTACTCACTGCATGAAGTCTAAACAATGCCTCAATCTATAGCAGCACTTCAATAGAACTTTCCAATAGAATGTTCTGTCATGTGGGAAGTATTTCGTATCTGTACATTCAATATTCAATATATGACTAACGAGCACTTGAAATATGGTTAATGGATCTGAGAAAATCAATATTAAAATTGTACTTAATTTCAGTTAATTTAAATTTAAATAGCCACTTGTATTGGACATATTGGATAGTGACAATACAGTTCTGTAGTTTCAGCGTCATGTGCTTTACCTCCTTACAGAAGCTTTTGAACTATTCAAGCCAGACAAAGCATGCTTCAGGTCAGTTCTTCGCCACTGTGTTGGGTTATGAACCCAATTAGGCTATCAGATCACATGGATTCATTTATCATTTGAAAAATATCTGCCTTTGCACATACACACACGTATATGTGTATACATCTTACTTCCCTATGTGTTTATATAAAAACACAGTCTAATGGGGAGAAAAAATCCATAAACTTCAAAGGATGTCTTAGGATATCTAAGCAGCTAGGTCGTGTGCTCCTGCTTATTTTACCCAATGCTAGTACAGCCGGGACCAACTTCTATTCAGTAACCTTATCTTCTCAAATAGCTATAAATACTAGCAAATCATATGGAAAATTGAGCTTGTGCAGAAAGCTCCAGAAAGCAAATATAAAAACCAAGCCTCTGGAAATATATATATTTGGGTCCATTGTGGATGAAACTGCAGAGAGATATCGTAGGTGGGCACCCAGTGTACTCCTAAGGGTCACAAAAGTCTGTACCCCTGACCCAATGTTGCCACTTACTAGCTATGATGACCCTGGTCAAGTTAATGTGCCTGAGCCTGAGAGTTCTTGTCTGTAAAAGAAGATATTCATTCCTGACTCTTAAAATCATTGTGAAAATTAAATAAGATACTGTATGCAAATAGCTTAGTATGTAATAGACTTCCAATGTCTTAATTCCTTGCCTTTTTATTTTCAAGGCAATTATTCTGAACCATCTGAAAATTAATTGAAGCTACGTATGTTCCAGAAGTATTTAGTCAGTCAGACACTTCTGTGAAATGAAAGTGCAGTGTAACTTTGTAAGTAGGCTCCATGAAAGCAGGGTCTCTCCAAACCCCAGGCAGATGGTCAGATTCCAAAGAGGGGAGAAAAAGCTTCTTTTTCAGAAAATCCTCTTCGGTTGGTACCTTCATTATGATTCGGCAAAATGCCACTTACAACAGATGGATATGAATACAGGCAACCAAAGAGGCTGCGCTTGTATCTCCATCTTGGCATATGGCACCGGATTCTCTCACCAGGCTGTCAGGCTGCTGCTGCGCCCCTTCCCCACCTGCAGATACAAGGCTCTGAGAGAGTGTCCGAGCTGAGAGGAGAACCGGCCGTCAGGTGGTTCTCCTGGGTTAGAAACCACACCTTTTGCCTTTTGAGCACTAGGAGCCCCTTTACAAAAAAATCTTTCTCTAAGCAACCTGGGAACGAAGGAGCTATTTAACCTTTCAAGTACATCTCTCCTTTCATGAACATTCAGGATACAGCAAGTCTTGGTAGAACAAAGTGGATAGGGATGCATTTAAGTTTCAACTTGGCTGGTCATTAAATAAAATTATTCAACGTATTTGATGTTGAGGTGCATCCTCTTCAAGTAGAAATGAACATTGCTTGAAAGCAGTGTGGGCATGATTAGGAATAAGGATGCAAAGAAGAGTTCTGGTGGTCACACTGGTATCAGGAGTAGTTATAGCAGTAACAGTAGCATTACTGAACATTTACCAACTACTGTATATGAGATCTGGTTCTAAACACCTGACAGAATTAGTGATTTAATCCTTATAGACACCTTACAAACATACCACATTTTGCCATGTACAATGTGCACTTTTTGCCCAGATTTTTTAGGGAAAAATAATGATGCACATTATACATAGGTAGTACTAATTCCGCATCTATATAAATGTTTGTAATTTTTTTATTTATGTGTATGTATTAAAAGTATAACTCTAGAAAGCAATAATGCCCTGGCTGGCATAGCTCAGTGGATTGAGTGTGGGCTGCAAACCAAAGTGTCGCAGGTTCAATTCCCAGTAAGGGCACATGCCTGGGTTGCAGGCCATGACCCCCAGCAACTGCACATTGATGTTTCTCTCTCTCTCTATCTCCCTCCCTTCCCTCTCTAAAAATAAATAAATAAAATCTTTTAAAAAAAGAAAGCAATAACAATATCCGTATGCAAAATAATATACTGGAATATGATAATTGGTTTTACTTCTAAATTTAAATAAATTAAAAATTGAATTAAAAAATTAAAGCTAATAACTTTTTTTCCTGAAAGTTTGGGTCAAAAACATGGGTGCATATTATACATGGCAAAATACAGCATGTATTTTGTGAAACAGGAGGGGAAATTGAGGCAGAATGAGGTAAATAAGTTGTCCATGATGACAAAGCTAGGAAAGGTGTGAAGTGGCAACAGATCCCATGCAGTCTGGCTCCAGAGCCTGCATGCAAGCATCACTGCAGATGTTAAGGGGAATGATAACTGTTTTTAAGGGGAGAAAAGAAAAATTCATAGGAAAATTGAGTATGTTAGTGAAATCTCCATCGGTAAAAAGCAAATGACAGCTATAGGGTCTGTGCATAATTTCTACTTGGCACTTCTTGCTTACATAGGAAAATTTATGAAGGGAAGGGTAATTCGAACTCACTCCTTTTTGTGGGAACCCAAATATAGTGTTACAAAAGTCAAAATCATTGCAAGCCCATTACAAAGAAACAGTGTAATTTAAGCAATCAGGCAAATCCTGAAAAAAAAAAAGGCTTTTATATTTTAATTGCTGACAGAATAAACTTAGTTGATGGGTGTTATATTCTTTAAATTTACATTTGGTGTTAATCCTAGTCTGTATTTATATGTGATTTCACATACAGCACATTAAACACAGCCTGAACTGATGAGAATGATTTTATTAAACCTAACATAAACTAACCATGTGTTGACATCAGATTGGTCTCACATGTATGTTTGAAACTTTTTCTAACCAGGTAGATTTTTGTTTTTTTCTCCCAGTAAAGGTCATGGACCTAAGGGGAGAAATACCAGTTGACTACAACAAAATTCAAAGTAGATACCTTCAGATTGATTTTTAAATTTACAAAAAGTCATCTCTGTGCTCACTTTGAGCATTTAGAACATGCCAGGCAATCTTTTCTGCTATAAATATAACAAGCCCTAAAAGATGTGCTTTGGTTCAATAGAAAGCCTGTGATGAGAATGTTAGGAAACTGGAGGCAGACTGAGATAGAAACACATACAACTAAGCAAAGAGACATTAACAGAAAAAGAAGTGGGAACAGATGAAAGAAAGAAGACGAACAAGAAACACAAAGAAGAGAGAAGCCTCAGCCTCCCGAAATTCTGTTCTGTCTCTCCTTTTCTTTTTCCTTTTTCAATTTAGTTTTGCTTGGGTTCTCCCTCCCTACACCTGTTCAGAAAGCACATCTAGGAAGAGACCTAGGCCAGTAGTGTGGTCACCTTATACCATTTCCTTCTCTCAGAGGTCTCAGCCCCACCTTCCGTCTTGCCTAACATCCACCTAGAGTTGTTTCATATGCTTTACGGAGCTTTATAGCTCTTTATGTGGAAAGACGATGTGGTGGGCTGAATAATAACTCCCCATGGAAGCCTGGGTCTTAATCCCCAGAACCTTTGAATATGTTGCCTTACGTAGCAAAGGGGAATTTGCAGAAGTTAATAAATTAAGGATCTTGAGATGGGGAGATAATCCCGGATTATCTGGGTGGGCCCAGGGTAATCTCAGGGTCCTTATGAGAGAGAAAGAGGAAGGTCAGAATCAGAGACACAGAGATGCGTCGGGGACAGCAGAGGCTGGAATGGCGCAGAGCCATGAGCCAAGGACTGTGGGCTGTCACTAGAAACGGAAAGAGGCAAGGGCACACATTCTTCTCACGGGCCTTCAGAAGAAATGCAGACTTGCTGACCTTATTTAGACTCCAACCTCCAGAACTATAAGATAATAATTTGGGTTGTTGTAAGTCACTAAGTTTGTGGTAATTTACTACAGAAGCAATACAAAACTAATGCACGAGGGCTAGTCGAGTAGCAATTCTTTATCATTGCAGAATTTAGAAATCCCTGCTTTTAAAAGGTTAAAGTGCTCTTTTTATCCAACATCTTAAGGAGCTAGTATGCATAAATAATTACAATAGTATCTCAAATGGGTCTGAGCTACTGGTGTTTGGCCAGATTGTTTTTTAAAGGTAATAGATTAAACTAACTTCATTTGTTCAAGAAATATTCTCATTAAAAGTTTCCATATAGGACATAGAAAGTTGAAAAGCTGTTCCCTGCCAACAAACTTTAAAAAGCAAGATAATCTATAAAATAAATTTTTTTCTTGAATCCACCCAAGAGTTAGGGTTGTAGGACAAACAACTTGCCTGAAATTGAAGAGAGTACAAGCACCTCTAAAAGAGCATGGGAGAAGGACGAGGCCAGCATACAGCTGGTGGGAACAATTCAGTTAAAATCATGAATTTCTAAATGCTACGTGTGGGCTGCTATGAAAGTACAGACAGCCACAAGGGGAGACCGCACCCACTGGCAGACTGCTCTCCATGGACCTTCACAGAGTGTTTGATCCTGAGAATGATTGGGGATAGGGTGGAAGGCCAGAGAAATCCCCCTCTATGGTTCAGGCCTAGGAGAGGAGAGGACAACAACACAGAAAAGGCATGTTTTCCCATATGAACATTTACCCCCTAGGGAGAAAATATTTAAGAGCCTTGAATGGGAGGGGGAAACAAAGACAAATCTGTCATTCCCAAAGCACAGATGCACTGCAGCTAGGGAAACCTGAGGGAGAGAGACAGACAGAAGAAGAAGGAAAAAAAGAAAAAGAAGGAGGAGGAGAAGAAAGAAGGAAGGAGGAAGAAGGATGAAGAAGGGGGAGGAGAAGGAAAAGAGAGAGAGAGAGACAAAGATCACTTCTCCTGTTCCCTCTTGGGGAGGAGCAGTTAATCATCCTGGGCACAGACCATTAAGAGTCACTCACCACTAGGAGAAGAAGAAGGATCGTTGAGGACCAGGGATACAAGAACTGTTTAAGATAAAGCTCAGCCACCTCCACTCATGCTACTCTTCCCCCCACTACCACCACCCGGCTATCAAATACCAAGGAACTAGGAACAGAACACTAGTGCTGTGGGTGTGAGGGAGTGGAGAGAGACATTCTCAGAGGCATGGCCTTTAAGCTGAGTGCAGAGCAAGAACACCAAAAAACTCTTCTGGCAAATCACCCCACACTCCTAGCAGGAGGTAAGGCTGCAGGAATTTGAAATGGATGGCACCCTGCAGGTCACCATAGCGACAGTAAAACACAAACCTTGCTCAACTCCTGATAGATTGAACCAAACTCCTTGCCCCCCAGTAACAGCCCAGTGAAAGGTAGTCAGTAAGAGAAAGGTACACATATATAAAAGAACAAAAACTAGATTTGTAAAAAAAACAAAAACAAACAAACAAAAAACAGAAAAATTGATAAAAATCAAAAGCATCCCTTTGAAAAGACGAATTTTTAAAAAAAAACTCTAATTAGTCTGATCAGGAAAAACTAAAGCAGACAAACACTACCAGCACCAGACAAGAAAGATGAACTACCGTTACACAAACACCAGACATTACAGTAAAAAGTAAGGGAATATATGGACATCTTCACGCCCATAAATCCAACAAAACATAAAATGAACAAACTCCTTGAAAGATACAAACTGCCAAAGCTCACTCAGAGACAAATGACTTTGAACACAGGGCACACATTTCCCCATTACTTCCCAAGATGCTTCAGTGGGCATGGGGTAAGGTGAGTAAGCACTGCAGATTGCTTTACGTCTTCATTCCATTCCCTTCTGTAGGTTCTGAAGTAGGGGGAAGGGTAAGCTCACAAGACAGTCTGGATGTCTAATTTCAACAAAAAATCTCCTTTTTTTTCCCCTCAGAGAATATTGTATTAAGAGCCCTGGGACTTCTGATTTGAGGTCTAATATGGCAAAATCTAGATCCACTGTTTTCTAAATTTTAAATAAATTTCTTGTAAATAAAACTCTTTCATTCTAAAAATTGACTCCTTCATTGGGAGAAATTGTATCCCTTATCCCACTAAAAATAAGCAGTTTTGGTAAGAGTTGCAGCCCTTTCTGAGGCCACTGAAGGATGAGTGGTTTTAGGAGAGAAAGAAAATGATGGTGACAGGATATGATTCAAGCAGAGTATTTTCTCAGGAGTTTTCAAATTAGAATGAATTTAAACATTTACGAGCATCTTTGGTACAGCCACAGACTTGGGAAATGTGAGCCTGGAAATGAACAGGCTCACTGAGAAACCGACAGAAGAGAAAGAGTCTGAGGAGGAGGGAGAAACAGGTGAAGAAGGAAGATGGGGTCCTCGCAGCACTCGGTCCATGGCTCAGGGAGCCCCGCTTGTCATCAACTTTGTTTACAGGGAACCATGGATCTCAGTCTTGTCTTCATTTTAACAGCAGAAAGTCCTGGCTAATATAAACATGACTGTATGAGAAAAGCATTAATGCAAGTGATACATCCATCCATAGGGGAATGTATGATATGCAACAGGAAGTCATTATTAAAACCAACACCTATTATTTGAAGGACTCAGATTGTGGGTTCATTACAGCTGAAGTTTTAGAGGATTTGGTAGAATAACTTCAGGTGTTACAGTCTGTTGGCTGCTGTGTCCTTCAGTATGGGGAAGGTAAGCTAGCGCTACTGAGCACAGACAGGGAAGGGCAGGAAACTCGTTTTGCTCAATTATCAGACAACAGCCAATGACCCCAACTAACATCAGAGAATCATGTGCCTGTTAAAGCGCATGAGTCACATCCTCCTCTGCATTCTAAATGACTATGCTACTCGGAAGTGAAGGGACCAAGAGGGCCAGAAGAATTGGCCATGCCTGGTCTCAGCAGATGTCAACCAAGCATACCTGCTAGGCAGAGGTAATATGGCCCCGCTGCACTCTGCACTGGTTAAACTGGATGCAGCAGAGAGCAGATTTGCTCTGCGTCAGCATCCCAATCAAGGCAGAAAGAGGTGGAAGCAAAGAGAAATGCTCTTAAGCTCAGGCCATAAGGAAAAAGGCATGTCCCTCCAGCCTGTTACTATTTCAAAGACTGAGGTAAACAGAATCGAGATAAAAGGTTAGGGCTAAGCAACATTTGGAATTTGTCTTCTGACTATGGAAGCTCATACACTGACATCATCCCACATTTCAGCTGGGTTTGAGAGAGCTGGATGGCCAGGAAAATCTCAAACATGCCAAGGTGTTCATAAGATTGATCTTCCCCAGCACAAGGGAATCCTCAAACTTCCTTTTTCTCACCAAAACACACGCAAAAAATCAAAAAACTAGGCTGATGAATCCATAACACATGCTCGGCAGCTGTACTACCAACATAGCACTGACTAACCCCTTGTGACTCTTAAATTTAGATTTATTAAAATATAAAATGTCAAAGATCCCATTCTTCAGTCACACTAGTCCCATGTCAAGTGTCCCTGTGGCTAGTGGCTCACCCATCAGTCAGTGCCAAAGAGCATTGCTATCTGTAGGGTGGTACTTGCTCTAGGACATAAACGGTCAGACCTCCTGATGGATGGAAACTATGGGAGACAGGAGACAGGGTCTGGGACAGCCGAGCTGGTGCTCCAGCAACTCCCTACAGAGACAGAAAACACAGCAGGGCACCACCCTCCCAGACCTTCTAGCCTCACTGTTTACAACACTAGCCGAGTACGGGGGATTAGGATAGATGCTCTGGAGCGGTGAGCATTACACCCTACTTCTCCTTTCCTTCATAATTGAGAGATCTTATTTGAATTTTTAAAACTTTTTCTCTATTTTTAAATATGTGAAAGGTGATGCAGAGTCAGAAGGCAATGAATAGTGATGCATAATTTTAATACAGGAAAGGAGAAAGAATTGGCAAGATGACTTTAATCTGCCATAGAGAAGGTAGGGAGACCAAAAAAGGCAAGGAGTCTTATCCTGGTTACTGGCCATTTCCACATCGCCAAAACAACGAAAGAGAGAATTCTACACTTTCTGTTAATTATCCTGGCACATTAGGATGACGCTCTAACCAACTGAGCTCCCCGGCCAGGGCACAACTTTGAAAGTTTTATCTCCATTAGCTTCTAGCTTCTATTTTACTTAGAATGCAACTTAAAGAGGGATGTCACCAGGTCACCGCCTCCAACCCCTCACAAAGAACAACAGTTAGAGAGCTACCCATGAATGAAAACAGTTCTAGATATGCTCAGGAGTCCACCTAAGAAGCTTAAGCAACATGTTGGAGCAAAAAACTTGTCAAAAATGGCACAGAAAGGGAAGGAAGTGGAGTTCCTTGGAGCTACATCATCCCATTCACCAAGCAGGCCCTGCTCTGGTACCAACGTGGAAATTCCCATCACTGGGATGAGAGAACAGGGTGAGCAACCAGCTTCCCCCACTTTCTGGGGTGCTGCGCAAAGCTTCACCCCTCCCACAGACCAGCTGAGACATCTAGAGGCTGAAAGGGACAAGGAAGAAGGGCAAGGGCTACCAGTGCCAGACACATGGCAGGAAAGACCATGGATCCCAGGGACTGCCTCTGCAGAGGCCCCAGCAGCCTTTGCAGCTGAGGACCGCAACAGACCTTGGAGATGCTGTGGACTCCTGTAGCTTCCATCCCCAGGGACCCTGTTGTAGAACCCAGCGGGCTGCTCTACAGGGCACTTCAGCAGCTTTGCCACTGAGAAAACCAATGGCCAGCACAGCTGCTGGAGTCTCCCTGCAGATGTCACCCCTGAGGCACCCACAGGGTTTGCATTTGCAGGCTCCAGCTGCCTGAGACCCACCCCACTCCACCAGCCAGAGCTACTGCAACCAGCATGCCCTGGGATCCTCATCAACAGGATTTCAGTAAATTCTCTCATCGAATTCCGAGGGCAGAGCCCATTTTTCTTGCTGTCTGCGTCTCTTGCTGGTTCTTCCTGGAGCCGCTTCATTGGGCCCCTCATCCAACCGCAGTCTTTCCTGCAAAAAGCCAGTCCTGGATGTCCAAATCCACAGCCTGTCCCCTTCCTCTGGCCAGTCATGGGCATTCTCCAAGCTCTGCCTCCAAACAATAATGTCTTGCAAACCCTCCACACATTTTAAAATATAAATAAACAAAACCAACCAAAATGTGGAGAGTACAAGCCCTCTTCCAAAATAAAAAAAAAAAAAGTAGATCAGGTAAGTCCTCTTATCTATAAAGGGTAAAAAATCAAGTAAATGTTAAGCAAATCATTGACCTACCAAGTACTTCAGTAGCACTGCAGAAGGAAATAAACACTGAAGTTTTTAAACAAGTTCTAAAAGCATATTTCTGACTATGACAGAAGTTATTCAGCATCCTTTTTCCCTTATGGAGAGGCTTTCAACATGGATTCTCTAAAATAAGCCACACAATGGATGGTCACACAATGAGAGATAAAGAAGGCTGAACCAGTACAAGAAAGTGAGAAAGCAGAGAAAAAGGTAGGAACCATATGATTTCACTCATATGTGGGATATAAAACTGAAAGCAACAAATGAACAAACAAAAGCTCAAAGACAAAGATTCAGTAGTTACCAGAGGGAAAAGGTGGAGGGAGGTAAAGAGCAAAGGGGATGAAACATAAGGCGACAGAAGATGGTTTGACTTTGGGTGCTGGGTACGCAATGCAATAGACAGATGATATTTATAGAATTGCACTCTTGAAACCTATATAATCTTATTAACCAATGTCACTCCACTACATGCAATTTTTAAAATATATACATGCCATAGGGTAGACACCAGTATTTATTTTTAAAGTGCCATGTTAGAATTCAAAATGACACTCCAAACCACTAAGTCTTGAGTTGACTCTCAAGAAAACCAAGTAAGAGATGAAAATGATCAACACTTGGAAAACACTTCAAAAAGGTGGAGGGAAATAAGCAGAGATAAGCATGAGATAAGCATGAGATAAAAGTTTTAGAATGAATAAAATGGAGAAGCAACAAGTGGATAATTAGTGTGTTTTATGAAAAAAAAAAAAACAGCACCCTGAAATGAAATCAAGATTTGAGATAGAAGAAAAAAAAAAATACCATGCCCTGGTCAGAGACTTCACTCTGCCCACTGAACAACTCATGTTGTAAAAGGCAAAAACTCTACTAACTACCACCTAAACAAGACAAATGTATGTAACTGGAGTCATATGTCAGAATTAGAAGCTCGAAGAAATGACCACAAACCTGTTTAGATTTAACACTATTGGTGAATTCTAGTTGTTTCTTCTGCTGCAAGACACATGCTTAGCATGGGAAGAGCTGGGGTTTCTCAGCAATCACTGTGATGTGGCATGCTGGTTCTGTAATTACAGAGGTCAGGAGAAGAGACAGGCCCTTCGCAGCCCCAACCCTTAGGCACGAGTGGATTTTTTTCTTTTTTTGGTGATAATACCTTATTTTCTCCTGCCTTTTGAATTTTCCCACTCATGCTAACAATTTTCTTACCAAATTTTGAACTCATTTATTTGGTTGCTTTTAATTAAGGCGAAAGCCAACGGCAATATGTTTATATAGCTTTCCTGACACTTTTAGTGCTTACCTCTAAGAAAAAAAAATAGCTCAGGGAGTTTTATAGTTCACAAAAACTTAGTCTTTAACTCAAACGATGGCTTTAAAATTCCTGCGTAATGGTTTATGTTTTACACATGTTTACAATAAGGGATGTCACGTTGATGAAACAGTAATTTATTCAAGCTTTATTAAACAAAAGTCAGCTTAGACCAAGGCAGTAAGATTTCAGCAACAGTACAGTTACAAACTACCGTGAGGGTCATGCTTATCATTCAAGCCAATTTTCAGTAGGGGTGGTAGGTCTTTTTATTTTTCATTGCTTTTTCAGTTTAGAAAAGCAAGTCCTCTGAGTCAGTGTCTAGGCCTATGATAGGCCTGCCTTGGATATGATACTAATGTGAGTCGCTGAAAGAAAAGATCGAAAGATCATGGTTGATCACATCAGGGTCCAAGTACCTTTGCTATAAAGTCAATTAATGCTGAACTAGAAATCCAATATTATGTTTCACTTAAAAGTTGACTGCATTAAACCAATGATGAGCTTAAATGAGTGACTAAGTAAAAACATCAACAATCAGTTACGGCAAATTTAACTTTTATTAAGCCATACTATGGGACAAAGTAAATGATTTTGAATCGAGAAATATTGCCCTTAAAGCATTGTCACAGTAACAGTCAGACCTTGTGCATCTGTCATGTGCATTCAGGACAATTTCTCTTTAACTGGTCTCCCTACCTCTAGCTTCCTTCCCCTCATTTTCTACATTCTGTGATTAGTAGCGAATGTACAGGAAATATTTGGTGAGCTAATGCCAGTTGTTGTTGTTGTTGAGTTTTTAAGAAATATTTGGCAAACTTTGGTGTTACCCTATAGCCGAGAATTTGTTTTTCATAAAGGAAAGACCAAATGCTTTCTAATTGGCTTTTTTCTTGCATGTACTGGAATTTAAGCCCCAGATTGATTTCCTTTATTACCCAGATCAATAATTGAGAACTTCCAATTTGGATGCTCTATTCTGATTGGGCCAGGTTTCTCTCATGCTGTGTATGTAGCATTAATACTGGTATGTTCAAGATTTTAATCGTCAAAGAAACCAGAATTATAGAACACTACCGCAGCATAATGACAGTATATTTCCTTCTCACGAATTAGTAAAATATAACAGGATATATACATCCTAAAGAAAAATCACTTAAAGGAAGAAAAAATGAAAACTTATTGCTCAAAGCTTCTTTGTTTGGACCTCATATTGTCTTGTATTTCACTTCTGTAGTTTTAGAATAGAAAGAAAATCGCCCTATAGTGTTCTAAGTTAAAGAAGAAACTTGATGCTGTTGCATGGCCTTCTTGAACTTATTGCAATTCAACTGGGAGAGTTACAGCGTGATGACACATCAGCCCCACAGCTTCCGCCCTGAGCAAGTAGTACATGGGTCACACCATTTAATTCTCACTCCAAACCTTTCACTGGTTGCTCACTTACCCATATAGAGTTGACTGTCTCTGTGTTCATACTGTATCCCAAAAGGGTACTTACAAATTAGAGGTTTGGGATCGTTCAGCTTTTTCAAAGAAATTCCACCTTACATGGAGAATCAGAATACTATGAGTAATATCTAAAGACCATTTAATCTTCTATTCGATGTGAAATAAACAGAAAATGTTAAAAATGAGAAAACAGCCCTGGCTGGCATAGCTCAGTGGATTGAGCATGGGCTGCGAACCAAAGTGTCGCAGGTTCGATTCCCAGTCAGGGTACAGGCCTGGGTTGCAGGCCCTGACCCCCGGCAACCACACATTGATGTTTCTCTCTCTCTCTCTCTTTATCCCTCCATTCCCTCTCTAAAAATAAATAAACAAAATCTTTTTAAAAAATGAGAAAACAAAGCAAAAATAAACATTTTGGTTATCCCCAGTTTCTCGATGTCCTGAAATTCTAGAAACTTCTGCCTCAAACAGGTGGAAAGGATGTAAGTAAAGCTTAGCCTAGGCCTCAGAGAGAGCTCTAATTTTAACAAGATTCTAATATAATCATTTGCACGTGGTCATTATCCACAGGCAAATTACATTTCAGAGTCTAAGTCTATATTTCTTCTCCAAGTCAGTAATTTAACAAATGCCTTCTTGTAGGTAAAAAGACTTTATAATGAGGCTAGACTTGATCCACAGACATTGCTGAGTACATTTGCCTAATACAGACACTCTACTAAGTTTTATATGATAGTGACAAGGGAGAAATACAGGCCATTACAGTCTAAATAAGTCACAGAAAGACAGAAAGAGACACTGAATGCTGAGAAAGACTCAGCTATAAAATTATGTACCGGGCTTAAAGTTCAGAGCAATAGTTATTTAGGTTACCAGTTTAGGGACACATATATGTAGCCTTCAATTAATTCTAAATGTATATCAAAATGTTTACTATAATACTTATATACCTCAGTCACACCCACTACAGCATATTTCAACACTTACGGCCTGAAATCTTAAGGCATCCTCTTTTTATCAGCGACAGAAACTTGATTGAGGTGATAGCCTGGACATGCATATGTAGTTCACTCAATAGACCACAAGGAATGTAACAGATCAGCAGCCATCCTGGGGACCAAGAAGAACCATATCTCGAGACTATGAGAATTTTTCACTAAAGAAATTTTTTAAATGTTATAATTTATCCCATACTCTCCCCAGATTCGTTCAACTTAAGTTACCAATTGTCACTCTCAGTTACCAGGTACAATATTTATAATTCTGTAGTAAATAGGAAAGAATGGATAAGCTAAACATATTTGTATTTTTCTATATAATATGCTTTCATAGACCCAGCAAAGTAAACTTCCTTATTTTTATTGAGTCATAGTTGAATTCACTTGGAAGTTTTGGATTAATCAAAATAAGCTCTAGATAACATGACCTAAAAATATTCTACAAAAAAAAAGTTAATAAGTATGGGAGTAAGGTGACTGAAATCATTAATAAATCTGCAAATTCTTAATTTAATATTCTTTAAAATTCTTAATGAAATGTTAATATCAGAGGCAACCATGGGACAATATAAAGTATGATATTCTCAGCTTAGCCTATCATCTCTTCTTAGAAATGCAAGTGACATGGATTGTCTAGCCCAGCATTTCTCAAAGTGTGTCCCACAGTCCCTTGTAATATTCTGTGAAAAAATATCCAGGGGTTAACATGTTTGAAAATTTTGCATAATATACCTTTTCCTGTTACAGACTTATACAATGGTAGGCATATCAAAGGAATGGAAAATCTTGGAAGAGTAGGAAGGAAATCTGTTACTTAGAAAGAAAATACAGTATAATAGTTTAAAAGACCATGGACTAGATTGCATGTGTTTAGAAGCCCAGCTTTGCTTCTAGTAGTTTTGTGAACTCAACTTCCTGGTGTTTGTTTTCTTAAGATTATAGGAATGCCTACATCAAAGAATATTCTTGTGAGAATTTCAATCAGTCTATATGAAAAAAAAAATGCTTAGTCTCTGGCACACTGTAAACATTATAGAACTGTTTAGTTGGCCTTTCTCAAGTTTAACTGAACCCCTTTGTGTGTGTCTGTGTGTGTGTGTACATCTCTTAAACAGCCCAGAGAACATGGTCTTGTTCGAGATCATTTTGAAGAATGGAAAACCACAGTCACAACAATCAATCTCATTTACTGGGGTTCACAGGGAGCAGTGGACAGGTGGGACTAGAACCCAGGACTTCACCCCTGTTCAATGCTGGTACACACGGTGTCTTTCCATTTTTCAACTGGTTGTCTTCTAGACTAAAGCACCTTTCTGCCTCTATGTTCTCCCATCCCCTATAGGCAGCCAATTGATCTTTATGGATTTCATTGTCCTTTAAATTTCAAAAAAAACCACCTTTTTTAGAGATCTGGGCAATATCTTGAAATTTCAGAAAGGGTTAAATATCTTCCCTGAAATTGTTATGATGCCTTGACAATATTGTTCAGTAATGCAGAAAAATTTCTACGTGCACATTTTGCAAAAAAGAGTTTCCAGTCTTTGTATTATATTGTACATATATATTATTTGTATTTGGAGGGAAAAGAACTCTAAGTTTTCTCTATGAAGAAATTAAAAAAAAGAAATAGAAGAGTCTTGGAAGTGATAGTTTAAGGTTTTTGTTAGTTTGTTTTGTTTTTAATGTTTCCTAAACATCTAGCTGCTTTCTTTTATTTCTGATATTTTAACTGCTTCCAGTGTACCTGAGATCCAGGCTTCAAACAAAGCTGCAGCTTTGAATGGAAATGAAAGGACATGTTGCCCTGGCAACGGGAACCACATAAAGTACCCACAGAGCACTTCCATCTCTAGCAATTTCCCACTCATTCTGTAGGTGTGCACCTAGATAGCGTGGAGAATGGAGCTCTGTCCTTGGACTCTTTCAATAGGAGAAGTCATTGAAATCCACGTTAGAACTAGACAATTTCACATGGGGACATAGTGGCATACCTCTGACGTCTATTGTAAATGTGAAAAATGTAGATTTGTGCAAATGAATCACATTTGGCCATATGGCCAACTCTAGGTAAACATCTGTTCCTTACATTTTTTTAAATGAAAACTGAGTTTGGGGAAGCCTCACACTTTAGACTATAAAGACTGAAATTTGTGATACTAAAAATCCCACCATATGTCTTCTCACTCCTAAGCATCCCTTCTTGACTTTAGCTCTCAAACTTGCTCATTTAGTGCATATGGTGGGAAAAAATCTCCTTAGCAGAAGGAAAATAAGAATTAGTGCAAATGTTCATTCTTTTATTATTCAGGATGTTGCATTATCACTTAAATAAAAAGTTGAAATTTTGAAATTAGCCCCTGCTGTAGGCGCCCCCTCACTCCACAATGAGTCATATACCAGAAACTAGAGTCCATTCATCCACTGACTAATTCATCCATGAATGTACAATGAAGTGGGTGTATCTGTTGTATCCACTGCATTAGAGATTCAAAATATATAATACAAGGCCACTACCCTTGAGGAACTTACAGTTTAGGTGAAAGGTAAAATAAGCCATAAAGATGAAGAACATTAAAAATGCAAGGGTAGCAGAAACAAAGAAGGAACTCCTACCCTTTGTGATGGGATGGAACTGGAGAGAATTGTGCTAAGTGAAGTAAGCCAGGAGGTGAGGGGCAAATACCATATGATCTCATCAGTAAGTGGAACCTAATCAACAAAACAAACAAGCAAGCAAAATATAATCAAAGACACTGAAACTAAGAACAATCTGACAGTAACCAGAGGGGAGGTGGAAGTGGATAAGGGGAGGTGGAAGGGGATAATGGGAGAAAGGGGGGAAGAATTTTTAGGAACATCTGTAAAGGACATATGGACAAAACCAAGGGGAGGTGGAAGCAAGGGAGGGAGGTGGGGATGGCTGGGGTGGGGCGAATAGTGATGGGTAAATGCAGACAAGTGTACTTGAACAACAATAAAATAATGTTTAAAATATAAAAGGGTAAAATGACTCTTATAGGTACTCATGTATGAATGGCTCAAGTTTTATATTCCAGACATCCAGAAAATCACCCTCTCTTTAGCCACCCCCTCGATGTCATCCTTTCAGTTTAGCCTTGGAAACAGTGCTGTGATCAGTTTCTTCTTATCTCATCCCCTTTGTCCCTCCACCTTCAGGCTCTTCCATTTATTTTTATTAAGTGAGCAAATGCTGTGTCCCTTCTACATATTAGACACGATGTTAGGTTCTGAGGACAAACAAAGGCAGCGGGAGATTTATAATTCACTGGGAAATGCAGACATTAAAACATTAACCATGCCCTGGCTGGTGTGCTTCAGTGGAATGAGCACTGGCTTGGGAACCGCAAGGCTGCCAGTTCGATTCTTAGTCAGGGCACATGCCTGGGTTGCAGGCCCCTGGGAGGTCGGTCCCAGGTTGGGGTATGTGTATGATGCAACCAATCAATGTTTCTCTCCCTCTTTGCTCCTTTTCTCTCCCCTCTGTCTATCAATCAATCAATCAGTCAATAAGATTTTAAAAAATATTATCACAAATGATTATACAATTATACAAATAATTTACTCAACACTGTTGCAGAGCGAACTTTCAAAAATCAAATGTGATTCATGGCAACTCCTTGCTCGAAAGCCTCCCCGAGCTCCACCATCGCCAGGAAGGTGAGGTCATTTCTCATTACCGGCTCCCACGTGTGCCAAGTCCCAGACATTTGACCAGCATTGATAAAATGGATCATTCTTCCTTTGACTGTGCTTGGAAACCTCGTTCCTGTGATCTGGAATGCTCAGCACCGCTTGTCTGACTAGGAATCGTATTCTTCCTTTATTTCCATAACAAATGTAACCACCACCCTCTCCCCTACAGTGTCTCCTTCATTTCCCAAACACAGCAACTCCTTTTTTCTATGTATTGATGCTTACCGGAGCTTACCGACATGGTAGCTTTTTCAGCAAGTATTAAAGTTGTTGATAACTTTAAACCACTCTTAAGCTGTGTTTTAAGTATAATTAATAAAAATTTTCATCTTCAAGTAGGTGCTTGGTAAGTATCAGTGGCTTGCATGAATAAGTGAAGAAAATGTTTGATCAGAGTTTAATATATGAAAATGGAACCTCGAACTCTAGAGAAGAAAGATATGATCTGACACAAAATTTTTAATGTATGATGCTGGTTGGATCAGAACATTCTTTTGAGGGTTTTAGCAAAAAAAAAAAAAAGTATAAAAATAAAACCCCCTTGTCATTCTTGCTCCCTTCCTAATCTACTTGAGATCCCCTTGCTGCAAATTAAACTTGGCTTATGCTTTCATTATGCTGACCTTTGCTAAGGAAACTGTCAGCAGTTCAGCTAAATATGATATTAATGGGAAGCCTGGAATAGAATATTCCTTCTGAGGGCTGCTGCTCTTCGAGGCCAGAAGCTATTCCAAATACCTCTGACTATCTCCCAGATGCAAGGCCCGAGGAAGCCGACTGAAATTGCAGTCATGTTCCCCGGAGTACTCAGATTCCTTTCACTTTAAAACAGGATTTTAGCAGATACGTAAGTGGTTTTCAATGACACTGGAGTGAAGTTTGCGTGTGATCAACCCAGTAAATTCTAATATTCAAGGACACGTTCACTAAGGATTTGACAGGTGGCCCTCTAGTTAGTAGTTGGACATTGTTAACATGAAATGTACTTTGTTAAAAAAAAAAACCTCTGAGAGCCAAGGCAATGACATATAGCGATATGTTTTAAGGTGTTCAAGTAAGCAAGATAAAAAAAATTGCCCTAAGAATAGATTACCGTATTTTTCAGACTATAAGACGCATCTAGGTTTTGAAAGAGGAGAAAAGGGAAAAATTTTTTGAAGCAAAAAATGTGATAAAATATTTAATAACATAAATAACATAATATTTCACTGATATAAATGTAAACAGAACTCAACAGCAGCATTAACAACCATTATTCCTCCCAAATTTATGTTGGGGGGTGCATCTCATAGTCTGAAAAATATGGTAACTACATAATAAAAAGCTGGAATTGACTGTTCAGTCCTAACCAGTTTTTGAACTGATTTCACAGAAACTTTAAATGTTTGTTTCCCTTCTTCCACTTTTTACCTTTTTTTAATAAAATCCGACTTTGATGAGTAGAAAGATGGAATACTAAAATCCTAAGAGGAAATACATTACCTTTTTACACTGTACCTGGACTGATGAATCTCAAACTTCCTGGATACCTGGGAAATAGTTGGGTTGACTCTTGCAAGCAGATCAAAAATTACCTATCAGCAGACAAATATGCTTCCATAATATTACCAGTTTCAAAACCAAATTGAGGATGATGCAGGGAATACTGTATTAGTACCCAAGAAATTCTGAAGGTCATTACCGAAGCTTGGATTCACCCTTCCCTCTTTCCATCATTCATCATACATGTGAATATTTTCATGCTTCTCCCCCAACTATGTTCGTGGTTTACCAGATGAACCCTGTTCCTTTGTTATCTCTACCCTTGAAAAAAACCTACAGAGTTTTGCATAAACACTAATATTTTTAAATGTTAACAAACACAATTTGGATCATTGTAATGTAAACTACTACAGCAATTGCATTTCAGTACATCAGCTGAACCCATTTGCCTTGATGCATTATGTTTAGCTAATGGATGACATGGTCATATGCACTTCTTCTTGGCCATAGCATACTACTTATTTCATTCCTTAGTGTAATGGGATGACTGTTTTTAATTTGAAAAAAATTAAATGGTCCCATAGCACACATTTTAACAATTTACCTTTTAAGGTTCACTAGCGGTTAAAATGAATGACAATAAAATGCTTACTTACAAAAAGCACATTGGCTTTAAGTTTATTTTAATTAATGTGGGGCACAGTTTACCTTTGTAAATTGAACGTCTTACATGTCCAATCATCTAACCGGTTAAATAACAGCTCTCCTGCTCTCAAGAGCTCAGAATAGGGCTTTGGTCATGAGGAAACCTTAAAAACTTTGCAAATACATAAAATATAATTCTCACATTAGCATAAGCAGCTTATATGTAGCTCTGGACTTGGGTGTGTTCAACATTTGACAGTTTTCTTCATTTCACTAAGTTGTATCAAATGACCCTTCTGGCTGGGCTTTCACAGATATAAATTCCTGGTTGCAATGGATTTATCTAGAAAATTTTGAAGATGAATTTTCACATTTTCTAAAAAAAGGCAAAATACCTTGCCAAAAAATATATCACTAGACGTTCCTACTTAAAACCTCCTCTTCTTTGTTTTCTGCATGTTTGGTTTTGTGTTTTGGTTTTTGTATTGGCAAAAAACAGGTGGGTGTTTAGATGATTAAAATCCACACGACTGGCCCTGACCACATTGCTCCCATGCACCAAAAGGGTGCCAGTTTCACCCAGGGTCAGGGCACATACCTAGGTTTCAGGTTGGATCCCCAGTCAGGATACTTTCTATGTATCAGTTTCTCACATCTCTCTCTCTCTCTCTGTCTCTCATTCAATAAATATTTCCTTGGGAGAAATTTTTTTTAGAGAGGGAAGGGAGGGAGAAAGAGAGAGAGAGAAAGGAACATCAATGTGTGGTTGCTGGGGGCCATGGCCTGCAACCCAGGCATGTGCCCTGACTGGGAACCGAACCTACGATGCTTTGGTTCGCAGCCCGAGCTCAATCCACTGAGCTACGCCAGCCAGGGCAGGTGGAATTTTTTAAAAATCCACATGATTGCAATGAATAACAGGGTAGCAAAAATGCATCCAGTAGGATTCCTATTGCCACTATAAGCACTCTTCCAAAAGATAGCAACGTATTTATAACCTATGTCTTCATTAGTCTCTACCAATTGTCTTTGTTGAGTAGAGCAAGGTACTACTCTACTGAGCAGGTGACTGCTTTCTTCACTTTGTACTTCCAGCTTAGCATTCTAGATATACATCCCTGGGCACTCTCCAAATTTTGGATGCATCAGTAAAAATTAATTAACATGTATGTCTACAGCTGAAAAAAAATAAGAAAACCCCTCAAAAGAAGCAATGGTACTTTATATTCATCTCAAATTATAAAAATCATTAAAATAATATAAGACCTTAAAAATTATGATTTAATCTTTACTTCCTAACCAAACTATATGATTATAGAAGCAAAATGGAAAAAAGTAGGACAAATAGCCTGATATTGCAATGGAAGCAGCAGATCTAGGATATACACAAGGATTGCTTATTTTGATCTAATTACTAGGCTTTGAAGTTCAAAACAGAACATATACACACCCATCTCCCTTAGTCCTGGCCTCTTGTATTCAAATGTGTCCTTTCTCTCTCAATCTCAGTACTGAACTCTTTTTATTATTTATGGTCCACCGTGTATGCACCCAAAGCAGAACACTCTGGTACCAGTCGTTTTCAAACTTGAGCTTACCATCTGAATCACCAGTTTAGACACAAATTGCTGGGCCTATCCCAGCAAAATTCTTATTTTTGGACCAGAATTTTGCATTTCTAACAGGTTTCCAGTGATGCTGATGCTGCTGGCCTAGAGACCCCATTTTGAGAACCACTGCTCTATACTTATCTTGAAATATCCTGTGTTTGGAATGGCAGACCTGGTTTCAAATAGTCTCTCCTATTTATCCTTCAAAATTAATGTTTCTTAGTAGATTCCAAAATGCTGGGGTTAGGTGGGGGAGGGAGATCAATAAAATAAAAATGGGACTTAGGACACAAATACTCGACACAGTTACTTTCCTTCTCATTCCTCCTTCCTACTGCCAACCCCAGGGCAGCTAACCTCATTGAATTAACCAAGGAAATGTGATATAAATTAAATAATTCACACTACCATGTAAACGGCTGATTTGGAGCTATATTAAGTCAATGTAACAAGTAAGCATACTCACTTGTTAAAGAGCAGCTTGTTAAATTAAATAAATGGATCTTTAAATCATAAGTATTTCAGCCAAGTAGAGTATTCGGAGTGGGAGACTTTACTTGGGATCCAACTTATCTCTTTAACCTCCCAATTTTGTCTGAAGAAGCGATTCTTGGGGGGGGAATAAAATTTTAAAGAAAACCTCCCATTTTTTATTCTTGATATAGATAACTTAATAGGAACCAATTTCCAGCAGTGCCTGTAATGACAATGGTAGCTATTGAATTGGGTCTCACCCCCTCAGCTCATCCTCCGGACGTGGGTGAAGTGAAGGTGGCGCCTATTTCAATATCCCTTTGGGCCTCTTTCTTCTCCCTCAAGGAGGCCGAATTAGTTCTGCTGCATAAGTGAGTGAAGAGCTGCCCTCTGCCCCAGCAGAAGAAAAGCAGCTGAAGATTTAAGAGAATAAAAGCATACATATAAAAACCGCATTACAATGAGGAAGTGAATAGATAGATAAAAATAAATGATTGATGGATAGATATACATTCCTGATTTCTTTGGGGTCTGTATTTGCTTGGTTAGGTTCAAGAATTAAAAGTCAAAGAGGAAAATATCGGAAAAACCCCCATGCTAGGTATGAAGTGTTAAATCTTCTCCCAAAATGAAAAGGACTGCAAAAAGAATAAGATCTTTACCAACTTTTCTAGACACTAGCTAACACAAATATATTTGTGTCATGATTTTTTTTATGTAAAATAATATAGGAAATAAACAAGTTGGCATCCTCTTTGTTCACTTTTCCAGTCCCTTCCCTTTCTCTGGAGGAAATCACTATTGCAAATTTACTATGAATTTGATTCATATTTGCCACATTTCTATGCACCCGTGGAAAAATATAATACTTTGTTAATGCCTCATACATTTCAAAAATATTATTTTCCGCACTTTCCCAGTATTGCTCTCTCCCACAAATGCATTTTAAAAACTGCATGAAATAAAAGAATAATGTTATATTTTTCCCAACTTGCCCTTCCCTCGTTATTTTCAAATCAGAGTTATGGATACATAGGCATTTGTCTGATAGAGTGACCCACCTTTGTGGGTTTCCAATTCTCATAGATCATGAGAGCTTAGGTACCAGTTAGCATCTCCAGTCCTCATTTTTATTTATTGTGCTTTTCCTATTAGCAGGGTTTTTTAAAGAAAAAAATCTCATATACTTCAAGGGTAACCAGACTGCACTGAGCAGGGGTCTTCTCTGTTTTTCTGGTTACTTAGGTAGTGGTAAACATATTAGCAGGTAGCTTTCTATATATAAAAAAATTTCTATCAGTCGACAAGAATAAAAGTGTATAAGTTCTCCCTCCCTCCACTTCAGCTCCCAAACTGCTGATTGCCTCCAAGATGCACCTAAAATGAAACTATGCCAGTTATCTAAGGGCATGGTTTTGAAAAACTGGGCTCCTTAGTTATGAGCATGACTTTGTCTAAGCCCGACAGATTATGCTTGAATAGTAATGAGGGCTGAGAACACTGACTTTGAACAAAAGGTAATGAAAACAAGTTGTGTAGTCTAAGAGTTTCCACTTTACTGGAGCCGAATTTTAGGGAACCAAAAATATGTCTTTGTCATTTTAAACCTACCAAATGCACTTATGATACAACACAGGTGGATGGCATAAAAATGGAGGAACTATTTTCTTCCTGTATTTGCTAAAACCTACCAAGTTGACACCAGTTTTCCTATGTATAGAACACATCCCTAGGGGGATACATATTATGTAGGTAGGTATAAATTTTAACAATTTGAGCCAAATTTATTTCCTATATATTTAAAATTACAAGGAGCTAAATACCATTGATCTGAAGTTAGAATTTTAGGCATGTTAAGTCATTGTGCTTATTTATGACCGTTTATCCATGTAGAAAAAAATCGATATGGAAGATTCAAAGTCTACATCTTGTCCCTCGGTGTGCCACTGATCATCTCTATAATAAAAACATAATCATCGCCCTGGCTGGCGTAGCTCAGTGGATTGAGCACGGGCTGCGAACCAAAGCCTCACAGGTTCGATTCCCAGTCAGGGCACATGCCTGGGTTGCAGGCCACGGCCCCCAGCAACCGCACATTGATGTTTCTCCCTCTCTCTCTTTCTCCCTCCCTTCCTTCTCTAAAAATAAATAAATAAAAATATTTTTTAAATTAAAAAATATTTTTAAACATATTCATCATTTGAATAATTTGGAATATGCCATTAATAAAATTATAGTTTTATTGCAATGTGTTCTTTGCATGAAATATAATTTAACAGTAATATTTTCTATGTGATATTGACAGCAAGACACTTAGCAAGCTAGGGCTTCAGTTGCTTCATCTGATGAAGGGGCTTGGGTTGAACATAATGGGATCTTTCAGATTCCTTCTGGCAGCACCAGCCTTTGACTCCAGCCTCCAACTCCATCTTCTCCCATCACCATCTGGTGAGGAAAATTGAATCATCAAAGCCAGAGTAATGCTAGTCTGATGAATTTGTCTCATCTAATAATAATAATAACAACTCCCATGTATGAAAGGTCTAGTGTGTGCCATGCTACGTTTTAGCTAATCCTCATGGGCAATCCTATAAGGCCATCATAACTACACTCATTTTTAAAAGATTTTTTAAAAAGGGCAGCTAAGGAAGGGGCAAGGGTGGAATAGGGAGAACACAGAGAAATTTTAGGGCAGTTCAAATGCTCTGCATGATACTATATAACAATGGATACCTGTCATTATCCATTTGTCCAAACCCATGGAACGTACAACACCAAGAATGAACCCTGAGGTAAACTGTGAGAGAGATGACGTGTCAATGTAGCTACATCAAGTACAACAAGAGTGCTGTTCTAGCGAGAGATGTTCAATAATGGAGGAGGCTGTGCATGGGGTGGGGGAGCGGGCTGGGGAATCTCTGGACCCTCCTCTCATTTTTATTGTGAATCTAAAACTCTTCTTAAAAAATAAACTCTTAACACACACACACACACACACACACACACACACACACACACACTACAGATGACATGCCAGAACTGGTGTTTTTCAGAGACTAATTAGAGGAAGGTGTCAGCACCAAATGAAACCTGGAGAATTTTTCTCTGTTGGGTTAAGGAGATGGAGTTTAAAAAGGCCAAGACTGTAGTGCAAATGCATGCACAGACATACAAGACACATGCACACATGTGTGCCCTTCTCCTGGTGTTGGGTGATTCAGGGAGTGGGACAGGCTCACAATCTCATTTGGGCCAGAGATTACCCAGGTGTAGTTTTACACCTGTAGATCCATCACAATTACACACCTGCGAGGTCTTAAATAAAGGAAGGTTTGTGAAAGAGTCAAATGGCTGGAAGTTCTAAAACAAAATCTTCACTGCAAACATACAGTTAGAACAAAGGTCACATTGTCTTCATTTGACTTTATTAACAAAGATCAAACTGTAGGTGAACTTTACTTTAACTGAGCTCACATTGTCTACATGTTTCATTTACTCCCTTAATGGAGATTAGAAATTCAAATTCAAGATGTTCTTACTATGAAAACAAAGCAGAAACTGAGTTTTTTGCCTTTTTAAACGTAATGCACTAACGTCCTCAGCTCTCACGCTAGTAAAATAGACTTAGAATATTAACACTAGTTAATAACAACATTGTTTTAAGTCTTTGTGGTGGATTGAAGACAGCCAGAAATTCTTTGATACTCTGTCCACTGAAGGGTAGAATCTAATTCCCTAAACCCATGGACCTGGGGTGGCTTTGAAGACCAATAGAATGTGATGGAAAGGACACCCCAGGACTGCTGAGGTTAGGTAGGTCATAGCAAGCTTGGGATTCTCAGAACACTCACTCTTGTGCTCTTGAGCTGCCGTCTAGAGAGACCACACAGAGAGAAGAAGAGAAGGAGTCAGTGAGGCAGGAAGGCGGGGCCATCCGGCTGTTTCAGACTCCAGCTGCATCTCTAGACATTCTAGAGCAGAGACACGTGTCTCCCATAACATTAGTCACGTGTCTAAATGCCTAACCCACACAAATATGAGCTGTAATAATAAAATGGTTATTGTTTAAGCTAAAAAAATGAAAGCTTAAATAGGTTATTAATTCTCCCAATGTGACACACAAAAATAAAGGGAATAAATATCATGAGTCTATAGCCACATCTTCCACCTCTCACACCCTCTTTATCCGGCAGACTGCCACTCTTGGTACCTAGCTGCCACACTTACACAAATACTGGATTTGCTTACAGATTTTCAATTCTCATTTTTGCAACATTTACTGAACACCCACCTTAGACTTGAGAAACATCGGGCTTCTAAGTCATCGTCAGGAATGCAATTTGTATTTGGAACCTGGTAGAGTTAAGAGCATCAGTCAGAAAACTGAACAGTGTTAGATAATCTTCCTTATGTTCCATCTACCCTGCAGCTATTCAGTAGACAGCAATTCTCAATACTCAGGGCGTAAAAAAACTGAAGAGGTAATGTAATGTGTAAGAAAGTATTTAAATCTTATTAAGATGAATGGAAGTAAAATTCATTTTATGCTGAAAGGAGAAGATTTTAAAGGGAGTGATTTCTACATATTGTTTAATATAGTGATAATAACATATATGTATAGTACTTTAGTTTATGAAGTCATAGAGGTATAGATAGCATCTTGATCTGTTAATGTTTGAAAAACAAATCTAGTAATAACAGGAAAAGAATACTTGAAGTCACTTTTAAATTATTTTAGAAATGTGGTTCTATCAAGTTCTTTTTTGTTTTCAATATGAGTTTGTTAAGAAAAGTTATTGAGCTTCTCTTTCCAAATATCAAACAAATCACAATGTTTTCTTTGATTAACTTCTGTTTTCTTTATTCCCAGCTTGATGTCACATATCAAAGCAAAATAATATCTTGGAAGAATCTAACGTAACTCTCCAGTAATCATCTCATTTGTACTCTTCTCGGCATCCGAACCATTGTAATTATTATCATTAACAGAAGTGCAACATACATGAGCACTACTCTGATTGGTTATTAAGAATGTAACGAGTACAAATTGGTTGAGGGAAGACACAGTATGCCGATCCTTCCCTGGAAAGTGGGCATGATGTTCCTGTTTACCAAAATGTCAAAAATTAAAAAGGAGGGAAGGGGATTGTGAGGGCACAGAGTAAGCACCCATCTGACTCCCTTCTGCAAGATTACACTCATACACAAATTTTAAAGAATGCACAAAAATGTCTGTGAGTCTGGGAACAATTTACCTCCCTGTTGAGATACAATATGTGAGTGGTCTTTGTCTACTTCAGCTGTGGGAGGATCTGCTGCTTAGAACTATGATCGTAAGACCTGAGGACAAAAGCCAGCTCCTAACATGACGGTGCAGAAAGAAGAAAAACACTTGACTGTACCATCCAGCTTTGGGATTCATTGACACTGGGGCCACCTACCTAGGGCTTCTTGATGTGGGAGATAGTAAGTCGATTATCATTTAAGTCATTTTTAGTCAGTATCTTTGAACTTGGGGTAAAAACTATCACTATGGGTACAATGTATCTTAGAAAATAATAAAAAATATTTTACTGAAAACCGGAGTTTATATAAACTGAAATCCATGCCTGCTACATTTAGTTTGCTCTATTTCATATATATGTATATATGTATATACACATGTATGTTGCAAGAAGCTGTTATGATTCACTTTCTTTAAAAGTATATAATGCAAAATCACCTGTTACAATTACCTCCAATGCTTAAGAATGGCTTTGCTCTCTGCTCTCGTCTCTGCCTCCTATTCCTGCAATGGTAGAGGCAGGCAGGGCTTGTCGGAGAAACAGGACACATTTTTAGGCTGAGGACTACCTCAAAATATCTTCCAAAATTTTTGCTACTGTATTAAGTATTAGAAGAAGAAGAAAAGAGAGAAGGAGGAGGAGGACACCAAAAGTGGGGGAAAAGAAGGATAAAGCAGTAATTGCTTAATGTTTATATTATAGGTACACTGTTAAATATTCCACCAGGACTTCACTTTCTGGGGTTTACATTTTAACCATTTCACTGCCCAAGGTACTAAAAAGGAGGCAGAAGACTTGGTCTTCAGTTCAAGAAGTGAGCAAACATCCCTCTTTAATGGGGAAAATGGTGATTTGCTCTTTACAGCCTGTACAATGGATGTTTGTATAGTAATTGGGACATCTATCAGCCTAACCTAAGTGGAATTACACATTTTTTAAAATCTAAATTTGCAGATAAAGGCAGAATGCTAATTAAAGTTGCTTATTTATGGGAAAACATTTTGAAAAAAAAAGAGCAAATCAATTGAATTACTACTTTACATTCCTTCCTTTAATATTTAGCACTGAAACTTCAATAAGCAAAGATAGTTTTATTATTTCGTCTCCTGCTGGAGTGGACTAATTCACTTGGTCATGACAAATATGTATCTGAATATCACCTGGAATATGAGTCATTAATTATTCTTTAAAACTGAGTATATATTCATTCAAACGTATGAGAATCATAGAGAGGGAAATACGACTATGATAAGGCATTCTCATGGGGACATATGTTTCCTTTATATGGTAATCAATAGAATAATAACAAGGGTAAAACAACAATTCACAAATTGTTACGTCTGATTTATACTCTGTGATGATTATGTTAGATTACATCTCTTCTGGTTAGAAAGCATAATTTCAAACTCTTTGAAGTCTGGAAACGTATCATATTTAACTCTTAATCACCTAATCCAGGGACGACAAACTCATTTTCACGGGGATCCACATCAGTCTCCTAGTTGCCTTCAAAGGGCCGAATATAATTTTAGGACTGTATAAATGTAACTACTCCTTAACTACGGGCAAGGAGCTCAGCACTGCCGACAGGTAGAAACAAGGTGTGGACCAGATAAAACAAGGTGGAGGGCCAGATTTGGCCTGAGGACCTTGTGTTTGCCACCTGTGACCTAATCCAAGCTTTGCAATGTAAGGCAAAATGCAAGTATTATGAGTTTAATTAAATCTACAATTAAATAAGGGTTTATAAATTTACTTACTTCTATAATAGTCTAGATTATCTAGTACCTCATAAGAATATTGAAATATAAAAGATGAGGTATCAGTTAAATTGCAAAGGCAACTCTCAGGCATAATTAAGATAAAATTTGTGACTTTTTTAATTTAAATTATTTTATTGTTGTTCAATTACAGTTGTCTGTATTTTCTCCCCACCCCTCTCCCGGCCCTCTCCAAACCCGCCTCCCTCCCTTGCTTCCATCCTCCCACTAAAATCTTTGACTTTTTAAGAATCCTTTTCAATAATTGCTTTGCTTAAAAATATTTCAATTATAAACAATCAACTATGTTGTTTCCTTTGTCCAGAATACTCTTTCAAGTCTCAAGTTAAATGTCATTTCTTTCAGAGATCTCTTCTGATCTTTCAAACAGGATGGAATTTTTTTAAATTAAATTTTATCAATATCATACATTCACTGTGAATAAATACATATTGCAATCATACTTGGGTAATTATTCTTGTATCTGCTTTCTTCAGTAGATTGTAAGCATTCTGAGTGCCGAGACCACAGCTTCCTTGTTTACAGCTATATCCCCTGTGGCACGCATGGGGTCTTACACTTTGTAAGAACTCAGACACTATTTTTTGAGTGACTGAATACACAGAGGAAGCAGGCTTTCTTATGGAAGGCAGCAAGAAGTTAATTTCTGTGAATTATCACATATTTTATGAATAATGCCAATAACAATACCTCAAATACAACAACTGAAACACCAGCATCAAATATGTAAGTGTTTACATTTTTTAAAAAATGTATACAATCCTAAAATGATTAACTACTTCAAGATGTTATCTGTGTATTACAGAATTATAATTTTCTGCTTTCATCTTGAGATCGCTTATACATTTTTCTCTTTTAAATTTAATCTTTGTACTTGTCCTTACTAGGTAATATATATGTAACACTTTAAGAGCAATGCGTTTGTTGTGGGGCCAGTGCACCAATCACAAGGAATGACATTTCAGGGACAAGCTAACTTTACTTTCAAGAATGATGTTTCTGGCTTCAAGGTAGACATAGCAGAGTAGGTAGATTCTAATGACACCTCCTCTCATTGACACCAAAACTACAGCTACATGTAGAGCAGCTCTCTCTGCGAATGACCTTACAACCAGCAGAACAGATTTGCTACAACTATGGATATTCTTTTAAAAGTCACATTGAGACAATTAGGAGGGAGAGAGACTACTCCCCATGAAGTGACCCATAAATATAAAAACCTAGAAAATCCCCTCAAAGAGTGAGGGGGTCCAAGCCCCAGCCTGGGGGACCTACACCAGGAAGTGGGGCTCCCATGGCATCTGGCTGTGAAAACCAGTGGGGCCTGCATCTGGGAGTGCCAAAGGGTTGGAGGAAACCAAGGTTGCACTCTTTCTGAGTCCTGGCACAGAGGAAGCAGTTCGAAAAGCACCTGGGTTGCATGTGAAGGTGACGCACTGACTAATTTTAGAAGGGACAGGAATCTGTTGGAACTTTCTCCTGAGTCATAAGTGCTAGTGGGTGCCATTTCTTTCCTTTTTCTTTACTCTTCTTCCACCTACCTGGTCTAACGCTGGCAGGCACAATTTCTTACACTCTCCATTAACCTTGCTAACATGTTCACCCCGCCTTGGCATTTCCCTGAGGATTCACCCAGACTGGCACCCGTCTAACGCAGCTCTTGCCCTGCTACACCTGGTGGGTGGCTTCAGTTGGCACACAGCAGTGTGTCTCCAACAGTCAAGGTGGAAGATTGCAGCCACTCACAACAAAGGCACATCCTAACCCTGGCTGGCGTAGCTCAGTGGATTGAGCTCGGGCTGCAAACCAAAGTGTCACAGGTTCGATTCCCAGTCAGGGTACATGCCTGGGTTGCAAGCCACGGCCCCCAGCAACCGCACATTGATGTTTCTCTCTCTCTCTCTTTCTCCCTCCCTCCTCTCTCTAAAAATAAATAATAAATAAAATCTTTAAAAAATACATTTAAAAAACAGTTGGGTTAATTGTTTGGGTTCTGTTTTGTTTTACTATTTAAAAAAATACTGCAATAAATCTTTGTGCACACCAAGTAAAAAAAAAAAAAAGGCACCAGTGTGCCCGCAATAGTTGTGGCCAGTCCACATAGCCAGCTGGGCCAGACACCAGCATTGCCTGCTAGTGTTTCCATTGCTATATTGTGGACCAGTCACAACAGGAGGCCACACTAGTCTACCCAGTGAACCCCTCTGGAGCACCTGGCCACAAAGGATACCTTCTAAATAAAGCCACTTTTTCAAGACCAGGAGACATAAACGACCTACCTAATACACAGAAGCAAACAAGCAAAATGAGGAGACAAAGGAATATGTTCCACACAAAGGAAAAACAAAGCCCTAGAAAAAGAACTAAATGAAATGGAGGTAAACTGTCCACTAGATAAAACATTCAAAGTAAGAGTCATAAAGATGATCATCAAACTCTGCAGATAAGTGGAACAAACTCAGTGAGAACATCAATACAGAAATAAAAATTATTTTAAAAACCTATCAGAAATGAAGAATATAACAACTGACATGAAAACTACACTAGAGAGAATCAATAACAGGTCAGATGGCACAAAAGAATGGATCTATGATCAAGAAGACAGGATAGTGGAAATCACCCAATTAGAAAAATCAAAATGAAAAAAAAATTAAAAAGAATGAAGATACTACAAGGACCTGTGGGACAACATCGAGTATACTAATATTTGCATCATAGGGGTCCTACAAGGAGAAGAGTAAAATAAAGGGATGGAAACCTATTTAAATAAATAATGGCTGAAAATTTCCCTAACCTGACAAATAGACATCAAAGTCCAGGAAACAGAGAGTCCCTAACAAGATGAACCCAAAGAGACCCACATCAAGACACAGCATAACTAAAATGTTATAAGCTAAAGATAGAGTCAATTTTAAAAGATCATGGGAAAACCAACTAGTTACATACAATGGATACCCATAAGATGATCAGCTAATTTTTCAACAAAAATTTTGCAGGTCAAAAAAGTAGTGGCACAATATATTCAACAGGATGAAAGAAAAAAATTATAACCAAGAATACTCTACACAACAGGTTATCATTTTTAATTGAAGGAGAGATCAAGATTTTCCTAGTCAAGCAAAAGCTAAAGGAATTTATCACTACTAAACCAGCATTACAAGAAATGTGAAGCAGAATTCTTTAAGTGGAAAAGAAAATGCCAAAACTAGAAATAAAAAAATACATGAAAGAAAAAATCTCACTAGTAAAAGCAAACATATAGCAAATGTAGTAGATCAACCCCTAACAAAGCGAGTATAAAAGCAGTTATATAGCACTAAGTACACAGCTATCAGAAATTAATGAAATATAAATGAACTAAGTGCTCCAATCAAAAGACAGAGGGTGGCTGAATGGATTTAAAAAAAAGGGAAGAAAAAGACACAAATGCTGACTACGTGAGACTTTAGATTAAAAAACACATGCAGCACTGGTTAGTATGGCTCAGTGAATTGATCACTAGCTTGCAATCCAAAAGGTCACCATTTAGATTCCCAGTCAGGGCACATGCCTGGACTGCAGGCCAGTTCCCCACTCAGGGGTGTGCGAGGGGCAACTGATCTATGTTTCTCTTTGCACATCAATGTTTACCTCTCTTTCTCCCTCCCTGTCTCTGAAAATAAATAAATAAAATCTTGAAAAACAAAAAAGACACAGCCTGAAGAAAAGGGGGGGAGGAAAAAGACATTTCATGAAAATGGAAACAAACAAACAAAAAAGCTAGGATAGCAATACTTAGACCAGACAAAATAAACTATGTAAAACAAAGGCTGTAAGAAGAGACAAAGAAGCAGCAATTCCACGTCTGTGTGTATATCTGAAGAAAACAAAACACTAATTCAAAAAACTATAAGCATCCTTATGTTCACTGCAGCAATGTAATACTTACCAAAACACAATACTAATCTAAAACATATTACTTCCAGTCATGGCAATTTAAACCTGGGCCTATTCTACCTGATGGAGTGAAACTAAAAGGTATATATGTTTACGAACTGTGGTTACTTGATCATTACTGATAAATTGCAGTTCTCCAATAGTTTCAGTTAATGTACAGATAATGGGAAGAAAAAAATGAGTTAGTTTTATGAAAAGTATCTTTCATGAACTAATAAGAGACACCTCTACTCCTGCTATTTTTAAAACCGAAATATAAAACTCCTTTGCCTTAGCCAACACCTGACAACCATCCAAATGCCAGATGTCAATTGTTGTGCTGTGTTTTGTGTCATAGTTTTCCTTAATTAGTTGTTTGCATCTTATTAACCTTCATATTATGCCCAAGTGCTGAGAAAGTTCTGTGGCTGTGAAGAGGCACTGAGTTGTTCCGCTGACTCTATTGAACTGCTGAGTGTTGTGGGTGGGAAACAGGTGGAGAATGGAAACAATGACGAACCCACAGCCCTGAACCAAGGACCGCTCCCTATGCAAGCCACACAGCACAGAAGGGTGAAGACGTTCTTCAATGCCCTTCCGAGTCAGGGGAACATCTGGAAACATCACACTTTTTTATGAGACCCAATTTTGTGCAGGCTTTCATTAACAGCATACTGCTTGGAAAATTCTGGAGGGTAAACAAATATCTGTTGCTGTGGTTCAGAAGCCTGACATTTTATATGACTTGAGCTGTCACTAATAGTCATGTCACTGCATTAACCTGTACCCAAAAAGACACTCAACAGGAATGTCGTGTTTTGATTTCGGTTCTGTCAAGTTTTGCTTTCCAGAAGTGGTTCTTTATAGAATGACTCTAAAGCAAGTGTTCGTGCACATATTACCTTCTCTCTGGAAATTCTTTTCATGAAGGGTTAAAATTCCCAAAAGCAGTGGAAGGGCAACCCTATAAATGACACCAATGGCTATGTCATTCACTCTTTATAAAAAATAAAAAACCTCCTGTGATATAACTTAATAAGCTCTGCCTTAATATTTATGGATTGCCCACACAGAATCTGATACGGTGGATGTCTCACTTGTTAGGTGAATTTATAACTGATGGTAAAGGTATAGTTCCTACCTCTGTAGACCCCTCAATCTGCTAGTGGTGATAGGACACACTCCAAGAACACAGGTTTGTGGAATTACTTTAATTTGGGCTAAGAGAAATCCTTCATGGTTTAGTTGAATATCTACTATATCCTTAACGTCTTCTCTGATTTCTCTGCCATTTTTTTCCTCCCTGACTCACTCATCTATCCGTTAAAGAAAAAGGAACAGCTCAGTTGCGAAGTGCCAGGCACAGTTCTAAGTACTAATGGTACGGCAGTGTGCACGACCTTCCCGGGCCCACACTGTGAGAACTAGCAACCTACAGGATCACAGTCACGAAGCAACTAATTGCAGATGGCACATTTTGAAAGGACTGAGGCTATTATAAGACCATTTTACAGTGTGAGACTGGGAAGAAAGTGTGAGATTTCTTGGAGAAAGTGAATTAAGCAGGACCTAAAAAGAAGAGCAGGAAACTCCTAAGTACTTACTTATGTTAGCAATGTTTTATAACCATTTTTATAAAACAATGTTATTTAGCATTATTGAATATAAGTATCCTTAACCACAAGGTAGGTAATAGAGTTAGTGACTAAAATGGACGTAACGTTGCCTTCAACTTGACTAAGTTTTAGACAAGTTTTCTCCTAATTATAGGCCATGATCTATCTTTTCTTAGAGCATTTCTGCCCTCTTTTAAATGTAGATATTCTCCTAGTCTCTTGACAGTTTTATAATCCAGCAATGTCTTCCTCAAGGGCCTGGGAGTCATCCCTTTGAAATTTAATCAAGAAAAAATGAAAACCATAAAACTCCTGGAAGATTATACATAGGCAGTAAAATCTCTGACATTTCTTTTAGCAATATTTTTTTTCTGCTATGTCTCCTCCTGCAAGGGAAACAAAGAAAAAAATAAACGAATGAGACTGCATCAAACTAAAAAGGTTTTGCACAGCAAAGGAAATCATCAACAAAAGGAAAAGACATCCTACTGAATGGAAGAAGGTATTTGCCAATGATACATCCCATGGGACCTGTCAGAATGGCTGGCATCAAAAAATCAACAAGCAAGTGCTGGCGAGGATGTGGGGAAAAGGGAACCCTTGTCCATTTTTGGTGGGAGTGCAGATTGGTGCAGCCACTGTGGAAAACAACATGGAGGTTCCTCAAAAAATTAAAAATGAAACTTTCTTATGATCCAGCAATTCCGCTTCTGGGGATATATCCAAAGAAACACAAAACACTAATTTGAAAGGATAGATGCACCCCTATGTTCATTGCAGTGTTATTTGCAGCAACAACCCAAGTGCTCATCATTAGATGAGTGGATAAAAAAAGTGGTGGATCATATATACAACGGACTAGTACTCAGCCAAAAAAATACAGAAATTTCACCATTTGCGACAGTATGGATGGACAGAGAGAGTGTTACGCTCAGTGAAATAAATCAAAGAAAGACTAATATATGATTTCACGTATATGTGGAATCTAAAGAACAAAATAAGCAAATAAGTAAAATTGAAACAGACTCACAGACACAGAGAGCAGACTGGTGGTTGCCCGAGGGGAGGGTTTGGGGAGGGCTAGCTGGAAAAGGGGAAAGGATTAGGAAGTACAGATTGGTAGTTAACCAAATAGTCATGGGGATATAAGGTGTAGCATAGGAAACATAGTCAATAAGTTGTAATAACTATGTATGGTGCAAGGAGGGGACATCAGGGGAACACTTCGTAAAGTATGTAATTGTCTAACCACTATGCTGTCCACCTGAAACCAATCCAAAATAATACTGAAAGTAAACTGTAATTGAGGAATAAGATTACATTTAAAAATACAGTGCTCCTATCTCCCAGTCTCTGTGGGAGCAAAGGAGCCTAACTTCTGAAAGTGCCAATTAGCAAACCTAGACTTCCTGTATAAATTGATCACCCTCCCCCTGATTCCTTCCAGCACTCTTCCCGCAGCTTACCTCAGTGCTTAAAAATCTCTCCTGCCTTTCGCTTCAGTGAAGTTGAATTCCATCTCTTTTCCCTACTGCAGTAGACTGGACCTGTATTACAACAGCCTTAAATAAAATCATCCTTGCCTATTTACTCCATCCAGTGCAATTTTTCTTTAACATTAGTAACCACAGGCTGCAGAGAGAGTACTGTGTTTGAAATCACAAGCCCAAGATTCAAGTCATGTGACTTCCAGGAAAACTGCTAGATGTCTCTGATCGCAAGCTAGTTATCAAAGGAGCATGAAAAAATCCCTACCAGGACCACTAAAGGAGGTCAC
Organism: Phyllostomus hastatus; assembly: GCF_019186645.2. Taxonomy (NCBI): domain Eukaryota; kingdom Metazoa; phylum Chordata; class Mammalia; order Chiroptera; family Phyllostomidae; genus Phyllostomus; species Phyllostomus hastatus. The sequence continues at coordinate 23,219,721 of NW_025333737.1, read as the reverse complement.
GTTGTAAAGGCATCTTGCAAACTGTTACATGCTTTGTCATGGGAATCCTATCCTGCCTTCAGTGGCTAATGCAGAGCTGAGAGACAGTGGAACATAATTGTTGAGCATGTGGGCTCTGAAATCAGAGTGAATCTTAAGTACATTTCATAACCTCTTTGCCTCCATTCCTCTAACTGTAAAATAAAGATAATAGAACTTTCTAAGGTTGTAAAGAATAATTAGCAGATAATTATTCCTGGCAGATAATTAGCACTGGTGAAACAGCAGTCATCATTATCAGGATATGTACTACATGTGCACGAAATGTAATTAGGTCTCCCCTCTACTTAGAGGTCTCGGGTCGCTTCTCTGTGTTCTTGGTTTAAAACCCAAAGCTTTGGTGCAAGTTACTCTCCTTCATATCCTATGACTCAGTTTTTTACAACTTCAGGTAAAATTGATCTACAATAAACTGCACATGTATAAGTTGCATACTTTGATCATTTTGAAATATTTATACATTTGTGAAATCACCAAATCCTATTCATTTACGTATTTTATTATTGATAGAGTAGGATTCTGTGGCCCTCAGATTATATTTTTGCATTGCCCTGGACTTCCTACCTTCTTGCTCTCCCCCACCCACTCCAGAAATTTTCACCCGAGTCCTTCTGACTTACCCTTCAGGATAAGCTCACAGGTTACCTCTTGAGAGAAGCCCTGCCCAACACTGTAGACTGAACCACCTAGTCACATAAGCCCCGGATGTTTCATTCATACAATTCTCACAGTAGTAAACTCATGCACTTTATATTACACGACTATTTCCTTCTTCTTAACTGGTCTGGAAGCTACATGCTAAATACTGTATTCCCAGAGTTGAGCATGTAATCCTGTGCATCTAATTGGAAATAGAGTTTCCTCAAGTTTAACATGTACTTATTAACTTTGTGTGTGATATTTTGGTAATGCAAAGACTTTTTAACTTTCAGAAAGGTAAATATACCAGACTTACCTTTGGAGATACATTGAACTTGTAGGTTCTTTCCACTGTACCTGTTCAGAACCTCATCCAGGAGGTTCTTAGGCATCACTTTCCAGGCTCCAGCCTGGCTCACAGAGCGGGTGGAAATAATTTCTGCCCAGCTCTCCCACTGTAGAGGCCAGCTGTCTTAGTTTGCCTGGGACTGAGTGGTTTCCAGACACATGGGTTTTCCGTGCTAACTTCAGGGTAGTCTTAGGCAAACCGGTACTACTCCCCACCCAGACTCGCCAAGAGACAGGACTCCCCTCTCAGCCAGTGGTGTACTGGTCTCAGTAGCCTTGTTACTAGAGGAAGTAAGACTGGAGTTAAAAACAGAGAACCCAAGGTACAATCAGATAAAGCCACTATCTTCCCTGAAGTGGATGCATCTACTACTTAGCCTGGCACACAGTAGGTATTCAAAAAATATTTGTTGAATGAATAGGTGTATGTCATTTTACATAAGGTGAGGAAGACTCTGCCACGAGACCTCTGTAAGCCTTTGGGAAGTTATCATCCATCTCAGCATTGACACTGCCCACAGTGTGTGGGATTCATAAACTGCAGGACAATAGATATGATTTTCCCTGCTAGAAACTCTCAACAGGAGTTTTAAGATGAGATTTGATTAATATTAAATGATTTAGTAGACAACAATTTTGGAAATTACATATAGAAAACATTCTCCCTTTCCCCAAACAATTGTTCCTAAACAACTCCCCACTCCTCCTCCTTCCCTCATTCCCTGGCAACCCCACTCCAGTTCTGACTTTGGCTGTTTTACATACCTCACATAAGTGGAATCACACAATATTTGTCCTGTTATTGCCTTATTTTACTTAGCATCATTTATGCAGTTCAATGGGTATAAATTCACAGTTACACAAGATGAACAAGTTTTAAATATTTGCCCTATAATAAAGAGTCTATAGTTAACAAATACTAGTGCTATACACTTAAAAATCTGTTAGCAGGGTAGATTACCTGTTAAGTATTCTTATCTCTCACACACACAATGACAAAGGAACACAAAAAGTCTTTTGGAGGTGAGATGATATGCTTATTACCTTGATTGTGGTGATGGTGTCATAGGTTCATGCATTTGTTCAAACTCATCAAAATGTGTACATTAAATATGTGCAATTTTTTTAATATCTGGTATATCTCAAAAAAGCTGGGGAAGAACATTTTCTCTTTGACCCCGAACTTCAATATCTGCTTTGTACTCTTGTCACTACACAGAGAGAAACTTTATTTTCTGCACTCCAAATCTCACCCCCTCAACTGGACAAATTCTTCCACCATTAGACCTCCTTCATTAATCTCCCTGCCGTAGGACTCGTTCTGTGTACTTTTTTTCCAAGCCCAAACCATGCGCTCTTCACTCGTGTATTCCAAATGTATGCCCCAGTCTCCAAATTATACTGTATTCTGAATTTTTGCCTTCCTTTCTCAATTACCCGAAGTCAGAGTTAATATGTAGTCAGTATACCCATGTGTAAGGACCAGTTGCTGATAACTACCATCTGTTTTTGTTGGTCTTCTGCTGTATCTATTGTAAAATATTTTCAACAATAACTGTAACACCACAGTGGCTGATATGCCACAATCTCTCCACATCCTTCTCCTACTATTATATTGCAAAATTTACGTTCATCTGGGTTAGGTAAATCACTGATATCATGTTCACTAAGACATGAGCAATCTATTAAACCTTGTTCTTTCTGGCCAGAGAGATACAGTAACAATAAGTTAATATATAGGCTGAAGGGGAAAATATTTTAATAATTACAAGGGGAGGAGAGGCTAGAAAACCAATCATTATGTTTGTATTCCTCATGTCTTGTGATATGTCTGCAAAATCATAAGCACTCAAGTACATGAATGAATACCTGAATCATTAAAGAAATGCATGAATAAATAAATCATATTGGCTCAAGATAACTTGTGTCTCATTCATATTTGTGTCTACAGACATCCCAGGGACAATATCTAATTGTTCCATTGCTTCAAAGAAATCCTCTTTATAAAAAATTTGATTTCAATTGTAATTCATATATGAATAACTATTTAATTTTCTCCCACATTATATCTGTGAGAAATTTCCAAATGCTTCTATTTACCTGGTCCTCTCTCATGGTTTACTATTCAGTTAATTTGACCACATTATTTAAAATTTTTCTCTCTTTTTATTTTCTCTTCCTTCTTTCCTTTCCTTTCTTTTCTCCCTCAACAGTTAAGTCTTGAAACCATTATGGAAGAATACATAGGAAGATGGGATAAAGCCGCAGTAGCTCAGAGCAGGGTATCAGAGCTCAAGTAAGGTAAAAAGGGTGCCTGTACATTGGATAGGGGTAGAGACTGGGGATGATAATAATGCATGGTGGTGGAGTGAGCAAATAAGTCAACTAATCGCAGATAATGGAAGCCACATTTCCATCAAAGTCACCATGGAAAAAAATTACAAATATGGCAAGGGGAAAACTAGAATGCACCACTAGAACCGCAGTGTTGAATTAAATTGGGAATATCAGTGTGGACTTACTGTGGTGATCATTTTGCAATATATACATATATTGGATCATTATGTTGCACATCTGAAACTATGATACTGTCAGATGTCAATTACATCTCAATAAAAATTTTAAATTAATGACATTAAAATATTCATATTAGCATATTTACCAATGTAACTTCTGGAAATATTTTCAATTCAGACTTACACAGACTAGATGAAATGGATGCTCTTTTTTCCCCAGCTTTATTGAGATATGATTAACATACAATATTAAGGTATACAACATGATGGTTTGATATATGTACATATGTGAAATGTTTACCACAACAACACATACTTTATCTGACATAATTACCATTTTGTTGTTGTCGTGGTAAGGAAATGACAATTCTACTTTCACGGCAACTTTCAAGTATACAATATAGTACTGTTCACTGTAGTCACTATGCTGTACAATAGGTCCCCAACACACTCAGGAATGAAGGCTCTTCAGTCTGACACATGATAGAAGACTTAATCACCTGAATTAATCCATCTATTCAGTGGACTTGTGATTTTGCTTATAAATTGAGTAGGCAAGCTGAGATCATTAAAAATAGTCAATCTGGTTTTTCTAAGGTTTACCCAAAGATCATTTGGTATGTGAATTAATTCATCTCTGGTTTTGCAAGTTGCTTAACATTGACCCTTTCAGTTGATGAAATGTAAACAGGCATGCCACCTAATTAATAAAACCATTTCTCTTGTGAATACAGATATCTCTCTAAATCATTCAGGACCTTTACAGTTCCAGGCAGTGTATTTAATTCATAGTGTTAGTGCGTGAAATATTTTAGACAGTGTACAACTGGCATTAAATGTGTTAGAATAACAGTCTCCTGACTTTTGTTGAAGTTAATTCATAAGAATTTTATCAGTACAGTTCTGAGTACCTTTGCAGCATTGAGACATAGCATCTTTTATATCCAGTTTGGAATAATTACGAGCTGAAAAACTTAATGTGGTTCTGATTTTGTCAATGATATATCACTAGGGTCTCTTAAAAGTTGCAATAATACAGAGCATGTGAAAAGCAAGGGGATATAAGTGCCTTAACTCACAACCATAATGAGTACAACAGTTTGCTGAAGTAGTTGTAAATCAAATGTACTGTAGCTATAAAAAAAGAAACAAAAAACCATAATGCACTTGGATGGGATCCTATGCTGATGCTTCCTTGCAGAAGCTGTGCATACAAATGAGGCGGAGGCATCCATGTTGTCTTCAGGGAGCGGTTTGCCCCTGAGCAAAAAAGATGGTGCTATAGAGTTGTTTTTGGAAAACTGCTGAAGTTTAGCTGTGTCTGTCAGGAGCCAACGCAGGGCAATTACATCTGGGACACAATCAAAATCGGTTCAAAGTAATAAGAAACCTGAAAGCACAGAGAACAAATGACATCCCAGGCTACACAATTGAGGAAATATATTTTCCAATCTCATGTTTATTATCTTTGACGACTAAAGATTTTCCAAAAAATACAAATAAAAAATGAGGTTCAAGTCAACTAATATGCAAGCCCGTTTTTAGCAGTGGGTTGGGCCGTTAGGTGGGGAGAGGTACGTTGAAGAGGGCGTGCCAGTGTTTCCGGGCCTTTGTTCGTAGCTTCCGCATACACTCTCTGCATGTTGTTCAAGCAGAAACATGATTTTAAGTCTCTTTAGTGACTTTTCCTTAGGGAAGACCCATAATTGAGAGCCAAAAAATCAATCCATCATAAAAGAAAGCAAAGTAGTAGAAATTAGATTTCAGTAAAATTGAATCAGAGAGACTTCATTTTGATATTATGCTGCGATCGAGTAAAACAATATGCTTTCCTATTTGTGTTGAAAAGATGTTAATCATAATTGATAAGAAATTAAGCTCAACATGTTGCCATTCACACTGCGTTTTTAAAATAATAAAATCTATTTGGTTATGGAGCAAAGGTATATATACCCAGGAAATAATTTGATAAGAAAACTAATATTCATGTTCATGTAATTACTTTGCTCAAAAACTAATTTTCAATTTCTCTCTGTGAAGCCTTAAGTGCCCGGGTGGGTCAAACAGGAAGGACAGTTACCCCAGAAACCCTGAAGGAGGTTAAGCAGGATAGAGCTGGATTGTTATAAATTAGGGAGTCAAGATTGCAGTGGAAAGACTATGGCAGGTGTTAAACAGGTTATTATATGCCAGAATGCAGGTCCCACTCGGTGGCCCTGGGTATAGCATCCATACTAATGGGATAATTTTAAGGTGTCCTCAGAAACCATGTATGTGTCTTGCTATCTTCTAAGATGATGGCAGTCATCTCAGTCATCTCAATCAACAATCATTTATTGAATGCTTGCTATACCAAGGCCTGCTCTGAAAAAGTCTAGCCATCATTGAGACCAGGTCTGTCCAGAAAGTATCCAGCCACGTGCTCGGAAAAATATAGACATTTATTGAAGAAGATACAAGAAACATTGTACATAGGACAATGATGCATTAGTGCCCTTGAAAGTAGGCACATTGGGACCTCACATAGTTCTCCCAATCCCCATCAGCTGCCCCATCATATTTTCCTATATCTCACTGATGGTCTGAAATCTCTTCTCTTTCAAAGGTGATTTTAGTTTTGGGAAAAGCCAAAAGTCACAGGGAACCAAATCTGGGCTGTAGGGAGCACTGAGTCACCTGGGTAATTTGATGTTTTGCCAAAAAAACTCTGCACAAAATGTGATGCATAAGCAGGTGCATTGTCATGATGAAGCTGCCAATCACTAATTGCCCATAGCCGAGGCCTTCTGAATCATTCAAATAGTTTCCATGGAAGAGTGTTCAAGTTCAATACAAAATTTGATGCAGATTGGTTGCTGCCTTTGTGTGTCCATTAGCTTTTGCTCTGTAATATACCACCTTAAGATTAGGGACTTGAAACAACCACTATGTATTTGCTTACAAGTCGAAGGGTCAACTAGGTGGTTCTTCTGGTCTTGGGTATCTTGGCTCAACTCTGCTGTAACACTCAGCTTGTCTGGTGCCAGACATTCTAGGGTGAACTTATTTACATGGAAGGACCTTCAGATAGGTTTGCTGGAGTCTCTCATCTTCTAATGGGCTAACTTGGACTTGTTCATATTGTGGCCTAAGGATTCAGAATAGCAAGGAAGGGCAAGGCCAAATCTGTAGGAACTATTTAAATCTCTGCTTATACCAGATTTGCTACTGCCTTTCTGGACAAAGGAAGCTATCTAGCCCAGCCTAGATTCAAAATGTAGGGAAATAGAATCCTTCAACTGATGGGTGGATCTGGAAATAGGTTCTACCAACTTTTCTAAAAAGGGAGGATAACTTTGCCATTAGGACAGTTTTCTTGATAAAACTTTTCAACTCTCCATTAATTTAGGATAAATTTTACACTATTAACATTGACTTAAAATGCTCTTCCCCAGTCAGTCCTCCGCCACTCCCTAGTATGTAAACTTCAGCCTGAGAGTTAGGTAAACTGTCCTTTAAATGCTTGCTGCAAATGAGATCTGCTCTCATCCATCAAGGCTTAGCACAAGACCCACTTTATATTCAGGGTTTTCTTACTATTCTAAATAAAAATAACTTTATGGCTCAAATCCAAAGTGCTCATACCCAAATTGTTTTCAAGGGAGTTATCTGCTATTGATTTTCCTAAACTCAAACATATATTGTTACTCTTCATCTTAAATTCACTAGAATTGTATTTAACCACTTCTTGAATGTTTATTTTTCTCTGTCAGTAGAACACAAACCTCTTGAGAATCAAAGCTATTTCTTTAATGTTTTGTCCTTCAGGAGGTTGTCCTTAAGTGCATGCCAAATTGAAGTAGTCTTCCATTTCAAAAATTAGATAGCACATGTAATTTTTCATATTTTTATTTATAAAAAGAGAAAAACAATGAGTATGCTCATTAACTTTTTATTTATTTCAGAATAATTTACCATTTCCCCTAATATTTTTATTTCAACTAAAGGGTCCAAGACAATCAGTTGAATAGGTGAGGTGTCTTAAAAAAGCAAGCAACGAAAATTGACAAAACATGGAAATTGGCCAGATGGTGACAGATAAGGAATCAGTAACCACCGAAACATTTTCAATAAACACTCTTCATGCGTGTGCTGTTTTGTTCTTTGTCAACCCTTCGCTTCACTCATTTATGACATCTGCTGAGAATCTGGGACAGAGCAGATGCTATATATTCACCAAAGCAGATGCAGAGCATCTGAAGCAAAACAAAAGGTCAAACAATCCCCCTCCACAAAGAAGTATGAACTTTCCCCCATGTGGATATCAATTTTTCTAACGTTTTTATTGCAAACTTGCATAAAAACATTAATAAGATGCCAGGAAGTCTGGTTGAAAGGGATATATTAGCGAATTAGCTCCACGCTTTGTATACCAAACACCAAGCATATGGATGCTTAGAAACATTTGATTCCTGGGAAAATTGCTTTGCTTTACATCAGCACGCTGGGCATTGAGTAGGTACAGTGTTCATATCGGCTTATCCTTTTTTTTGATAATGACATCTTTTTTTCTTTGTGTTTGAGTAAAGAAGCCTGAACCAGAAAGCTGGTGACCTGCAGGCTTCATCCAGGCTCTTCAACATAATTAGCCACGTGACCTCTCTAAGGCTTCATTGACTAATCTGTAAAATAGAGACATTAATACCCGCCTTTGCTACTTTATGGAGTAGTGAGGGTAAAATCAGATAATATACATGAAGCTATCTTATAACTGAGAAAACAGCAGGGGGAAATTGCATGATTGTAGTGTTCCAGCATAATATCCCAGTGCTGCCCTCCCCCACCCCCTTGATTTCTCGTTTCTTACCTAGACTGGCACCCTCCAATGGATGGCCGTGTCACCGTCAGAGAGTCAGCCCCCTCTCTGGTTCACATTTTTCTCATCATATACATGAGGGAGTTTTACTAGAGGGTATTAAGGGCCTTTCTATGCTTTAAACTTGTGAAAAGACAATATATGTTTTAAAAAATCTATTACAAAATGTTGTTTGAAAAAATACATAAGGAATAATGTGAACTTCCACTCCTTTAAATGATGGCCATTTGTAATATTAAATTGAAAGATTAGATTTATAGATAAATTATATCATGTACTTAATCATTGATTAATTATTTGTACCAAAAGATACTATTAAAGATGTTAAAATATAACCCTTTATATTCAGATATAAAAATAAAGTATAATCCTTTATTTCTAGCTCCTGGATATATATATGTGTATATATTTTTTAAATTGTCCCAAGTTATTTGATAACTTCACTCTTTGAGAGGCAAGGTCTACATCCACTCCCCTTGAAAATGGATGACTCCCTAATACAAAATAATATTAAATGTAAACTGTAATTTGAAAAATAAAATTTAAAAAAAGGAAAAATGAAGGACCCCCTGCACCCACAGAATATGGAAGTGACGCACAACCACCTCCAAGGCGGGGTCACAAAGGCCACAGCACTCCTGTTAGAGCTTTGGAAATGCTTACTTTCTGGGTGTTCCCTTTTGGGACCCTCCCCAGAATTCAGCCTCCATGACTTGGAAAGTCCAAACCTCAGGGAGGGGACACGACCGCGTGCTTCGGTCCACAGTCCCAATGGGGTTCAAGCCTTCCCAACACAGGTGCCATGCAGGAGAGTAAAGAAGTCTCCAGATGATTTGAAGGTGAAAATGCCAAACACGGTAGAGCATCAGCAAGTCATCTCTGCCATCCTCGGACCAAAACCCTGACCCATCAAATCCATGAGCATCACAAAACGCTTGTTGTACAGAGTGTTTTGTTATGTAGCTATAAATAACCAGATCCGCCCACTCTTCTGGCTGGCTCTCTCATTGGCCATGCCCTAGATGCCCCGGCCTCCTTCGGCCCCATGTCTGTGAAAGTGTTTTCCTATCTGAGGGGCTTTGTACGTGCTTGGCCCTAGGCCCAGCACATATATATATAGAGAGAGAGAGGGAAGGAATATGTGTGTGTGTGTGTGTGTGTGTGTGTGTGTGTGTGTGTATACCCTCTATCTATTATTTTCTTTGATGGTTCAGCTACACGGCCATTCCTAAGAGAGATTTCTCCCTGACCACCTTGTCCAAACAACCTCCCTACACACCATCACCAGTACTTTTCATGTCCAAAATTGATTGTCTATAGCTGTCTGTGTATTTATTATTCATCTTACTCCTATAGCATCTACCAGGTGAGCAGGAACTTTTTGCCTACTTGTTCACGGGTATATACACAGCACCTAATACACGCTTAGTGTATAATGAATGTAATGTGCATGAGGAATATTTTTGATAAAGGTTTAATATATATACTTCTACACTCAGCACTGAAAACTAATTTCAAAAATCTGCAATGGGACTTGTTAACTCTGAATTTCTAATATGCAACCCAGATTATTCCAAAGCAAGTGGACTGTGGACATTGGTTTAAAACTAATACTTTCCTAAGCCCGGGCTGGTGTAGCTCAGTGGATTGAGCGCGGGCTGGGAACCAAAGTGTCCCAGGTTCGATTCCCAGCCAGGGTACATGCCTGGGTTGCAGGCCATAACCCCCAGCAACTGCACATTGATGTTCTTCTCTCTCTCTCTATCTCCCTCCCTTCCCTTTCTAAAAATAAATAAATAAAATATTTAAAAAAAACTAATACTTTCCTTATACATATGACCATTTCCTCATAAAACAGTAGTATATGGCACTATATTATAATATAGAAAATATGTGATAAATTCTTATAAGAAGCACCAAAAGTTATTATATTTAATTATGATATGTTACATAGAAAAATATAACTAATAAACATTCACTGTACCTCTACTCAGTTCACTACTGATTTGCCCACACTTTTACATTTATTTTCTTGCAGTTATAACTGATAGTATGAACAATAAACTGAGAATCCTCCCTTTATCGCTCTCTACTGACACCCAGTTTTTCCTTATAAATACTTCTGCAAGAGAGCACAATCTGCCTAGTTTTCGTGCCATTCCCCTATATTTGGTCCATGTATCTATTTTTGAGCAGATAGTACAGTGAGTTCCTACATGTCCCCTCTCCCCACAAGCAGTTTTTTCCATTATTAGCATCCTGTGCTGGTGCAGCACATGTATTATAACTACTTAACATTGATACATTGTTCTTAACTAAAGTCCATAGTTTGCATTAAGGTTTGTTCTTTGTGTTATACATTCTGTGGGTTTTGACAAATGCAGAATGTCATAAATCGACCATTAGTATCATAAAGAATAGTTTTACTGCTGTAAAAATCTTTTGTTCATCACAATCTTTGTTGCATGTGCATTTTTATAATAAAATTAAAAGTAATGTTTTAAAAATCTCTTGTGCTCCATCTATTTATCCTTCCCTCTCCCCTAACAAGTCTGGAAGTTGTTGTGAATTCCTTCAATATTTTTTAACTTATTATTTTTGATCTAAAAAAGCAAACAGAAAAAGTATATTTAAATGAGCTAGGGTATTTTTCTTTTGAAAGTTGGGGTAATAAGACAGCACAACAAAGGCTTCTAAATGTACTGAACCCCTAAAATGTGATTTTTGTTACTGTTTTTTTTGTGTGTGGAAATTTTTGCTTTGGTTTTCATAGACATCATTTTGGTTGTTTGGAGGAATGAACATTAATGTTTTATTCTGGAGGCAAGTTCTTCGTGGTGTTTCTTTACCAAAAGAAAATGACTTAGATATTAAAATTTGGTACTTATAAGAAAGAGTTTTTCAAAAGTAGCATTGCTTCAATTGAAATTACAAAAAAGAAAAAACTAACCTCTGATAATTACTGCTCTTTTTAGTGTATTTCTAGTTTTGTTTTATTTTTTTTCAGAATGCCAAACAGTTGGAATTGTGGACTCCACTGGTACATGAAGACATGGTATATAGTGACTTCATATGCCTGCCAATTTCTTCACTTGGCACTATACATTTAGTATTTCTGCAGGGTTTCTGTGGCTTAATAGCTCATTTCTTTTTATTTCTGCGTAATGTTTCACTGTATGGTTGTACGACAGTTTGCCATGCATTCACCTACGGAGGGACAGTTTGGTTGTTTCTAGTTTTTACAAACTATGTCTGAAGCTGCTGCAAACATTCATGTGCAGATTTTTGTGCAGCGTATGTTCTTGCAATACGGTATCACGATAGTGTTTTAACTAGCCCCCTGTGTCCAGGGCCCCAACCAGCACAACTGTCCTGCACTTGCTCTGCCCTCTGCCCAGCACCTTCAGCCATCCTGTCCACCACCACGGCGGTCTTTCTGAATGAAAACCTGTCCCCATTCTGCCAAAAGCCTTCAGAATCTACTTAGCGAGGTTTAAATCCATAGCATGATGTAAATGGATTTTTATCATCAAATCTCTGGAGATCTCTCCCAATTTACAGCTTATCACTCTGCCACCTGGACGGTCTACCCTCCAGACCTAGTAAAACGCCTGCCTCTCTGGGCCATGCCTCTTATTCCTATGGTGTCTGCTGATTTCTGGGCCTAACAGACCTTTCCTTAGCTAGTCAGTCTCTTGATTTCCTATTTAAACCTCCTTCTCTCATGGATGCCTTTGTCATTCCCAAAATGCCCTCCTCTCTCCTGTACATCCCCACAGCACCTTGGCACATGCCTAGGGTAGTATCTGCTCCAGTACATGGTAGTGATTTGTTTGTCTCTCTACCATTCACTGGATTGTGGAGACACATTGCAGGTTTTATGGCAGCCTACGTACATGGGAAAGTGAATCGTGAAGTTTTGGGAGGGGGACTGGGTACATCCACAGACCAAGCTTGAATTCTAGCTTTGCCACTTGCGATGTTGTTATGTGAGCTCTTAGAAGTCAACCAATGCTTCAGAAGTAATTTATCTATTTGAAACTGTACTGTATGCTTCATGGTGACTGTAAATATTAAACAGTATCTGCAGGCTTTGTCAACTATAAAGTGTTAAATTGTAAAATATTTCCAATGCATTTTAAAGTATAAAGCTTTGAAGTTATCACAAACTATGTAAACCACTCAAAAAGACAAAAGAAAAGAAACCATCGATACATTATAATCATGAACTCTCTATAGCTACAACAGAGCTTAGAGGTAATTTTATCCAACCTTTTAATCTTACAGAAGAGGAAACCGATCACAATAGGTTTAATGGACTGCCTAAAGTCACACAGCAAGGACATAGTTGAATTAAAAGAGAAATTCAACACAGTCTAAAGGTTACAGTTCAGGAAGATTTGTTATACTAAAATGGGATAACTCTCAAAAACAATGAGAGTTTTAAAAACTTTAAACTCTCCAGCCTTTTTACAACTTTAAAAGAAATTAACTTTTTAGAGAAGATTCAATTTCATGTTTTTATTAACCTGAATGTGGACAAGCTTGAATTTTTATTGGAGTCCTTCCTGACAAAGTAGAAAGATTACTGTGGTTGGGAAGTTGCCATATATTGTAAAAATATGGGTATTATACACTTACCTATTTAATATGAACTATTCAGAATCATAAAAATGTCCAAACATTTAAATTAAAAAGACAATGATCCCACTGCTGGGACTATACCCTAAGAATCCTGAATCACCAATTCAAAAGAACCTATGCACCCCAATGTTCACAGCAGCCATTAACATGGCAGCGTTATTTACAACAGCCAAGGACTGAAAGCAGCCTAGGTGCCCATCAGTAAATGAGTGGATCAAAAACTTGGTACATTTACACAATGGAATACTACGTAGCAAAAAGAAAGAAGGAGCTCCTACCCTTTGTGCAACATGGATGAAACTGGAGAGTATTATGCTAAACGAAATAAGCCAGGAAGCAAAAGACAAATACCAAATGATCTCACCTATAAGTGGAACCTAATCAACAGAACAAACAAATGAACAAAATAGAACTTTGACTTGGAAATAAAGAACAAACTGACAGTGACCAGAGGGGTTTGTGGAAGGGGAATAACAGGGGAACAAAGAGGAAGGTGCAGGCAAAGGAACACGAATAGAGGACTCCTGGGCACGGACAATGGGGAGGGGATTGACTGTGGGAGTCGGGGGCAGATGGGGTAGGAATGAGCAATGGGGAAAAAAGGCAGGACAACTGTAACAGAACAACAATTTAAAAAAAGCCCCAACTCCACCCCATCTATCTCTACTCATCTGGTTTTATCCTTTTAAACGAAGACTCTGACCCATATTGCAAAATGAATATCCCACGGGAGAAAAGCACTTTCAGGCACAGAGGAGTCAAAATAGAAGGTGGGGCAAAAAGCAGATAAAGGAAATGAAGTCTTGAAGCATAACTATTAATGCTGAAGTGAGAGAAACAACTGCTATTTAAAATTGTGGCTACTTCTGTTGGCTAGAAAAGTGATAGACATTTTCTGTAGGGTAGATAGCACAACGTTCAGGGAATTGGACGGATGATTTATGGTAGGTTAAGTTTCACAATGATTTAGGAGGATTGAGAACAGTTGCTAGGAAGAGAGAAGAATAAAAGGAGAGAGAAACTCAGCAACACGCAGGAGGCCATGGCATTTTATAGCTACAGTGGGTTCAGGGCGAGGTTACTGCTGACACAGAGAACAAAAGATCCATAAGAGGGGAGGCTTGAGAGAGAGAACAAGAATTTAGCAGAAGCAACCAACAAAAAATCGGAATATAAGTTACTGAGGCAAGAAGCCCTCCATTTGTCCCTGAAATTATTCGAAGAAATGTCAAGGTTCTACCGTAGATGATGTTCAGACTCAAACCACTTTTACATCACCTTAAAAGACAAAGTGGCTCTAGTACTTGGAGGCTATCAAGACCTCTCGCCTTCGAGTCGTACCTACTTTACACTACATTTCATAGCCACAGTTCAAATGATTATTCTTCTAGTCAACGATAAGAGACTACTTGAGAACATGAGTGGGTATTCATTTCTCTGAACTTACCAACTGTTTGTGACTCAAGACTTTTCTTTTAACCTAAAGAGGTAAGACACTAGGACTGTGGCAAGGATACAACTGGCTAAGAAGCTGAAGAGCTCAGGGGAAAACGTACCCCTTCACTAAGCAAGTCACGTAGCTTGCATGTTACCACTGTGGGCAATGGACACTCAATTCCACTGGGAAACATTGGTATATAATGTAGAATACAGAATAGCCTCACACAAAAAGCAATGGAGCTGGGCTACCCGTCCTCCATCTCTTATCCCTCCTCGGCTAGGAGCATTTCTTGAGAGGTCAGTCCTCCATGCTGACCCTGGACGTGTCGGGAGGCTTGAGAAATCCCTAGGGCCTAACATGCCAGGTGCTGGGAGCAGGAGGCCCTCAGCAGGCCCTGGGAACATATATGGGAAGCCAATCTCACTACTGATACTCCTTTAATATCCTTTTCCTATGCTACTTTTGAAATCCCTATCTCCTTCATCTTGTCATTTATCACATGTTAGTGGGAGAAATTACAATTAAATACTGAGTTACAACAATCCCTATGTCTAGTTTAACATGGTTTCCCTAAAACCTGGCCCATAGTAAATAAGTCTTATACCATTTGACTGAACTTTTTTTTTGTTCAATGGAGTATTTTACATTTGTTAGCAGTAATGACATCCCTTTAAAGACTGTTCCAGGTGTTACAGACTTTTAGTCGCTTCTTTCTGCCTCAGTCAGGTAGAAAGATTGGTATTTGGAAATGAATTTTCACTGTTTGAGACATCAAAAGGTAATTGTTAAAACATGGTTTTCTTACATCAAGTAACCTGTGTCTAGTTTGCTCTTTATCATTAACCTTCTATCCTAAAAAGCTGTTTCAAAGACTTCCTTTGAGTGCTCACATTTGAGAAATGCCAGAAGACAAACATTTATGCTATAAAATAAGTGGAAATGTCATTTTTAATATGTTCCAAGTGCTTGGCACTTACACTGATTGGGTCTAATCGTATTGTCTGGTGAGATTTCCTCTCCAGAGGTAACTAATTGGAATGACATAGCCGTGACAGCGAATTCTGGGTGAAATAATCAGACATTTCCAAGCTGAGTGAATGGGTTTGGTGTCAAATGTTGCCGAGCTGAAACATTACGTGTTAGTTCCGGATTTATATATCTCAAACAGAATTTAGCTCTCTTTTTTTCTTCACAGCTCCCTTTTTTTTTTTTTTCAAGGAAAATCTTTTTCGGTAGGATTGCCACTACCCAAAGGGACACATCCAGGATCTCTATCCTGAAGAACATTAATGACTTCTTACTCATTTGTTTCTCATTCCCTATACTTTGCTGGTAACATTTAAATAACGTTTCTGAGGCTCCAATTATTTCTGAAGGCCAATCACTGTACTTGGTATTTCACATATTTCACATAGGGTGGGGCAAAAGTCAGTTTACAGTGTTCATGTGGAGAATAATACGATAATTAATACATAATAATACAAGAATGAACTCTGTTACATGTACTCACAAACTTAACCCTGCTTTTACCACTCTGTATTATATTTAACCCCTACAGAAAATGAGAGTTTTATCTACTGGGGAACAAATTGAGATTGAATAATGTATGGAAAGCCTGTAGAGATACAGTTAGGATGTGACTCCAAGTCTAACATAGGTACTATTTGCTCACCCCATTTTACAGATGAGGCACTGAAATATTGATTAAGTTGCTGCTGGTCATATAATCAGTAAGAGTAAAGTGAGGATTTAAACCCAGGAAGTCTGGCTCCTGAGTCCATGTACTAATCTTTACATTATATGCTAATACAGAGGTGTCACTGAAGGGGCCAGTAACTTTAACACAAATTGCAAAAAGTTTTGATAAAACAATATGACAAGAAGGATCAAAGATGAATTAACATAAGGAGCAATAGCAAAGGCTTCAAGGAGATCACGACTTATATGTAAAATGAGCCTTAAGGAAGGATTTAATTTCAGTAGGCAGTAATGCTTTGAGAATAAAGGAGTCTAAGAAAAACAGACATCATAAGCAACTGCAAAAGAATGAGAAATTGAAGAAGCTTGGGAAAAATAAGCGTCCATCCTGGTCTCCATGCATACTAAAGTAATCATGCAAATGGCAATGAACTTCGGGTCGAGAGATCCAAGTCTCAGTTCTGCTCCTTCTGGGCCAGATGACCTTGGTCCAGATCCTTAATTTCTCTAGACCCCAAATAGGAATAAAAAGCTCAGCTAACACTGTTGTGAAGAATAAATGAACGCAAATGTTCAAATTATTGTTGACAGAAGCCGGAGCTGAGTGGAAAGTAGGTCGTGGCCACGCTGTGGAAAGCTGTGAATACTATACTGAGGGGGCACCACTAAGGAGTTCTGAGAAGGAGAAGGAGAAGGAGAAGGAAAGAATGGCATGGCCAGTCTAGAAGCAGGTGTGGGAGAGACTGGAATGTGGGGAACCAGTTCAGAGTTTATTAAAATAAGTTGAGATGTAATGAGAACCCAACTTCTAGATTTGGCAGTTGGACTCAAAGAGACAGATTGCAGAAACACCAGAGAAGCAAACAAACTGAGCTCGCACTTGATTTGGATAGAGAATGGAGAAAAAAAAAATCTCAACCATGATTCTGAAACCTGAAACTTGAGTGACGAGGAGAATAATCGTGCCAGCATCAGTAAAAGATAATTTTGATGAAGGAGAACTCTTAGGAAAGACCATGAGTTCCATTCGAGGAGGGGCTGAGACATACATCCTGGTTAAGTCATGGTGCAATCAGTCGGATATGTGCACTGAGAGCATCGGAAAGAGGTAGAGATGAGATACACTATCTGGGAGACACAAGAATGAACCCTGAGTGATGCCACATCCTGAGCCCAGGAACCAGTGAAGATGTTAGATTACCTAGCAAAAAGGGAATTCAATTTGGAGATGTAATTAACATTGATAATCATCTGACTTTAAAATAGGGGGATTATCCTGGATTATCTAGGTGGGTTCGATATACAAAAGCCTTTGATAAAAAAGAAAGGCAGAAGAGAATGTTGGAGTGAAGTATATAAAAAAGACTCAATGGCCATTGCAGGCTTTGAGGATGAAGAAGAGGAAGATCTCGCACCAAGGAATGTGGGCTTACTGCGAACTGGAAAGGGCAGGCAGAGAAAGGTGTGTATCCCCTAGAGCCTTCAGGAAGGAATGGAATTGTCAATGCTGAATTTTCTTTTTTATGGCCTGTCCTCTCCTGCCCACTAAAAATCATATTAATCTTTTTTTTTTTTTTTTTACCTACCAGGGGAGGTTAAGAATAGTATGGGAAATGGAGAAGCCAAAGAGCTTACTTGTACGACCCCTGGACATGAACTAACGGCGGAGGTGGGCGGGGGGGGGGGGGGGAATGTGGACGAGAAGGTGTGTGCAGGGTCAGGGTAGAGGGGAATAAAGGAGGGAAATGGGACAACTGTAACAGCATAATCAATAAAATAAATTAAAAATTTTAAATTAAAATCATATTCATCTACTTTTGATTGATTCCAGTTCATTTTCTTTTCAAAAAATTTAATCTTTATTGTATTTTTCCCATTACCATTTAGTCCCCTTATACCTCCTCCACCCAGCAGTCACCACACTGGTGTCCATGTCCATGAGTCCTTTTTCCTTTTTGCTCAATCCTTCCACCCACTAACCACGCCCCACCACACTAGCTATCATTTGCACTCCATCTATGAGTCTGTCTTTGTTTTGCTTGCTAGTTTAGTTTGTTCATTAGATTCCACATATGAGTGAAATCACATGGTATTTGTCTTTCTCCAATCAACAATTTGATTTTAGCTCAATGAGACCCAGATCAGATATTTAACCTACAGAACTGTATGATAATATAATTTTGTTTTCTGAACCCCTAACTCTGTGAAGATTTTTTACATCAGCAATAGAGAACAAATACAGAGTGCATTTGGAAAAACCCAGGGTGAAGAAAGTAATCAGAAATGGTGTGAGTTCTAACACTTCCTGCAAGTGGCCTGTGAAACAAACACAATTGCAGCGCATCAAGAGGCAGGAGCAGCTGTAAGCCCACAGAATAAGTGTTCAAATTTCTTGTTCTTGGGCCAGAGTACTGGACCCTAGGAGCATACAAATCACTTCATTTGCTATATAAAATCATACTATAGGGGAAAAGTCATCAAAAATTGTCTTAATGCATTCCAGGACCATTCATCTTCCCCCAAGTTGTCATGCACGGGTCTCAGCACTGTGAGATAAAGCATTCCATGTTGTGGAGGGGAAATTGATCAAATTCAGACATCTTAAATTAAGTAACCACTGAAAGAATTGACATAGAAAAATGCGGACAACTTCAAGCTCCTCCTCTCCAGAAACTAGCATTCCACTTTCTAGAAACACCCAGCATTTCTGCCATTTCACAGCATTCACCATGGGCTGCATTTGTGTGGTCCAGGGTAGGAAAAGAAAAAGTGGAACTGCTTGTGGCTTCACTGGTCCAGGAAACATCTCAGCAAATTCTACCTCCCTACTGACTCAGGTCCACTGAAGGTCATTCCTCAAGTTATTGCTGGTCACCACCTAGATCTCCTATACAACTGCACCCACAGTAGGTATTGCTAACTCCGGATCGGCACCAGTGAGAAAGGGAATATGGTGTACGGGACAGGCATTCCTCTTCTTCAGAGTCCGGGTATGTTATCCCGCACAACACAAAGCTGTGTCTGGAGGTCAGATTTCTTAAAGAGATAGCACCAAGAAATACATTTAAAACTGTTTAGTGTGTCCTCTATGAGGTCATCAGGAAAAACACACAAAAATATAATTTACACAAGTTCCTTTATTAACGAATCCAATTTTGGCCTTATTTTTCTTAGTTCTAGAAGGGCAACAGATTTCTCCTTTTTAAACCAACACTGAATAAATCACTACCCTATCTTAGTTAATCCCCCATCCACAGTATCTCCCACACACAGCCCCTCCTGGGAGCGTGGATGAGACCCAATGTAAAGCAAGTCTGAGGGCCAGTACTCACTCTGGGGAGATGGAAGGAGAAAGAGGGGAACCCAGGCTTTGGCAGAACAGTCCAGGGCAGATCTTAGCAAACCACGTTCTGCCTCCTTTAGAGAGCAGAGTGAGGATCCTTTCTGCTTATCCAGTGGGTAGATATTTCATTAAACATCAAGCACTTAAAATAGTTCTACCGCAACAAATATAATTTCTCAGTGACTATGCAATGTAGGTTTAGAAAAAAACAATTTTTATAAATGCCAAAGGTATACTGAGCCCCGTTCACAAAAGGAATCATAGTTTACAGTATTATCCAGAGAATCCTGAGCTTCTTACCAACATCGGCATGCAAACAGCTCCTTCTCTAGATGTCTTTATTAATCTTTTGAACTGGGAAGTAGGCTCTGTGACATCTTGGTTACAGAGTGTGTATCCACTGATGCTTACAAAAGTATTGCACAAAAGTTTGCAAGTTAACATTTTTCTTTTCTTAGGCCATAGAAACTTCTAGTCAACAACTCTATGCTCACCTGACTTTAGGGAAGGGTGTATGTGGGAAATAATGTGTGTGTGTGTGTGTGTGTGTGTGTGTATACACACACATATGTAATCTCTCAAATACTGTGGGTCAATATTCTTTCAGATGGGCTCAATGTTGACAAACTTTTCCTGCTAAGTGGTTTGCTTATTTTCTGAAGTCATGACAATATGTGGCCAGGAAGAAGGTGCCATGTTCAGGAAACTCATCAAGTGACTTAAAAGAGTGCTTCTACATTTGCCAGTGTGGCTTAGTTGGTTGGAGTATGATTCTGTACACCAAAAGGTTGGGGGTTCAATTCCCAGTCAGGGTACATGCCTAGGTTGTCGGCTGGTCAGGGCATGTATGGGAGGCAATTGATCAATATTTCTCTCTCTCTCTCTCTCTCTCTCTCTCTCTCTCTCTCTCTCTCTCTCTCTCTCTCTCTCTCTCAAATCAATAAACATATTTTCTAAAAAAAGAGAAAAAAGGCAGCTTCTGATTCTTCCCTGTCTTTATGGGAAATCCTCATGAGCCTTAGTGAAGGGTGGATCCATTTAACACCATCCTTTTCTTCCTCTTTCCTGGACTGTGATTGCAATTAGCTTGGGCATAAACATTGCAAGTACGCGAGAGCTAATGTTTGCCCGGTATAAACACTCACAAGATACACTAACTCAGACAGCTTTATATCAGCTCCATGTAGCAGCTGCCTTGTAAGACTGTGGCTCTGAGTGCGGGACATCTTGAGCAAGACTGGAATTGGTGGTTGTAATCATCGCACAGCTGTTTGTAACATTTCTGGCTACGTTAATCATGGTGACAATGACACTTTCTCTCAAAGCCACACTAGAGAGGCCAGTTCGTGGATATCGACAGTTGTTGACTTAGACAAGTCATATGTGTGTATTTCCTTGCGGAGCATCATATAAAGAAAAGTCAAGAGCATAAAAGCAGAATGAAGCTATTAAGAGTTTCAATTCATCTATCTCTAAGCATGTTTGATTCCCGAAAAATGACTGACCGTTTCTTGAAATGTGCAACCAAACCACTCAAAATGAGAGCCTATCACTGTTTCAGGAAATTCTCTGTCTGTGGAAATAGGAGAAAAGGTGATGTCTACCATCTTTAAGAAAAATTATATCTATCAGAGCATCCTCGAAGAATTGAATGTGATATATCACAAAAAAGTGCTAACTTTCACACAAAAGAAAGAAATTTTCTGCTCTGAACAGCACAGAGAATATCTGTTTCTTTTCACATTTAACGTGTTATCTGGGTTCCAAAAGTTGAAAAAGCTCTGGGCCTAGAGACAAATTAAAATTCCTACTTTGCCATCATCAATCTGGAGACCTTGGGCAAGTCACTTTGCTTTCCTAAGCCTCAGTTTCCCGATCTGTGAAATGTCTTTTGTACAGACCTGACTCCTTAAAAGTAACTCCTCTGGAATTTCCAGTTTAAAAAAACAAAACAAAACAGAAAAACACAAAATTTAAAAAAAAAATGGGAATAGTAAAGGAAAGTTCTGGAATAATGACTGAAAAATAGATTCTAGAGAAAATCCTACTTGATGTTGGAGCAGGTGACTGGTGGTCTCTAAGAAAGGGTGTCCAGACAAACTATAAATTAATGCTCTGAGCAAAAGGAACATATTGATAAAAATTGGACAAAGCTATTGAAACATGGGGAAAAATAGTAATAGTTACCTCCAAAAAAAGTAAATGGAAGAAGCAGTGCAAGAAACATTAGCCAAGAAAGGAAATGTGTTTATAGGATACTCTTTGGCTGAACAACGAAACAACAGCCGTAATAATACAGACACTGGATTTTGATATAACCAAAAAAGCTACAAGGTAACTTACATTGCAAAAACAGGAAAGGGAATTTAGAATGGAGGTAGGTAAAGGAGCTAAATGTTTAGCCACAGTTTCACAAATAGACTGTAAGTCTATAATTGAGAACTGTCCAATTGATACCTGAAACTAATAAATTAAGAAGTTATAGGACTAGCACATTATTTAGAATAGATTGGGGTAAATACAAGAAGAAATGGGAAAATTAAACTCACAACAAAGAATGAAAATCAATCGGCTTGAGAGAATAGGGCTGTGGAGTGGAGGAGGGAAATATTATGATCTGTTACAAGCTTTTAAAATGATTTGTCTTTTTGACCATGTACATAATTTACTCTAAAAAAAGTAAGATTTAAGCCCTAGCTAGTATGACTCAGTGGATTGAATGCCAACCTGTGAACCAAAGGGCCGCTGGTTCCATTCCCAGTCAGGGCACATCCCTGGGTTGCAGGCCAGGTCTCCAGTAAGGGGTGCTCGAGAGGCAACCCACATTGATGTTTCTCTCCCTCTTTCTCCCCCGTTTCTCCTCTCTCTAAAAATGGTTCATCCTTTCATGAACAAGTCACACCCCCATCGTGCCCTTTCTCCCACTCTGTCTAAATGGTCAGAGTGTGCCCTCCTTTCTCTCCTTTTACGCCTCTTTAAACTCTTTCTACATTTTACAGAACAGCTAACATATCTCATTTGTAAAGTGCTTTTGCTTTTATCCCCACTCCCCATTTTATGCACTAGCTCCCCCTTAACCTCGGTTTCCTTTTCCACAGTTTCAGTTACCTGCAGTCAACTGCAATCCAAAAATATTAAATGGAAAATTTCAGAAATAAGGAGTAATAACTTCTAAATTCTGTGTCATTCTGCGTAGTATGATGCAGTCTCACGCCTTCCCATTCCGTCCTGCCTGGGCAGGGAATCATCCCGTTGTCCGACGTCACCACGCAGTATATGCTTCCCACCCTTGAGTCACCTGGCTAAATTCTCAGGCTAACTTCGCAAATAGGTTACCACGTATTTTGGGAGAAAGCGAGAAAGGAAAGAAACCATATTCCCATAACTCTTATTACAGAATATTCTTATAATTGTTTTATTTCATTGTCAGTTATTGCTGTTAATCTTTCGCCGTGCCTAATTTAAAAACTAAACTTTATCATACATATATGTGTATAGGAAAAAAAACAGTAATGTGGGGTATGGCACTATCCACAATTTCCAGTACCCACCAGGGGATTTAGAATGCACAACTATACTTTTAACAATGTTGGTGTGGCACAACAAAATTCTTAAAGCTCTTTTCAGATTGTGTTACTCTGTTTATTCTTCATTATGACCAGTTATTTGTTTGTCAGTGTAACACATTTATCAAGGTTCTACTCTACGTCAGTTACCTTGATATGAACTGGTGTTAAACATGTCAACAGGGTAGGCTTACTAGCCTCATGGAGTTTCATGTTTTGTGGGTAAAACAAACAAACCTAGAAGGTGTATGTTAAGGATACCCGCTCTTTTATGGTTTATTCAACTCTGTAAATGAGATAGAAAAAAATAATAAAACAGTTTCAACAATAGAGGTTGAAGTTTTTTTCTGCAAATCTCACTGTTTCTGTAATGAATTCATTTCAGCTTAAAATATATAATGAATCAAAAATTCAGCCGTAACAGCATGATTTATTCATCTCATTTCCTCATGTAAAATAAAGTAGCAGACTTAAGTCCTCCTCTCTCCTGCTCTCTTCCTTCCCCCGCCCGCCTTCACACAGCACAAGCTCCCACAGCAGGAAGCTGCCTCCCTGACTCTGCTCCGGCCCCTGGGGTGGGCTGGGGGCTAGGGCTACTCTGTATGTCCGCCGCTCATTCACAAAGTGGGCTTCTGTGATCAATTGTATTTCCATCCCCCTGTGTGGTTCCCTGTTGGTGTTTCAGTTGCCTTGCACTGGAAAGGGAAGATGGCATCCTTGCTGCAGGGCAGTAGGGACTCCTAGTATCACTTGCACTGCAATGCACATCAATCCTAAATATGTGTGCGTGTATGTGTATGCACGAGGATTCAAACATATATATGTGTCACACACACACACACACACACACACGTTTGAATCCTTGAGCTGGACTCAAACCCAGTCTTCTCCCTCCAAAACCTGGGCTGATTCCCTTCTGTCTTGCAACCTCATTTTCTCTCTCCCTGAATCCCAATGGACCGTTAGTTTTTCAGGACACTGAAAAGATCTTCGTTTATTTTTCTACCTTCATGGAAAACACCGCAGTTTTCTGCATGTACAGTTGCTCAATACATGTATACTGGAATGAAATATCCACTGCAAACTTTCTGTGAGAGCACCATCTCTGACACTGAAACGACAACTATTTCTTGCTACTCCGTTGTTACTTAAATACATTTTTCTCAAAAATCATTCACCCCATTTCCAGAAGACTGAAACATCCACAGGCCATGCTCCCTATGCCAGAGCCACAAGGGAAATAAGTCTGAAAGCAAGAAAAATAGTTTTAAAAACTCCTTTGGTTCTTTAAAGTTGACATGAAAATAAGACATACTTATTCATCACAAGAAATCCAAGTGGGCATTTGCTTTTCTATAGCAGATGACACTCAAACCTATGCAAGATTGACCAGGAAGCAGAAACCGATAAAACAGAACATTCCATGCTAACAGTAAGCAAGCCATGGAGACATGCCCAAACTTGACAAATATGAAAACACATTACAAGTGAAAAATCTAAAATCCTAGTGAAAGACCACTGGAGGAGAAAAAAGGTAATTTTAAGAAACAAAAATACCCAATGAATACTTTTGTCTCTGGTTTAAAATGCATTCATCTATTCATTCAACAAATATGCATTGAGTGTCTACTACAGAAAATGCGATAGTGTTGAAGCTTTTGATATTTTGCTAAAGGTACGAGTTCATACAACCTAGGGAAAAAGCCGTATTGAGAAACCTACAAAGGAAAGGACATTTGAGTAAGTCAAAATAGTTACCTAAACCTGAGTATAATATTTAATTTTCTGTTTTTAGTAATGGTTGATTCTTTTTTACAGCTTTGTTGAAGTGCTTGTATAATTGGCATACAAAAACTGCACAAATTTAATGTGCACAATATGAGAAGTTTTGATTTATGTCTGTTTCCCTAAAACCAACACTACAATCGAGAAGTCACTCGTGATGTCTCTGCATCTGGAGTTTTCATGCTACGAAGGTTTTTAAGTTCAAACTCAACTTCAAGAACAAATTCAAATTCATATATATATATGGAGTTGTATGTATGTATATATGTTTATATACATACATTCAAGTTATCTGTTTTTGCTAGCTTCATTGAGGTATAAGTGACAAAATTTTAATGTATTTAAACTGTATAATATAATGATTTGCTATACACATGCATTGTGAAATGATTTCCACAATCAAGTTCATTAACATATCCAATACCTCACAGTTACTTTTTTTAAATCAGGATGTTTAAGATCAGCCCTCAGCCAATTTCAGTTATATAATAGAATATTATTAATTCTGGTCACCATGTTGCCAATCACTCAGAACTTATTCATCCTGTAACTGAAAGTTTGTATTCTGACCATCCGCTCCTCACTTCCCCCACTCCTCAGCCCCTGGCAACCACCATTCTGCTCTGTGTTTCTCTGAGTTAAACTTGTCTTCTTCCTTCTTCTTTCTTAGGTCTTTTGTATAACGAATGCCATACAGTCCGTGTCTCTGTCTGGCTTATTTCACTCAGCAGAATGTCCTCCAGGTTTTTTGTGTTCCAAGGAATGTTCTCATTCCTCTTAGCTGTCAAATTTGTTGACAAAGTTGCTTGTTCTACTTCTTAGCACTCTTTCAGGTATAGGGTCTGTAGTGACAGCACCCTTCTCATTTCAAATATTTGGTAATTCGTGTTTTCTGTCATTCCTCCCTCAATCTGTCTAACTAGGAGTGTTTGTAAATGTCATTTGTCTTCTCAAAGTAACCCTTTTAATTTTACCACTTTTTTTCTCTATGTTTGTTTTATTTGGGGCTACATTGATTTCTGCTCAAATTTCCTTTCCACTGCTAATTTTGAGTTTAATTTTCCTTACATTTCCAGTTTCTTAAGATGTGAGCTCAGGTCATTTAAAACCTTCCTTTTTTTCTAATAGACGCATTTGGAGCTATAGATTTCCCTCTGGTATTATTTTATTTGCATCTCACAAATTCTGATGTCTTTTCATTTGCTTCAGAACTCTGTAATTTCCCCTTGATTTCTTCTTTGACCCATGAGTTATTTAGAAATGTATAATTTTTTTATAAAAGCACTTTACTTAGTTTCTATTTTCAACTGAGAAATTATACTTCTAATATCATTAGGGTTTTTGTTCTTCCATTATAACTTTTTTAAATTTTTTATTTATTTATCTTTAGAGGGGAAGGGAAGGAGAGAGGAAGAGAAATATCAATGTATGGTTGCCTCTCGTGCATCCCCCACTGGGAACTGGCCCGCAACCCAGGCATGTGCCCTGACTGGGAATTGAACCATGAGCCTCTGGATCTCAGGCCCGCATTCAATCCACTGAGCTACACCAGTCAGGGCCATTATAACTTTTTTGATATATATAATGTCCACAATTTTTTATTGCTGTTCTAATACAATTGTCCCCACTGTCCCCCATTTTTCTCCCCTGCCCGGCCCTGCCCAACTCCTAACCCCCTCCCACAGTCAATCCCTACCCTATTATCCATGTCCATGGGTCATTTATACTTGTTCTTTAACTGGGCCTGTAACAGGAACCTAATGAACAAAACAAACAAATGAGCAAAATAGAACCGGAGGCATGGAAACAAGGAACAAACTGATAGAGACCAGAGGGGAAGGGGGAGGAGGAGGAGGGAGGAAAGAGGAAGGGCCTGGTTAGAAATGTACAATTTAGTTTCCCAATATTTGGGCATTTTCCCAATATATTTTGGTTATTAATTTTCTGGTCATTGAACATTTTTGTATGATTTAAATGTTTTTAAATGATTGTGATGCATTTTGTGGCTCAGAATATAGAATATGTTCCAAGTACACTTGAAAATAATGTATATTACAATCTTATTGTATGGAGTGTTCACATTTTTAATACTTTATACGCTTCTTTTGGGGTAGTTTCTATTGATCTTTTTCTTCAAGTTTCTTAATCTTTTATCTATGTGTTTAATACACTAGTAACACCTCCCAATGCATTTTTCACTTCAGCCATTTAATTTCAATTTCCAGAAGTTTTATTAGGGCCTTTTTTATATCTTTCATTTCCCCATTTAATGAGCTCAGTTTTTCTTTAAACTTTTTGAGTATATAGAATAAAATTATAACAACTATTTCATTGTCTTTGCCTACTATTTAAATCTATATCATGTCTCTATATGCTTTTACTGATTTTTTTTTTATTACGTGCCTTTCCTTTTTCTTGGCATGCCTAGATATTTGTGACTGGATGACAGACATTGCAATTTTCACCCTTTTGTGTGCTAGACATTTTGTGTTTCTGTAAATCTACTTAGATTTGTTCTGAGACATGAAGTTACATGGAATCAATTTGATTGTTCCAAAGATTGCTTTTAAGCTTTTTATGGTCCCCTCAGAGAAGCTTTGAGTATAGGGCTAGTTTTGCTTCACAGTGGAGGTAATTCCCCTTCGAAATTCCCCCCTCAACACCACTGTGTGAACTCCGGCCTTTGTTCCCTTTTCTCATTCAGGAATGGTTCCTTCCCTAACCTTGGACAGCTCCATCCCATCACACTTAGGTACTGAGCAGCATTGGACTGAGGGCTCGAATGGGACCCTGGTAGGTCTCTGAAGCTTTCTGCGTGGCTCTCTTTTCTTCAATCCATTGTCCTGTGACCCTGGGCTGCCTCTCTCTCCATGGAGACCCCATATTCTGCCCACATTCCCTCCTCCTGCGCAACTACCTGGAAACTCTCTCCAGAAAGCAACCTGAGGCAACTGTATCACTCACCTCATTCGTTTCCCCTCTGGCAGTCATACCTATCCTGGGTTGCCTGATGTCTCACATCAGAAAACCATTCTTTCACACATTTTCTTTAATTGTTTGGTTGCTTGGGATGGAATGATAAATTGGTTCTCTAGCACCTCATCTTTGCCAGAAATAAATGAAGATAATTGATCACTGTTCTGTTCTACAATTGGACTTTCTTGGTCTAGATGTAATTTGCCTTATTATTCCAAAATTTGCACCCTAAAAATATTTTTTTTTTGCTTTTCCAAATGTCTTTTATTTTTGTACCACAACTGTAAGCAAGAATTTAGTCTTCAAGGGACATAAAGGTCTCTGATGTGTTATATGAAATGCCACATCTTAATGAGTTTGTAACAATGCTTCCATTGGTATTCTCAAACAGTACCCATGAGGGGCCATTTCGATAAATATCCAACTGTCTTTAATGATCAGTAATAGGAAATACTTAACGTGGGATAGAAAAAATCCATGAGGACACGAAAGCTGGCATCCAGTGTTAGAGTAGCTCTCGGGTTGTTCTAGTTAGGTCTTTCTGATTAAAAAGAACAAAGCCTTTTTTTCAAATTATCTTTAGTAAAATAGGGATGGCAGCTATTATAATACTCAATATGGTCGAGAGGAATCACATGGAAATCATCCAAGAGATATTAGTACAGCATTGCGTTCAATTACATCTCATACTAAATCCAGAAATGGAACATGATTTCATTGCCCTTCAGTTTACACTTTACTATGATTCCTTCCCTTTGCCTCTTTTTTGTTTCCTTTAACTGTCTTCTTGCTTCTTATTTTGCCATCAACCAGCTTTGCTGCCCTCTGTCATGCTGGTGAATTTCTCTCCTCGTGTTTTTGCTTACTCAGAGTATCTTCCTTTCCCTTCCTTAAACTTCTTGCCACACCCACTCTGTTTCACCCTTGCTCTGTAGATACCTTCAGTTTTATCCCCACTACTGACTGCTTCAGCTATTTTAGAGTTCACCATTGAAGCACCCAAGAGTCAGAAGTCCATTGACCTAACCCCTCTCTTGTCTGCACCAAAGTTGACAGGGTAGCCTGTGAATTGGTTGCAAACAAATCATAGTGACCACTATGCAAACACTTGAAGCTTTGAGATATGGTCAGCTAGATAACCTCCTTACTAAACATATAGGTTGATGTAATTCTCTTTAAAGGTTCAATGAACTTAACAAGCACCGTGATTCACAAATTAGATAAAGCTCAGGAAAAGCAAATAGAGGGCAGACTTACAAGGAATGAATAGAATTTACAAGGATGTAGGTTTGGGTTCACAAGAATGACTGTCTGAAGAGTACTATTTGGGATGTTTTACTAGAGATCCAAACGGGGCACATGATGGGATCTTTAGCTTTAACGGTGACACTTTGATTTTTACATATGTCAGATTATGTGAGAATCATCCTAAACCATTAGAATATTACTCAACTTTCATAGAAGAAACTTACATGCTGGCGTTTCTTCAAAGATAGTAATTTGGACTGTGAGCACAAACAAATAAAAAAGAAAAAAGGACAGGAGATTCCAGTCATTTATCATTTCTTCCTACCTTACCAAGGTTAATTATTCAATGTGACCAGAGGACAGGGTGAATCAATTCCAAAAGTTTTTCAAATAGCAAAACTTGTCTTAGGATTGTTCTTCTGAAGTTGGAATGTGAAGAGCTAATTTTTTTTTTACCCTGACAGCTTTCTTTGTAACTAGAAAAACTTACAGATATGCATCTGATAACAGCAGCCATCTAGATGGCTCTTATTCACCCTCCGTAAATGAGATGCTTTTATCGGTGACACTTCTCTTTCACAATTCTAATTGTCAGTCATTCAACATCTACCTTCACCAAATGTCTAAAATAAGAGATAAGAGGAAACATGCCACACAAAATAGGGCAGTACCCTCTCAAAGGCATCATATTAGAGTGTGGGATTCGTCATGAAACTAAGTCTTCAAACTCTGGAGCCTAAACAAGATGCACAGAGGAAAAGTATTGAATATTGATATCCAAATATCCCGGTTGACCCTCTAACGGTTGGGACCTTTTAAATGCAAAACTGTTAAAGAGTTGTCCAATAAGAAGAGATAACAAAATGGGAGAGAAAAAAATAACCTTTGCAGAATAAGAATTTTAAAACTATAATTGAACACATCTTCAGGCAAATGCTTGCAGAAAAAAATTGTTAGAATTAAAAAAAATGAATCTGCATAGATGTACCCTCCACCTTTAGAAGAACAGATTTAATATCCAGGCATTGACAGATCATTAAATTAAAAACAATTTTGATAGTTAACTATCCAGAAACAGAAATTCAAATTGGAAACACAGCCGTAATAACTCTATGGAAAAATCTCTAGTATTACACACTGACAATGGAGTAAAAGCCCTTGCATTAAATTCGGTCTGTTACCCCTGATGGGGATTCAGGCATCATTGGATTTCGGTGCATTCAGCTGAGAGCTGTGCATTTATCTCACAGAATTGATTTCAGTGGATATAATTTTAATGCTAGTTGTTGCCTTTAAAATTATCTAGTAATTTAATAACTTCCCATCAAGAAATTTAATTGTAAACACTTTTGTTGTCACCATGAATTGTTTTGACTTAAAGAGAGTATTGTTTATCCTTTTACAAGATATTCTTGGTGTGGGTGGGAGAAACACTTTGCATCATTGCATTAGTTTGCTCGTCCATATGTAGACATAATTACTCTTCCTTCGTCTCTTTAAAGTTTTGAGGATAGCAGCAACTTGAAAATGTATAAGAACAAACAAGAAAGAGAATTTACAAAAGTTCAATAACTATGGTAAAGTGTTCATATGAGTGCTATAAGAATAAGCCCATTAAAATTGCTAATGAAAGACGTGCACTATTTTTCCAACATTTAATCTTTTCTTTAAACCTGCATCAATTATTGCTTTAGTTTCTCTCTTGCTTCCTCTTGCATGAAAACACCAACACCACTACCATCACCTTTAACATAACAAGCTGTTCTTCATTATCACTCATAGCCTCTAACTTGTTCTCAATTTTAATAAGGGATCAGAGACATAGCAGCTAGACTAGTGCTGCTAACATGCAAGGGGACCTCCCCTAAAACCAGAATTTATTTATTAAAAATGGTTTATTCTTATATGTTTAAACTTCAGTATCTTTAAAGTACTCTCCATTTGATGCAATACACCTATTGAGATGTTTTTTCCATTGCTCAAAACAGTTTTCGAATTCATCAATTTTGATGCCTTTTAGTTCTTCTGCCATTTTTTGTTTTATCTCTTGAACACTGGCAAAACATTTACCTTTGAGGACATTTTTCACCCAGGAAAACAACAAACAAAAAAAGTCACTCGAGGTGAGATCCGATGAATAGGTACAGTGGGGCATGGGGTCATGCCGGTTTTGATAAAAAAAAATACTACTGAATACTCAGTGCAGTGTGGGCAGGTGCTCTCATAAATCACCCATCAGGAAATGGGCAAAGACGTTGAAAGAGTCTTCAAAAAATATTCACTGAAGCCAAATGCAGCCTCTCACAACAACACCAGCTGGTACACTGATACAGAGGGGTTCCTAGAACACTCACCTAGCAGAGGAAGCCTGTACTACAAGGGGCCTGCCTTCCAGAAGATAATTCCTTTTTTTCTGGAGTATCCCTTGTATACCTTTCTAAAAGATATTAACATGCGTCTCATAAAAATGTAAAAGGAACACATGTCAAAGATATTATTTAACATTGGTTAATGAAGCAATGTTAAAACTAGTTCAGCTGAGAATTTAAGGAGCTATTTATAGAAAAATTAATAAAGGAGTATTAGGATAAAATTGCTGGAGGAGATACAAAACTGGTTAATGCACAATAAGTTAATAAACCATAATCTTTGTGGTTATCTACTCTACTGGAAAGAATCATTTGCCTCTCTACCCAACATTTTTTCATATTTTATTTCATCTTTATTGTATTTTTCCATTACACTTTAGTCCCCTCGTACCCCACTCTGTCCAGCAATCACCACATTGTTATCCTTGTCCATGAGTCTTTTTTCCTTTTTGTTTGATCCCTCCACCCCCTAAACTGCCCCCCACACTAACTAGCTGTCACTCTGCTCTCCATCTATGAGTCTGTTGCCATCATCCTTGTTAGTTCAGTTTGTTCATTAGATTCCAACTATAAAGGAAATCATATAGTATATGTCTTTCTCTGACTTGTTTCACTTAGCGTAATGTTCTCCAGATCCATCCATCTGTCGCAAAGGGTAAAATTTTCTTTTTTATGGCCAAGTAGTATTCCATTGTGTAAATGTCCTATAGTTGTTTTATCAACTCATCTATTGATGGACACTTGGACTGCTTTCATATCTTGGCAGTTGTAAATAATGATGCAATGAACATACGGGTGTTTATGTTCTTTTGAATTAGTGTTTTGGATTCATTTGGATATATTCCCAGGAGGGGGATCACTGGGTCAAAAGGCAAATTTTTAATTTTTTGAAGTATCTCCATGCTGCTTTCCACAGTGGCTACACCAATCTGCATTCCCACCAACAGTGCAAAAAAGCTTCCCTTTCTCAAAGACTTAAATGTTAGACCCCAAACCATAAAAATCCTAGAAAAAAACATAGGCAGCAAAATCTTGGACATTGCTTGTAGCAATTTTTTTTATCAGATATATCTCCCCAAGCAAGGAAAAGAACAGAAAAAATAAACAAATGGGACTACATCAAACTAAAAAGTTTTTGCACAGCAAAGAAAACCATCAACAAAATAAAAAGACAACCTACAAAATGGAAGAACACATTCACCAATACATCTGATAAGGGGTTAATATCCAAAATTTATAAAGTATTTACAAAACTCAACTCCAAAAATACAAATGACCCAATTAAAAAATGGGCGAAGGACCTGAATAGACACTTCGCCAAAGAGGACATACAGATGGCCAATACACATATGAAAAGATGCTCAATGTCACTAATCATCAGAGAAATGCAAATTAAAACCACAATAAGAAACCATCTCACACTTGTCAGAATGGCTCTAATCAATAAATCTACCCAATATTAATCTACAAGTTTATCTTTGCCCCTTCAGAGTTGTAAATAGCCTTATCAGTAGTAAGTCAATCAAAGGGACAAACTCAACACTGCATTGAAAAAAACCCCAAAAGTCCCTTTTGTCATTTTCAAATTTTCATGATATTTTGACAGTGACTTGAATGTAGCTGACATTTATTAAATATCTGTGGAATTGCATGAATGAAGACCAGGTTGATCTGAAATTTTTGATACCATGTAGTGGGGATATCACTGATTAAAGACAATTTTGATTAAAGGCCATATAATTCCTGTCGAGCAGGATCCACTATACAAATAGCAAGATGACGGAGGTCCGGGGATGCAGAACAAAAGTGTAACTGCCTTCTGAGCAAAGCTGGGAAAATAGTCCGAATAACATAAGTATCATTGCTCCTATAAATGTCTTGAAAACCTAAAAGACCTAAAGCATTTTGTAAGCTTCTGAGATTAGAAAGCACTGTTTGCACTTATTCCGATGAGAATGCTTCTCTACATGAAGCCTCCTAGCTATTATGTCTTCTTTTTAAGTCACATGTTGCACAAGAAAATTGGTCAAAAGTTCCAATTTGATCATGGTTGCTCAAAAATTGTGTTTTATTTTGGTTTCTGTCAAGATCGCTTATATTTTATTCCTTCTAATACATGAATTTGGAAATTTACACCTTAAAATTTAATTTTCCTTTTCCATTTTTAAAGGTAAGGCAAACATTAGCTTTGCTAAGATTTTGTCATTTAAAAAAAGTTTTATTAATAAAATTGAATTATTCTATGCAGACCGTTAAAAATCTTCTTTGGTCTCTTAAGCATCTCCTGTGAAGTAGTTTTCTACTATAAAAAATAAAAGTGTCACTTTTACTTCTCCATTCCCAATTTGGATGCCTTTTATTTCTTTCCCTTGCCTGATTGCTTTGGCGAGGTCTTTCAGTATGATGTTGAGTAGAAGTGATGAGAGTGGACATTCTTGTCTTGTTGCTAAACTTAGAGGAAATCCTTCAGTTTTCACCATTCAACATGACACTAGCTGAGAATTTGTTATATACATCCTTTATTATGTTAAGGTACTTTCTTTCTATACCCACTTTATTGAGTGTTTTAATCATAAATGGATGTTATATAACACTCCCTGGCTTCAAATTATACTATGAAATAACAATAATCAAAACAACATAGTACTGGCAGCAAAACAGACAGAGATGAACAGAAGAGAATTGAGAGCCCAGAAATAAATCCACATGTATATGGTCAAATAATTTCCAGCAAAGGAGCCAAAAACACACAATGAAGAAAAGAAAGCCTATTCAATAACGGTGCAGAGAAAATTTGAACACCACATGCAAAAGAATAAAACTAGAGTACAGTCTGTCCCCATATACAAAAGTTAGCTCAAAATGGATCAAAGACCTAAATATAAGACCTGAAACAATAAATCACACAGAAAATATAGGTAAAAACTTGTGATCCTTGGTCTTTGGAAAATTTTATGGATTTGACCCCAAAATCAATGTAAGCAGAGGCAAAAATAAGTGAATGGGACTGTATCAAACTAAAAAGCCTCTGCAGAGCAAAAGGAACCACGAACAAAACAGAAAGGCAACAACCTAATAGGAGAAGATATTTGCAAACAACAGCTCTGACAAGGGGTTAATATCCAAAATATATAAACAACTCATACAACTAAACACCAAACAAATAAATCCAATAAAAAATGGACAGACCTGAGAAGACACTTCTCCCAAGAATACATGCAGATAGCCAACAGACATGTGAAAAGTTGTTCAACTTCACTAGCTATTAGGTAAATGCAAATCAAAACTATAATAAGATACCACAGCACACCTGTTAGAATGGCTATAATCAACAAGACAAGGAATAACAAGTACTGGAGAGGTTGTTGAGACAAAGGAACCCTCATTCACTGATGGGAGGAATGTAAACTGGTGTAGCCACTATGGAAAATAATGTGGTGGCTTCTCAGAAATTAAGAACAGAGTTACTATATGACCCAGCAATGCCTCTTCTGGGTATCTACCTTAAAATTTTGAGAATGTTTAGTACTTGCAAAGACATATTTACCCCTATGTTCTTTGCAGCATTATCCATGGTGGCCAGGACAGGGAAACAACCTAAGTGTTTTTTGATAGATGATTGGATAAAGAAAATGTGGTATATACCACAGCCATAAGAAAAGATGAAATACTGCCATTTCTGACAACATGCATGGACATTGAGAATATCATGCTAAGTGAAATAAGTCAGATGGAAAAACCCTATGATTTCACTCTGATGTGGGATGTAGCTTCCATTTACTCCTCTGCCATCTCGGGTCCTCCATCATCTGTGGGGTATAAAATGAAAAGCAACTAGTGAACAAACAAGGAACACAAACAAACAAGACGTCATAGACACAGACAACGGTATGGTGGTTGCCAGAGAGAAGGGGAGCGAGGAGGCAGTAAAGGGCAAAGGGTGTCAAATGTATGGTGACAGGAGATTCAACTGTAGGCGGCGGGCACACAATGTGAGCTGAAGGTCATGTGCCATAGAGACATGCACTTGAAGCCCATGCAATCTTACTAACCAATGTCACCCCAACAAATTTAATAAAACAAATCAATGATGCAGATTAAATACCATGAAATAATAATGATAATAATAATAAGACCCTTCTTAGAGTTAAATCTTTATCAACTTGTATCTTTTTTGAGGTTGAATTTCCATAAATATTTTGAAATTCATAACATTTTAGAGCAGATTTCCATGTGTCATTTATAAATTTAGTTATCTGCATGCTTTAAAACAGTTTTTTGTGGATTGCCACATTCCTACCCAGAAAAAATGTTTGTTTGTTTGTTTGTTTTAAAGATTTTATTTATTTATTTATTTATTTATTTATTTATTTATTTATTTATTTATTTATTTTCAGAGAGGGAAGGGAGGGAGGAAGAGAGAGAGAGAGAAACATCAATGTGTGGTTGCTGGGGGCCGTGGCCTGCAACCCAGGCATGTGCCCTGACTGGGAATCGAACCTGCAATGCTTTGGTTCTCAGCCTGAGTTCAATCCACTGAGCTACACCAGCCAGGGCAAATTTTTTTTTTTAATTTATCCTCCCATCAACAATATATAAGGCTTAAGTCCCACATACCTAATAGTCCTGTTGGCAGTTTGAGGGCTGAGCAGAGGAACTTAAGTCTTGTTTTTAATTTTCACGTATTTGATTCCTGGAATAAGATATATGTTCATGTGATTATTGACTGTTATATCAGTTTTAGCAGACACTTTCCATTTGCTGCCCTAGAATCATTTTTCCCCACTTCACCTCCCTGCTGTGTGCCTTTTCAGGAGACACAGCAACGGGCACGTTCTTCCTCTGCATGCAGCTGCGTCAGCTGATGGGAGCTGACTGCAGATGGGATAGTGGGAGCAATAACAAGACCTTTATCCCCCAGGTGCTTGTCTCCTACTTTCCTTGTGCTGCATGTAACTGCCTAAGTAGTGGAAGCTGTAGGTATGTCTCCTGGGTGCTCTTCCCAGAAATGATGTGGTTTATTACTGGGAACTGGCCTTGGCCAAATGGAGTCACCATGCCAAGCAAATTATGCTTTTGCCCTGAGGAAGACGGAAGGCAATTACTGACTTACAGGGGATACGCAAGTTGCCCCCTCCTTTTCTGGGGTGAAATCAACCTTGTGGAGTAATTAAGTACTTCAGAGCTCCTGAAGGGGTCAGTTGGAAGAGTCCCTCCAGCCTAAAGCCACCCTATGTCTTACTTTTTCTGCTTTTTCCTTCCTTGTTCTCTTTGGCTTCTCTCACTCACCGTCCTCCTAAGAGCACTCTCTCAGTGAATCAATTGCACAAAAGTCCCCGTCTCAAATCTGCTTCTGAGGAACCACACCTAACACAGTTGGTACCATGACTGATCTTAAAGGGCAGACTGTACAGATGAGCTGGATCTCTTGTAATGAGAACCCTTGTGAGAGATGAAGGACTCACAGGCCATGGCATGTTGTAGCAAGCAGTTCAGTGTTTAAGATTTCCCCTCTGGCAAAAAGAGACTGGAAAGGTGGAAGGGAATACACTACGTGGGGAAAGTCTCTTGTACTTGACAAGTATGGAAGGAATAGGATAAGGACTGTGGTACTGGGTATGTGTTACTAGGTACAGTTGATTCATTTTCAATGCAAATGACAAGGTTACATATAGTGATCAGGAGAATAAAGCACCTTGTGAGTCTCAGAAGGGTCTCCTTGGCTTCGGTTTAGAGATCCCCCATCTCCTGCAGCTGGGGGACAGACAGAGCTGAAGATTGGGCATAGGATATTATAAGAAATGCAGAACCTTGGAGAAGGCTGAATTCTCCATCTTGGTAAATCTCCCACACCGAAGTCAGGGCCCTGGTAAGGAAGGGTGAGGATATTGCTGTTGGGGTGGGGGTATATGAATAGAGGCACTTAAACTTGAATCCTCCAATTACTCCGATACTTCTGTATTTGCAGAAGTGACCCACTCTTTTTGGTTGAGAGACAAAGCCCTCATCCCTTGCTAAAAGATTATACAGAAGTCCCCAATGGGACAGGTGCCTTATAGCATAATATTTGCTCTCTGTTCAGATTGCCCCCACCTCCCATTCTGGTTACTAGACTCATAACTAGAGCCAAATCTCAGCATCACCTGGGAATAATAATTCAAGCCAACTAGTTTTTCAGAATACAATTCTTAGAGTGATCTTGAGTCCTTTCTTTCTCGAGGCCTTCAATCATTCTACCAGGAACACACATGCATAATCTCATTTGAAAATATGTATACCTAAGACAAACCTCACAACTGTAATTGTTGTGGACAACCCATT
Source organism: Phyllostomus hastatus (assembly GCF_019186645.2). Classification (NCBI taxonomy): domain Eukaryota; kingdom Metazoa; phylum Chordata; class Mammalia; order Chiroptera; family Phyllostomidae; genus Phyllostomus; species Phyllostomus hastatus. Next base: position 23,181,933 of record NW_025333737.1, on the reverse strand, counting down.
TATGATAGCAGCAAAAACAATAAAATACTTAGGAATAAGTTTAACCAAGAAGGAGAAAGATCTGTACACTGAAGACAATAAAACATGGGAGAAAGAAATAAAACAAGAGAAAGAAATCGTAGAAGACACAAATAAATTAAAAGAAAAATCTCATGTTCATGGATTGGAAGAACCAATATTGTTAAAGTGTCCATTCTACCCAAAGTGATTTACAGATTCAACACAATCCCCTTCAAAATCCCAAGGACATTTTTCACAGACATAGACAAAAAACAATTCTAAAATGTGTATGGAACTAAATACAAGGAGACCCAGCTTCTGGAAGTGCAGACTCAGCAGCATAAACCACCCTGGGAACCAGTGCCTGAGTAGAAACACCTGAACTGCAATTGACGAGTTGCTGGAGGCTCAGTGTGGACCACTTTGAGACTTAAAAACTCCAAAGGGACATTTACCTTTAGGAGCTTGAGCAGGTGCTACAATAAATAATCAGAGAAGAATCCCCTTGTGCTTCCAGCCAGTGGAGGGAAAAAAGTAACCATGTTGAAATACACCAGAGCACTCTGTTCTTAACAAAGTCTGACCTCAAAGGAAGCTAGTCAATCACATTATCATTGTAGCAAAACCTGTGGGAGTATCATCAGGGTGTAACTGAAATGGGGGGAGGGAAAGACTTAACCTCAGCTAATTCTTCTCTTTCACGTGGGAGAAGGAAACTACACAACTCCAGCCCACTCTAGTCATGCTGTCTCACCAAAAGGGGAAGGTAAAACTGAGGCACAATCCTGAAGATCAAGTCCAGAGAAGCAAGCTCACTCAAAGACACGTCTAATCATGGGACTAGGGAACACTTGCCCTCTGCCTACTCCTCACCACAACATTACTGCAGGCCTACTAAGGTACTTCCGTTTAGCCAGTGCACCATATGTAATTATCAATAGAAAATGACAAGGCTTAGCAACAGGGAAAAAAAATAGAATTTGAAAAGACAGAACAAGCACCAGAACCAGACCTGGCAGGGTTGTTGAAAGGACCAGACTGGAAATTTATGACAACTACACTCTACTGGATAAAGTAGACAGCACGCGAGGACAGATGGGAAATGCAAAGCAGAGATATGGAAATCTTATGAAGACCCGAAGCGAAACACTGGAGGTAAAAGGAAAAAACTGTAACAGAACCAAAGACTGCCTTTGATGGGCTCTTCAGTAAACTGGACACGGCTGAGGAAAGACTGTCTGAGCGGAAGAGTGTATCAGGAGAATCCTCAAAAACCAAAAAGCAAAACAACAAAGACTACAATAAAGAACAGAACAGAAGAACCAAAAGGTAGTTTTCAACTCAAAATCTGCTGACAGGATCCCATTTCGTTCAGAATATAAGTCCATATCCATCCTATGGCTGGGAAGCCTTACTTACCCCATATGGGGTAATGGGGACTGAGACCCATTGCCACTCGCACCCTTCACCCCCATCACACCGTCCCGACGGCCGGAGCACACCCAGAGAAACTGCACTTGACCTTCTCCTTGCCTGAAATGGTCTTCCCGCAACAGCGGAGTGGTTCACTCCCATGCTTCTCTGTGAGTGTTTGCTCAGCTTCGCCTTCTCTGAGATGTGTGATCAGACCACCCTATTTTAAAGTCCACCCCTCTCCCTTTTCCATCTCCAGTTATCCATGCTGTTTTATTTTTATCCGCAGCATTATTAGATAACTTACTAATTGATCTGTGTGCTTATTTTTTGTCTTCCCGCTAGAACACAAGCTCCTTTTAAGGGCAGAGACTTCTGTCTCTTTTATTCACTATTTACGTCTCCGGCACTTAGAAAAAAATGATTGGCAAAGAGCTCAATAAATATTTGCTTCAGGAATAAATGCAGACTGGTTTGTTTTGTGCTGTATGTGAATCACCTTTTTCATCTTGGAATCAGCCTCCTGGCAATTGTCCCAACGGTGTCCTCGTAATGTACCTCTGATTCAAAAATAGGAATGTGTAGCACATTTTTGGTCAGTAGAGAGGATTAAATTGCCACCCAGAAAAGAAGATGTCCCTGCTCTGGAAATGTGTACATCCAGCCAGCACGAGGTGTTCCACTTCACTACACGTCTCCACGAGCTCCCCCTGCAGGTCCTATTTATTTCCTCCCGTCCTCACCACCTTCCACCTTCTCTGCTCTGTCCTTCTCTGCTCTCGCAGCCCCAATATTTCTGTTCACTCTTTATGGAGACTGTTTCACTGCCTCTTTTAGTGCACGCTTTCTCTACATGATGCCGTCAGTAGTATCGTGTCCATACTTACAAAGGCAGCCAAGGTATGTTCATATTCAAAGATGCTTCTCTCCCTCAGAATTCTGGGACAGGCTGTTTAAAATACAGGACCTGCTTTGCCATGCAAGTTAAAACTAATAGTACAAGGAATCCGGGGCATGCTTTTGATACCAAATTTCTCTGACACACCACAGTGTAGATATGGGCACAACAGCTTCACATGCTCAGTGAGTTAAGTTGTGAGAATTGTTAGAGAAAAAATCTCTATAGAAGATGGTGTCCTTCAAATGCAGCCATTGCGGTACTGCCCTTAAGAAGGGGTCATGGTGTGATCCTAGGATATATCAGTTTTGTGGAGAAAGGTACATACTGTAAAAGAAAATAATTTCCGTCCTGGCTGGCGTAGCTCAGTGGATTGAGCGCGGTTTGGGAACCAAAGTGTCCCAGGTTCGATTCCCAGCCAGGGTACATTCCTGGGTTGTAGGCCATAACCCCCAGCAACCACACATTGACGTTTCTCTCTCTCCCTCTCTCTCCCTCTCTCTCTCTCTCTCTCTCTCTCCCTCCCTCCCTTCCCTCCCTAAAAATAAATAAGTAAAAAATCTTTAAAAAAAAAGAAAATAATTTATCTAGATAACCACATTTTTAAATTGAAGTCAAGCAAGCCCATGCTATGAAGTAGTTCATCCTTTTTAATTAACCCTTGAAATGAAATTTAGTTACATTAAAATGAAGTAACTTTTAGCACTGGCTTGTTTTTCTCCAGTTTTTAGACATGGCCTCCTTTGGCAACTTGGCACGGCGTTTCTTATGATTCCATCTGAGCCACAGCTTGATCCACAGGTGGAGGCATAGCTGCTCTTCTGAAGGTGTAACAGGCACTTGATATTACAAGTCATTCATTATGAAACTTTTCACAGCACAAAGTATCTCGTTTGAACTATGATGTGGGATTGTCCTATTCAGGAAGGTCATATCTTTGGACGTATACCAAAAGAATGAGGCTTAAGAAGAAGAACACAGCTTTTAAAGTTGTATCCAGAAATGATAACAATAACACGCAACCCCAGAGACCTCAGATTTAAATTAAGGATATTGCTTTATTGCACTTTGAACTATGCTTTTTGCTCAAGCTGAGGCATTCAGCAAGTAACAGTGTTACTATTAAACACATATTAAAAGCAAACTAGGATATTTCTTTGTGTAGAAACACCAAAATAAGGAACATGTTATAATCGTATTGTATTTCCTAATGGTACCATAGAGAAATGGACAAAGAACAAATAAAAGTGTAGCTAAAACCTTTAGATTAGAGCTACCTCCTATAAAAGGAATTTAATATAGAGACATCTTCGTAACAATCAACATTGCCTCAGGAACTTAACACCACAAGCTTTTTTATCCACCACAGAGAGAGTGCTGCAGAATTTAATAAATACATTCCAAAATTCTTTGCAAGCAAGGCAATGTAAACATTGCTTAAATTAATAAATGGTGAGATAGTTAGCTAGAGAATTGTGTTCAAGTGATAACATTGACTATTTGAATAAGTCAGGTATTTCTTAGAAACACAGCTTTGAAATACAGGTCTTTCTACAAGATCATCTTTTCAACTCATTCATAACACAGTTAACTTGAAGAGGTCAGTGTGCCCACTTGCTTGTATTCGTAAAGGGCATTATGTACATATTTTCTTAATCTTTTCATGAAGGAATTTATAGACACCTTGTTTGCATTTATGATTTTAAATATTTCAGAAAAGATGATGTCATCGTCCACTATGGTGATAAATGATCTGAATGTAGAATCACCTTCAACGTCTCTTTGTTTGGATTTCATCTGGAGAATAACCCAATTGTTCCTGGGTTGCATGTCATTCACAGACAGGAGGGATTGTTCACAGATTCTTGTGACTTGCCAAAATAAGAATAATCATCTATCTCCCTCTTCCAAGAGATGTCATTCACTATAATTGAAAGGACCATACATGTAGGTATGTACTATAACCAGACAAATCAGTGTATTTCCTACTCCATTACTTCTGAGCTAAGTTTATGTCTATTTACCTCACTAAAACCCCCTTCCTACCCCACAGTTCCCTCCACTGTAAAATGGATACAATGCCATCTACCACTCCTGGAGCTCTGAAGGTTAAAAAAACACACAATGGACCTGGCATAGAGAAAGCATTCCATGAGTATTCTTTCCCTTTCCTTGTCTTGCCTTGAAAAAATATAGAACCTGAAATTAAGTATAATCCAACCACACAATTCAATAAGTCATCTTTTAACAAACCTTATATGCTTGGTTTTATGTTCTACCTGAGAACTCCCTAAATTAAAACAAAAAGTGATTGATTTTTGAAAAAGATACCAACCCATTGTCTTTATTGTACCACCTAGAATGAAAAATGTCACAATTTATTTTTCAAGCATCTAACAAATGAAGGTGTTCTTACTTCTGTGGTGTTCAAACTTTGTAGCCAAGTCAAGTAATGTAGAAATTACTCAGAGAATCTTAGTGGGGGTTGATAATTTCAAATATCTTCTTTCCTCAACATTCACCCAAATCAGAAAAAAATACATTTAGAGGAAAATGAAAGTATTGTTTCTTTATTACCTTAGTCACTTATCTGATCAAGCTATGCTCAATTCAACCTAATTAAGCAATTGGTCTCTGTGAACAGTAAGTGAGTAGGGGGTCCAAGCTTGCTTTGTTGTGATCCTTGTAAAAGCAGAGCATTCCACAGAACTCCTACTCACAGAAGGACTGGTTGGAGTGAAGTGGGTGGTGGTGCTCAGTACTTTCATAAACCCTCCTGTCCTGTGGCCAAATGAATGAGAAAGATCGTGTATGCTTCATTCATACGGAAGAGCCTTTATTGTCTGTGATAACATGATTAATACATAGTTGAGTCCAATATCAGTTTAAATAAATATTTCATCAACACCTACTATAAACCAGCACTATTCTAGGCAGTTAGGATATAGAGCTAATGATGGACAGTCCTTGCCTTTGGGGAGCGCACAGTCTAGTTAAGGAAAAACTTAAGGCAGAAATGTCAAATTGTTGTTCTAATTATAGACACATACTCTGAAAGTTAGTTCCACATTAAGAAAAATTTGGTAATATTCTCACATTATTTTTAAAATAAATTTAAGTGAAAAATGGACAAATGCCAAATACATTTTTATAGGGAGACTCTGCATTTTATCACTTCATACATAAATGTATTAATATGTACTTAATGTGTATTTCAAAGAATAATTACTCTTTAATTAAAAAACCTCAATAACATTATCACATGCATATAAAAATATTTACACATCTCTTAATATTGTCCAATGGCTACTCAGTGTTCAAATTGCCAATTTTTCCATAAGTGCCAGTCTTTTTTTTTTTTTTTACAGGATCCAAAAAGGGTCTGTCCATTTTGGTCGGTTGCTATAACTGTTAAGTCTCTTCTTAATGTATAGATATCTTCTCTCTCTCTTCCTGTCTCTCTCTCCCTCTCGCTCTGTCATTTATTTGTGAAGAAACAAGATGACTCGTGTTGGACAGTTTCCCACAGTTTGGGTCTTGCTTAATGCACCCCTATGGCCCTCTAGTGTTTACCAGGAGCCTACGTATTTCCTGTAAATTGGATCTAGAGCTTGGTCAGAATCAAGTTTCATTTATTCATTGATTTTATTTATTTAGTTAGTTAGCTAGTTAGTTAGTTAGCTAGTTAGTTCTGGCAAGGCTACCTTGTATAGCTCTGCGTCCATTCATCAGAAGGTGTACTTGTCTGGTTGTTTCTCTGTGTGGTACCAGCAGCCATTGCTAATACATACCTAGATCCATTCATTCATTAGGGCTAAGGAATGGTGATATTCTAATTCTATCATGTCTTCTTCCTCTATTAACCAGAGTACTTCCATAAGGAGAAAAATCTCAACAACAAAAAAAGAGAGAGAGAGAGAAAAAAAAATTTCTTCCTTTACTACTTAGTTTTCCAGTGGAAGAGTACATAGAAAAAAAAAACAGGAAAAGCATTTGATACTTGATGTTTTCACTTTATTTGGCAATTCTAAAGTAAGTGAAGTCATTATTAACCATTTTCCCTTCCGTTGTAATGGCATTATGATCTCGTGGGTTCCAGCACATGCGATGCATTGCAGCCTTTGGTGCTCTCCCTGTTGGTGCTCAATCTGCGCACTGCTGTCACTGACAGCTTCCCTAGCTCTCTGCAGGCCCTTCGCCACAGCAGTCTGCGACAGTCTCTCTGCACTCTGGCCACTACACAATAGTCCAGGCCGGTCTTGTATGCTATGTGTGCCGGCCTTCCAAGAGACCATAGGACACAGTATTTAGAGACCAGAGTATGTGCGTGAAGGTCGCTCATTTTTACTGAGTTCTAATTGGTTCTAAACCTTTTTGGTGTACAGAGTTAAGACATATGTTTCCCACTCTGACTGGTATAGCTCAAATGGTTGAGTGTCATCCTGCAAAGCAAAAGGTCACTGGTTCGATTCCCAGTCTGGGTATATGCCTGGGTTGTGGGCCAAGTCCCTGGTCGGGGCATGTGCAAGAGGCAAATGATTGATGTTTCTCTCACACATTGGTGTTTCCCCCCCTCTCTTGCTCCTCCCTTCCCCTATCTCTAAGAAGGAATAAATAAAATCTTCAAAAAATAAATTTTCAGTATTCCTGGGAATCAGGGAATCCAGACCCATGTTACTTTTGTAACAACCTTTAAAATGTTTTAGTTCCTTAATGAAATTTCAGTGCAACAGAATTTTCATGGCTCCAAAGTCTACTACAATTAATAAAAATAACAATGAACATTTACTGAGCATTTACCGTGTAGTATTATTTAAAGTTCACAACAACCCCATACAACGGCATTACTATTCTCAGCTCATAGGCGAAACAATCGAAAGCTCAGAAGGCTGGGTAATTTATAGAAGGTAATACAGTTATTAATGGGGTCCCCAATCAGCGATTTGTCAGACACTAAAATTTACAAAGTTAACCAATTACTAACGATTATGTTATGGTGCCTGTTTAATTAATAATGGTCTTCTTCAGTTAGCATTTTCAACTGAGCCAAGTGTATTAGCTAGAGCCCTGGTGGCAGAGAGAGTAAGTGGTACATAAATAATTAAAGCTTTATGGCCTATTATTTCACACGTGCTATTTAATTATATATGCACGTCTGTGCAAGAGGCAGCACATACCTGGAGAAAGTCAATGCAACTTAGCTTGTGGGATCCCATGAGTTTTTGACTATAGATTCTTGGGACAACACCAGAAACCTCCCTGATAATCAAATATGCTCCTGAGAGGAAATGCACAGTGCTCTCCCAGGCAGTGGTTTTTAAAGTCAATTAGCAGGTTGAGAAATCTAACTTTTAAACCCTTTGTTAAAAGTACAACTGAAAAAAAAGTACAACTGAATTTTGCATTGCCAGGCCCGGTTCAAATACTGGAATGCAGCCGTTTGAATTAGCTTTTAAAAAAAACTGAGGGGGAGGGGATGGTGACCCTCTAACATTCATACTCAGTTTGATTTTGAAGGGTGTGCCTGCAGTCATGACAAATGCTTAGAGGACTGTGCTTGAACTACAGCAATGAGTATTTAAATTGTGTAAATATAGTCATTCTCTCTGCTACACAATGCAAGAATGGGTACCAAAATACAGGCTCTCACTTCCCCTTTCATTAGCCTTAGGGAAAACGGTACAATCCCCTCAAAATAATTAGAAAGGGTTAGTTTTGGTTATCTCCAAAAGCGAAATTTTCATCTTCTAAGGCAAAAAGAGGTCTGGCCTTTACAACCTCTGGAGGTGGGACCACGTGAACACCCCGCCCCCTGCCATGGAGGGAATGCATTCCTGTGGGGGATGCCTTTGGCACCTGCCTCCACCCTCCTTCAGAGCAATCACCTGCATCAGTGTAGGTGCTCCAGGGGAGTGACCATCAGGTTGGTGCGAGGGCAATATTGGATACCTTCCTGTGCTACGAGTAACACTTTGATGTGAGTGAAAAAAAAAAAGAATAACAAGGGGCAATGAAGTAGACATAGAACTTCCTGCCAAAGACTTCGGGAGGTGTGCACTGACTGTATCGGGTTTCTGTTTTTATTAGGAGGACAAAGTAAAAAAGGTTAATGCTCTGGCACGACTCTGTCACAGAAGAGTGCCACGAAGGAAATAAAATACACCGCTGGGTCGATTTCATTGTGCTGTAATTTAAGAGCAATGAGTATGTGTTTGTATGTATGGAGTATGAGGAGAGAAGGATCAGTTAAAAAAGGAGTCTTCAAATGCTAGTATTATCCAAACTTTGTTTTTTAGATATTCTACCATATCCATTCCTTATAAAAACCTATGAAGACAGTCATTAGCCTTCCCCACTTTATAGATAATAATAGCAATTTTAAAAAGTGCTCAAAATGTGCTGTGCTGTATCTCATTCAAGCCCACAACAATTCCAGGGGTGACAGCATTATTATAATCCATAATGTACAGATGAAAAATTGAGGTCCAGAACAATGAAGTTATTTAGTTAAAATGACATAACTAGTAAGGATCAAAGCTGGGAATTGAATAAGCTGTCTTGACTCTTAAAAGCTGAGACACTACATGGACTTTGAGAGAATGAGAATACAAAGACTCAGAGAGGATAAATAAGTTCTAGAAAATTTTGAATATAAAACCAGCTCTTTTTTCATACAGCATGCAGTTCCAAAGGTAGCACGGCATAAACTTATGAAATATTTTCATTTATAGTACCAATTATGTATTTTACATTTACAACACAATCTGTAGCCTATATTGATAGAGCACCAAGCAATACTATAAAAAAAAAAACTAAAGGCAAAAAAAATGGGATATACAAATTTGTTGAATTAAGCAGGCAATGCTTTCAGCAGAAAGTGAATTTTGACCAAAGGGAAGAAGGAAGTAACAATGACGAAAAAGGTTACTAACCTTTTTCATTTGTGAGCATCAGAGCAGCGATCCTAACATGGGGAGGTGGAGAGCTATTTCAGGTACGGGATTATAGTAATGGTTCAGCGTGGACTGTTCAATGGATCTGGAAGAAGTTGAAAATTGTCTTAGACCAGTTTTTATTTTATTGGAATGGGATTAGTAAATCTCTCATATATAGCTTTCCCTTATTTAACTTCAGACTTTTCCTACCTGACAGGTGAATCCCTTAAGATGAAAAGCTCTGTGGTCGCCTAACACATGTCTGCAATGCACTCTTCTCAGAGGAGGTGTGGTTGTGCTGTTCTCACTACCTTCAAGAGAGGCAAAGTTAATTGAAGGGCATCTGTTCTCAGTGACACTTTACATTTTGCCCAGAAGTAGAAGCATTCAGTTGCGTAAAGTGCTTTCTGTGTAGATGACTTTTCAATTAGGAATCAGGGAGCGTGAGTCCGCAGACAAGTGCAAGCTTAGATAAAAGTCACTGGACCTGCTTGCCCTGGACGCACCTTGAGTTGCCTACATTCCTGTAGTCCATATGTTCTTGCAATCTGGTTAACTTGCATGTCAACCACACTTTACTCCACTTAGGGTCTATTTCTTGCTAACAACTCTGTTTTTCTGTTTATGCCTTTGTATCTCCTTAACTCTACAGAAATTGCCAATTTCTCATAGTTTACCCCTTTCCTCTTCCCATCCTGAGCTGCAATTTTCTATACACCTTCCCCAGGGATAGAAGACTTCCATTCTTGCCATCCCCCCAACCTGGTTCTTTGCATTTTCGTGTCTCCTCTGGACCAATTGTACTGAGGGATTATCAGATAATCTACCCAGAAAAGCAGAAGCAAATGTCTGTGTCTCTCTTGGGTGATGATACAGGAAATGCTGACCTGGGTTTGGGAGCGGAGGGTATTATGCTAATGAGCAGAAGGCATTCTGCCAAAGAAAAGTTTTTGGCAGAAACTGAGGTAGTATCTTGATCCAGAAAGATCATCTCAGTGGCCTAGGATGAGAGATACTCTAGATACAAAGCCACGTGATGGAAATCAGAACACCAGATTAAAGCTCGAATATTCATTCATTCATCCACCCATCTGTTCATTCCACTTACCATGTGCCAGATACTATTCAAGGACTCCTGTAGATCATTTTTAGAATTCTGCCTTCCACACCTCAGCACCTTGGATAATACCTGGCATTTTGTAGCACTATGAAATAAATTCTGTGCTCCTTTACTTAGAATCTCAAAATGCCTTTCCATTGACACATGGTCTAGTTTGTGGCAAAATGATCAAAATAAGTGGTGGCAAAATGATCAAAATAAATGATGGCAAATAGAACCTGCAAAACTTCCTTACCTAAAGAAAGTTACTTTCTTTAGTGATTGCTCAGACCTGTGGCCCTTTAGAGGCCGCTCAGATTGGAAGTGTAAGTGCAGAAGATACAATATAAGGCCTTTTGCAAGCTGAACAACATTGAAAAAAATATGTTGAAGCATTTGTAAATAAAATGCAATCAAGTGGAAGAAATTAGCATGCAGAGCCAGCCAACTTTCTTGTGTCTTATGATTTTTCTTATCCTTCCCTGTTGATGGCACTTATTGTTCACTCCATAATGAAACTCCATCGCGAAGTGACAAGCACTACAGGGCAGCTTAGAAAACCATTACAAGGCTGGCGGTCACGGTGCGAATGCACGCTTCCCTTCCTGCTTGTATGTCATTCTTTGGATCTCTGCTGTGCAGAGAATTGGAAAATTCAGGATCACTTCGTTTTTGTTTTTTTTTCCAATGCTAACCCAATATTCTTCCCGAGGACCTTGTCAAATTATTCTCTCAGGCTCCAGATAAAATTCTCCATATTAAATTAACAGAGTTAACTTCTCCTTCTCCTATTCTTTAATTTACGCTGTTAACCTTTCCAGTCAACAGCAACTAAAGGGTCAGAATCTGGAGCGCCAGCCTTCTCAGCAAGAAGGCTTAATAATGAGGGTCAGAAAAGTAAGGCTCTTTTCAAAAGTAAAAGGGTAATCATCTCAGGAAATCAATCAGTATACATAAGCAATACAAAATATTCTAAACAAAATGTCATCTCCAATCTTTGCAACATGGATTTTTGCAGAGAATTCTGACACTGGTTTATTTTATTTGCTCAAGAGAAGCCCAGTCTCACCACTGGACATCTGAATGCTTTAAATCTCCGTGTTTGAACATCGTGAGGGAACTGACTCTGGTTGGACGGCTGCTCTAGGAAACTACCAGGAGACCAAAACCTTATCTGAATCTTAAACTACAGGTTTCAGGATATTTACCTCCCTCTCTCCACATGTTTAATAATCTATGATTTATGATGCGCGTGGGTCCCCGGCCAGCAGTGACCACGGAACACTGCGGATGGCTCGACGATAAACACGCGAGAAAAAACAACATACACAGAGACAAACTAGTTTCTGTGGGGAAGTAGGGACAAAATGGCCACCCCCCCTAGTGGGGAGCGTGCCGATTTACAGTCCATACCTGCTTTTATTGGGCTCATTTTGCATAATAATTCAGGTAAAGTGCAGTACTCATTAGGGGGAAGTAAGGAACCATAGAAAACAAAGAACTCTGCCCGTCTATTGAGTCGGGGTCAAAGAGCTGTAAGACTGAGGAACAAACTAACTTCCTCCTAGGACCCTTCTCATTCAACTGAGAGCATTCTGAACAAAGAAGGTTTCACAGTAATTTACATGTTCTTTCTTAGGCCTGATCACCCCGGGGAATCCGCACTTCTCAGTACAGAGCTGCACCACCCTGTCATTGTTTCAGGCTTAGGTGGAGCAAGGGAACTAAGGCAGCTGGGAGACAAGGAGGTTTTTTCCCAGACGCTGAGAACTCAGGCTATGTCAAAGCCGAGGAGCGAGGGTCCATCACCCCCTTTTGCTGCAGCCCCCCCAAGTCCTTCTTTTGGGGGGCCTCCCAAAGTGATCGTGCCTGTCTTAGGTCGTTCCCTCCCGTGGGGAATCTTACCCGTCTTTGGCTAACCGACCAAGCTTTTGGGGGTTCAGTCATGGATAAAGCAGCAGAAGCAGCATTCCTGCCAGGGAGGTAAGCTTTTGTCTCCTTGCTGGCTTACAGTTCCAAGGGTGTTCCCTTAGCCTTAGCCTTGGCGGGGGTTTCAGCTTCTGATACCAGTCAGGGCGGTTCCCAACAATTTATTTGGCAGTTTTATTTTATGTATACCATCTGCTTCACCAAATTCACTTAGAAATAAACATAAACAGTTTTAGAAACAAATAATATAAGGATTTCTAGACTTTGTGTTAGTTTCTTGTGCGTGAACTGAAAATCAGGTGCAGGGGAAAATACTTCTAAAAATATAATATAATAATTATTTATAATGTCTTTAGGAATTTTATTAGATAAATCCTTCATGCATTTACCAGGCTCTATTCTACCCTTTGAGGCTTAATTTTTACACATAGTTTAATTTTATTGTGCACTGTGTTCTTAATGAATGAATCTTCTTCATAACCACAAAGAAAGAAGGAATTATCATAATGGTCAGTGCCTCAATAACAAAAAAAAAAAATGTTTTCAACACATTGGCTATTTCTAGCAAAAAGAATGCTCAAAACAATAAAAAGCATGAAACTATTTTTTTAAAAGAAAATGCTCTTTAATTGTTCATTGTGTACTAGTCCATTATAACCTGGTGTTATCTACAGTCACTTGGCTTTCGTTTGTTTGTAGCAAAGGGTGACATTTACTGCCAACCAATTCATTCATATGTATTTTCTATATTTGTCAACACAAATTACCTATGGATAGTTTAAAACTTGTTCTTTCCGAGAACATTGTCCAAAGTTCAAAGGAAATTTTTAATTTGTAAAAATGCTATGTAGTTCATTTATTCTTGATTACCCTTGCTGTTTATCGATGGATTCCCTGATCAATGAATTAAAATTAATCCCTTAATATTATTCTCTCTCTGTTCTTAGTGCCTCTTCCCTGATTTCACAACCCTTACCTAAACAAACAGCTTATTCTACTTCACTGCTCTCACCACCCTTCATAATTATCGTGTGATGTTTAAAGTTGCAGATAATTCACATATGAAATATGCTTGTCTTTAGTATGTCCCATTTCCTCAAATACTCTGCCTCCACTGAAGCCTGAAATCTAATTTAAAACAAAGTTCAAAATGACACCTGTATAGCATCCATGCCAGGATTTTCACTTTGAAGATTTATGGCATGCTACAACTTACCTTTTTAATAGGAATGAAAAGAATAAACATCACAAAGGGGATTCTAGCTCAGAGTAAGTTGAGAATTCACAAAAAAATCACCTGTCTGCTTTAAACGAGTCCATGCATTCAAGTCTTGACAGATTACTTTCCAGAATGACAAATGTGTGTGAAGGTATAATTTCATGGTCACTGTCATTACTCTTGAAGAAATGATAGAAATGCAAATCATGTTATGGCCAAAGACAGAGGCATATTCCCACTTCCAAATTAGCAGGTTCTGGAACTTTGTACCTCACCTTTGATAAATTCGAGAACTGGTTATTTATGTAATAGGAGATGACCATATAGGATAAAAAATGAGGATTCCTGAAAATCAACATGAGTTTCCTGAGAGGAAATGAATCGGAAGTGACATAATGTCCTTTCCCTGGTAAGTTTTTAAATGTTACTGATCAGCAAAACACTGCCAATATGATGTATGAATTTCAACAGAGAAAAGCAGCATATGAAACCCTTTGAAGCAAAGCCATAAATATTAACTAACTAACAATACTCCTAAGAGGATTACCTAAGTATTGATTAATGGCTATCTCTCATCTAAAATAAAGTTGCTACTGTGGCACTATGGTTTTCTGCCGGTATTTAGTACCACGTAATGATTGACTGGACGAGAAAAAAAATATTTTCAAATTAGGTGTTAACTTTTAATATCAAAGTAAATATTAAATGCTGAAAAGACTTGATAGAGTAATATTCTAGAAGAGCTAAATAACTTCTGATCAAAATCAGTAAGGTAACCATTAAAGGCATAATAATCTAAGAGATATTATACGGTAGGTTGTGAAAAATCTGGTTTCATACCAGATCCTATAGCAAGATCTGGAGGATTTATCTAGTTACAATTTTTCTTTATTCATTCACTCACCCATTTAATAAATACCGAAAATGTGCTATGTACCACATCCTATTCTGGGTAGAGGCACTCCAGCACTAAAGCAGACAAATAAGGACTCTTCTCTTCCAGTGCTTGTGTTCTGGCGAGCTATGGCAGAAGATTAACAAGTAGATAAATAAACAAGATAATTTTATGTAGAGATAAGATTAAAATACATTGATTAGTTGAGTAAGTAGGGTAGGAGACTAATTTAGGTGAAGTAGAAAAATGGCCATGAGAAGATGACACTTGATCTCAGAATTGAAAAGAAAGATCCAAATATAGAAAAATCAGGAGTTAAAACTCTAAGGCACAGAAAACACCAAGTGTGAAGTCTCTGAGGAGGAGAATGAGCTGGGTCAAGACAAGGAACAGGAAGGCCAGTGTAAGCAAATGACAAATAGTAAAGAGATTGTAATGGTTGTCTAGAGTCAGATCATTTAAGGACTTTCCAAAAGTAATTTAATTTTATCCCAAGTGCAATGGATAGTTTCTGAAGCATTTTAAGGAAATGCTACGATTAGATTGGATCTATTTTGCATTTAAACAGATCATCGCCGTTTCTTTGCAGAAGAGGGACTGTTAGAGGCCAGGAATTGACGCAGAGAAACTCATTAAGCCTAATCCTGGTGAAAATAATTGTGGCTTAGGCTAGGATGGTGTGAATGGAAATGAGAAGAGTGAATGAATTTAGAATATAATCAGGGCATGAACCAAAGAGTGAATGAAAAATTAAACATAAAGATGAGAGGAGAGTGACCTCTGGGTACAGGGATTAAAGAACAGAATGAACTGTGGTAGAATTTACCGAAATTGAGAAAACCTAGGAGAGAGATACATTAAACTTTTTAAGACACCATTTGGGTATTCAAGTGCGGAGTGTTTTAAATAGATCATTCACTATTAATGTACCCAGTACCAATTAAGCTCATTGAAGAAGTGAAATCTAGAGATATAGATGATACCTAATGAGAAACTGTAGAAGTAAAAAGACAATGGAAGAAATAGACCTGAGCCCTGTGGCACTTTGATATTTTCTGGTCAAAGGCAGAAGCAAGGGCCAGCAAAGCAGTTTAAGGAGGAAAAAATGAGAGGATAATGTCTGGAGAGAATGATGCTACAGAGGCCAAGAAAAGAGATTATTTCAAGAACAAAGAGGCTTCCTGACAAGATGGCGGCATAGGGAAATGCAGTCATCTCATCTTCCCAGAAGCACATCAACTAAGCTACAGAGCAACCATCATTCAGAATTGCCTGAAATTCAGCTAAACAGAAAGAAGTCCTACAACTAAGGGTTTAAAGAAGAAGCCTCATGGAGATCGATAGGAGGGATGGGGACATGGGACCAGCTGGTCCCGCACACACCTCTGGTAGTTAAAACTGGGGGGGGAGGATAGCTCAGCTTCAGAGGTCCTCCCTGAAAAGTGAGGGGTCCCAGCTCCACAACAGGCCCCCCAGCCCATGGTCCCAGGGCCAGAAAGAGAAGTCCCCATAATTTCTGGCTGTGAAAGTCAGCAGGAATTGTGACTGTCTGAGATGGAGGGCTTCTGGTGTCCCAGGCATCCCTCTTAAAGAGCCTGGGCATCTGCAAAAACCTACTCTGATCTCCAGCATCTGGGTGGCAGCTCGAAAAGCACCAGGGACCCACAAGAGGAACTGACTTTGTGTTCGCAAAATTCTCTTCCAGACCCTGTGTAGAACATTAACATCATATGTGTGTGCCAATGCTTTAGACCAAGCCAGCCACTCTCAACTGGATACAAATTCCAAGAACTGAACAGGATTTAGTCATTTTAACACAGTTATTTAAGAAAAATTTAAATGCACACCTTTGTGTATTGATCTAACACATCCTTAAATTCACTAAACTAGCAATGTAATAAAATGAAGGACCATGTTTCCTACTTTCTTTGTTTAAGGAAGCTTTTTGTCCCACAGGAATAAGAATTGTTCATGACCAGTCCATGACTACAAGCCTGTTTTTGAATTTCTCACATAGAATTGTTGCCACTTCTCAGTTTGGCCTCTTGTTCCAACCACTTGGCCAAGAGCATCAGCAGTGCTTCCAGAGCACAGACTGTATCTTCAGAACTTTGTGATGTTTATATACTTATCTCTACAGCAAAATATTTGACAATATTTTCTGTGAACCCACAAGAATCCTTCCCTTAAAGAGAGTAAAAAGACACGTAGAGAGATAGATATATTAAAAAATACACCATGTAGCCCTGGCTGGTGTGGCTCAGTGGACTGAGCAACAGCCTTCGACCCAAAATGTCGCTGGTTCAGTTCCCAGTCTAGAGCACATGCCTGGGTTGCAGGCCAGATCCTCAGCAGGGGGCACATGAGATGCAACCACACATTGATGTTTCTTTCCCTCTCTTTCTCCCTCCCTTCCCTTTTCTAAAAATAAATAAATAAAATATTTAAAACAAATACACCATGTCGTAGGAACAACTGATGCAAGAGTTATGTAGAAAGTGTGATCACAGCTCCAAAGAGCAGATGGCCTTTCAAATCCTCTACTGGAAAATATTTGCTTGGCATTTCTCTCCCAAAATATTTCTGACCCTCCAAGATCTGGCACGCGTGTCTTCATCTCAATCCTCCTCCAGGAAGAAACAGACCTAGAATCCACCAAGACGGTGACACACGTGGCCCCTGAATTTCCCTCCCCCGACAGTGGCACCGAAAGTACGGCTCCACATTCAGCAATTCCTTTCAGAAGAAATCTCTAAGCTAATCAAGGGACTCTTGCACATCGGGCCAGAAGAAAACAACCCTATCAAAACGGGCAGGAAAGTCGGACACACTCTAGCCATAAACTCCACTCTCTGAGTAGCATCCTATAATCAGGAGGAAATCCCTAACTCCCAGGACCATACATCTATTACCCCAATTTTAAAGTTTCCATGTGTCCAAAACATGTATCTCTGATAGGCAACGGAACTCGTAATTACAAGGCCCATAAGACTGTGGCAAACAAGAAAGCCATTCTTAAGTGAGACAAGCAACCACTGCAGATGTCCCCCAGTGCCTGGCGCGAGGGAGCAGAGGAAACAGACACACCCCGGGATTCCCCTGAAAGGGTTCTGACCTCATACTTTGCAGGGGTGTCCAACCTTTTGGCATCTCTGGGCCACACTGGAAGAAGAGCTGTCTTGGGCCACACGTGAAATACACAAACACTAACAAAAACTGATGAGGAAAAAAAGGTTTTAAATAAATCTACAATTTTGTGTTGGGCCACTTCCATAGCAGAGCTGGGAGTTAGATACCCCTGCCGGTAAAATGGGGATTGGATAACAGGGCAGTTAACAAGGCTTTTGAGGATGGTTATGCTTATTTCAAAGGTGTGTTAACTTAGAGGCACAAAGGCAATACATAGGGCTTGCTTAAGGCAAAGATAAACCTTTCACTAAAGAAGGCCCAGGCCTGGGGCATGTCTACCCACCATGACCCAGCCAGTTAAGACTTTATGATCAGATCACCCCATGAGGTTACTTTCCATGGAACCCATTTTTTATCCATACCATCATCAAGAAAGAAAGAAAATTGCCAAAATGCTGGTAAGTGTTGAAGCTATGTGGAGAGTACTCATAAGTTCATTTTACTGTTCTCTCAACCTTTTTGTATATGTTTGAAACTTTCCATAATAGTTTCTTTTTAAATCCTGATCTGAGAACAATTTTTTTCATTGCTTTTAGAGAGAGATGAAGAGAGAGAGAGAGAGAGAGGGAGAGGGAGAGAGAAACATCAATGTGAGAGAGAAACATCAGTTAGCTGCCTTTTCCCATGCACCCCAACTAGGGATTGAACCCACAACCTGGGCATGTGCCCCAACTGAGAATTGAACCTGTGACCCTTCAGTTTATGGGATGACGCTCCAACCCACTGGGTCACACCAGCCAGGGCTCCATAATAAAGTTTTAAAAATTAAGAGGAATTTTTTCTGAACCTTCAACATGGTTCTACCTATTTAGCTGGATACTGAGTTGCTTTTCAGAGACAGCAGATCAAAACCACTAGTCATGCAACCTAAGCATGCACGGAGCAGAGAACTTTGATTTCCAACTGTACCCAAAAACCAAAGTCTCCACCAACATGTTACCGTCGGTATTTAGCTAGGAAAGGGGAGCAAAGGGAATTAGAAATTGAGTTTAATAATCTGGAAAGCAAAAGCTTGCTTGCTTAGCCAGGAAGCTACAGCTTTTCCCACTTCAGAAGACCGTAGCATGGTGCTCTGCCAAGGGGATTACCGTTCCTCCCTTGCCTCCTCCCACATCCGGTTGGTGGGGGGCGGGGGTGCTACCGGCGTGGTGCTGGATCATAGAGGCCTGTCAGCCTAAGTAGGGGGTGTAAATCCATCCACAGCCCACAAAGCTGATTCATTCAATTTGAAAAGCTGGGAAGCTGATTCATTCAATTTGAAAAAGCACCCAGTCCATCCCAAACCCAGGAGACCAAAGAACTTTCTGTCTCTCTTTCTTGCCCAGCTGGCGACGCCCTCGCTCCATTCGTGTGTGCAGTACTTCACCCAGGAATGCACAGCCGCGTGTGTCCCACAGCTGCCGGGGCCCAGCGCAGACGGCGCAGGCTCCAAAAGGACTAAGTGCTCTCTCCCCCCACTCTCGCTCGTGACCTGCACTCACACAAGGCACTCGTATGTCCTCTCTCTACAGTCGTGGGGCCTTTGTAACCACATGACCTGTGGCTGTGTGGGCTCCACACGCAAGCTCCAGGAAGAAGCTTGAAATGGACTACAGGTGGAAACCCAATCTAAGCTGGCTGGATGCTGCACTGGACCATGCTTTGATGTGGAGTATAAACCCCAAGCACCGGCTTTTCCTTTGGCCTTGCTGAACTCAAGGTTGAACTTTTTCCATGGCAGGCCCCATGGAGATTGGGACATTGGAAAATCAGGAGGGGAACCCCCTTAATTTTACATCATCAATAAACCATACCACAAAGTCCCATCGTCCCATGAGGGCCTCAGAACATCCTTTTCCTCTGGACACCACAAGAACCCATTCTCCACAGATGACAAACACACACCCAGGGAACCAAGGGACTGGAACACGACTGGTGCCTCGGCCCGCGAGGCAGTCAACGGGGTCCGCCGATGTACCTGCAACGGATGAAAAGGGATGGGACAGAAGGCGCGAAAGAACGACAGCAAGTCAAAGGATTCTGATCAAGCTGCAAGTTTTATTTTAAAGTGGAGGGAGTTATATAGAGGAGGGTAGAGGAAGGCAGATAGGGGAAGTAGCTCTGGTTGGTAGCTTTGGGGCGTGCTCTTAACTGGGATAGGCTAGGGGGCGCATGATAGGCGCATGATCAAGGCACTGATTGGTGTGCCGCCCGTGTGCTCAGGCTAGGCACCTACAACGTTTCTAATCGCAGATATCCTGTTGTGCAGGAAACTTCTGACCACAGATGTCCTGTAATGTACGCGCAATTTCCATCTCTGGCTGCATCAGCCTGCTTTAGGCTTATCCCTGCCCCCAACAGACTGGAACTTGAACATGGGAACCTTTACATAAGTGAAGGATCCACTGTCCTGGAAGATTCAGTATGGATGCCCCTTATCATAAATGACCAAGTTCCAAGGCCCTCCAGTTAAAGCTTGCCCCACCGGTGCTTCTGCGCACTTGTTGTCCCAAACCCTTTGAAAACCCTCAGCCAGTCCAGGGAGCAAGACGGACCTGGGGCATCACTAGGTCTCCCATCTTCTCGGTGCCTTCACAGTCAATGAAACTTTTCTCACTCCAAATGCTGATGTTTTGAGCTTTGGCTTTTGAAGCATCAAGCGCACAAACTTGGTTTTAGAAACAGATGTGGGCCTGAAATGAGGTTCCCGCTCTTACACATATTACAGGCATGGATCTTATGTTACCAGACTGACGTGGTCTGGGCGCCTGTGTGCATCAAAGCCCAGTAAGATACAAACAGGAGTTTGCAGCCAACAAAGTGAGGATTTGTTAAGAAGATGGAGTTATATCTGGAGTCACAGATAGCTCATGTTTTGTGGGATTGTCCTTCTTTCCTGCATCCAGAGCTAAAAAAAACCTGAGGCCAATATACGATATGATACTTACTTTAATTTGAAACTCTGTCTTAGCAGTCAACAGACCCAGGACTTGTTTCTAAGACGACTGGATCTGGACCAGAGCTTCACTGTCCTGAGGGCTTAATGATTAAGAAAGGGAAAAGGAGGCGGGTGAGTCAGAGCACTGGGTGAGGCTAGCTTGAGCCAAAGGGAAAAAAAAATCAGAGAAAAAGCCAGTTTCAAGAGAATAAGGTTCCTACATAGTTACATTTAGTCAAGGGATAGTCTCAAGGAAACTGTTTCCTCATTTGGAAGTCTGGATAAGATTAGAAAATGTATATAAAGAACTTGGTAGAGGGCACAGACCTAGATGGCTCCTAATAAATGGTAGGTGCTTACTCATTTGTATTGGAAGCACAGAATGAAAGTTGAAACAAAATTGTGTGAAAAAGAAAAATAATTGAAATTAAAAGTATATTGAAAGGGAGTAGAATCTGCCACCCCAAAATATGCCTTTTTGGCATAAGATTATTATAAGCTGATTAGTTTTAAGAAAGAGCAGGTACAGGAGAAGCTCTGAAAACTCAGTATAAGTTACACTTTGGCGAGAGACTTTCACATTTACAAAATTAATCTCCATTTGTCAGCGGGTGTTCCTGTCTGCAGGAAGAAGAGGAGGGTGACTAAATCTCTAAAAATTGATCAATGGAGAAAGCATGCACATAAGTTCACATAACAATCATACCTTTGTTTACTGTGCTTTGCTTGATAATCTTCCACAACTGATTCTTACCACCCCCAGCTTCTTCTTTTGTCATCAGCTAAAGATGGCATTTAAGGTGATGGCTTGAGCTGTTTAGGGAGGTTGCTCAGTTTTCCTGTGGATCTCCCATGTATACAGGAGGTATATATGTTATTAAACTTCTCTTTGTTTTTCTCCAATTAATATGTTTTGTTTTGTTTTGTTTTGTTAGTTTCCTTTTCTTATAGAGGGGGGTGTCTCAGCCAAGAACCTGGAAGGGCAGTGAAAAAATTATTTTTCTTCCCTTACAACACAAAGATGTGATTTCTGCATGCAAAGCCACTTTAATCATTACTAGTACTATAATTCCATTAACCAAAGTATATGATTCCAAATATCAAGAATAATAGCAATCATCAGCAATCATTCAGCAGTTCACATTGTGTCAAAGACTAAACATTACCTTTAAAACTGCAAAAAGACAAAAACAAAAGACTGTGAGGTTACAATCCCAAAATAACCTCCAGTGAGAAGAAGGATACTGAGGAGGAATTACATAATTAACACAGCAATCAAACTAATGCCTAGGCTACTCATACACACTGCTTGGGGTAACTTTACAAATCCCAATTCCAGTTCCCTTTCTGAATATGCTTTTGATGCCTTTTTGCTTTGCTCTCCGCAGGTTGGTCTGATTCTTGCTTTGAGAGTCAGGCTGAGGTCATTGTGTATTCATAAACAAAGCTACAGCACTTTTGCTACCTCCACACTCCCCATCTCCCAAGCCCCGTCAAGTGTCATTCTGACAATTCACCACATCAGATTGAACCTAATAGCTTTCACATTTATTATGTTTTTTTCCTTTGTAGACCAGCTGTAAGGCACAGAAGGTAATAAGTATATCCCCAGAAGACTGAAGACCTTAACCAACGTAGTAAATAACTATCACTATTTCTATTCAAATATAGATCTTCTAACTCTAAATTCAAATTTAACTCATTATACTACTCTATCTTGATATAAATAAGAAAGGTTATAATTACAACTGGTAATACAAATGGTAACAACTCTTCCTCCCCACCCCCCAGTATACAAGGTAGCAGAAAATAATAAGTGTTTCCATTCAGAGCATGTACTTTTGCAAGAAACTTGTTGCTGTTAAGAGCAGTGAAAATATACATTATTCACATATGTTTAGCATTAGCTCCATGCAGAAGCAGCAGCTTTTATCTAGTACAGACTAATGGCTCTGAGATGTTTCCTGGGAAAGTATGCTGCCTTCTGAAAAGACACAGTATCGCTCTCTGAATTAACACTACAGACCTTCTACTTAAAGGAGGGCCTATTCAAAGGAAGCCTGTGACATTTAAAGAAAAAGCACACATTAGGGTTGGGTGCAGGAGGCATAGCTCGATCATTGTGGTGGGAAGGAGTGTGTCTGATCCTCTTCCAGGGGAGGTTTTAAAGGCTGGAGACAATGTACTGAGGAGAAAGTTCGCAGTGGATTCAGAGGGTTTAGTATGAATCACCTGAGTACATCAGGCAAACATTCATTGTGTTATGATTATTGATCACAGGCCAAATTACACATGTACTTTATCACATAAGAATATATGTAAATCTCAATTAAACCATTGTTGATATAAGACTATTCAAACCTGTAAAGAATTTTTATGAGAGTTTAAGCCAAAACTGATGACAGTTGCTGGGAATATAGACCTCAAATGCTCCAGAGAATGACAGTTTGCAGTTTCTTTCATGCATTTGAAATTGAGGGAACAGAAAGTAAGGGAAAAGAACAAGAGAGCAAGGCAGGGACTGGATTAGAGGCTAGTTAACAAAACCATGTGCTCTCCTGGGAATGGAGAGCACTTACCCCAAAGGTATGTAAGCCAAATGCACAAAAACAATGCACAGGGCTCGCAAGGCAAGGATGAACCATTTACTGGAAAAGGTGTATGTCTGGGGCATGGCTTCCCACCATGAACTGCCTGGTTAGAAATTTATGATCAGACCAACCCATGAGTTTATTTTCCATGGAACCCATTTTTCATCGACACCATCATCAAGAAGGAAAGAAAATTAATACAATGTTGATAAGTGTTGAAGCTGTCTGTATTGTAACCGGAAAAGACACTGGCGTTCGGGCCGCCTGTCACTACCAAATCCAATAAGCAATGACAGCGATTGAATCTTTTATGGCCGCTTTATTCAGATGGCTGGCGATCCAAGAATATGGCAGGTTCATACCCTAACAAACCATCTTCCCTTCTTTTTCCTGGCCAGATCTTTTATAAGGGGGTGGGGGAGGACAAACAAGGGGCGGTGAGGGCTTTGAGATTCAGAAGCTGCAACATTCCTGTGCTGGGCAGTTAGCTGATCCCTTGTGGGAAGGGTGGTTGTCTGCTCTCCCTGGAACAAAGATTCGGATGTCCCCAGGCGGTAATCTTCTATCAGTGCCCCAGGAGGTCAGCTGTTTTACCCAGTAGCCAGGATGGGCCTTATCTGTAGTTTCTGAAACAAAAGCTTAACACACACATTACTTGCTAGATTTACAGCTTTTTACCTTAAGCTAACATTTTCCAAGTCTTGAGTCCCCTATCAGTATGAGGGCTACTTGTGGGTTCATTCTACTATTCTCTCAAAGGTTTGTATGTTCGAAGTTTTCCGTAGTAAAAAGTTTTCAAAAATAAAAGATGTTCTCTGAATCCCTGAAGTCTATTTGCTTTAATTTTTCAACTGTAAACTTTGTAAGAAATTAATAAGCAGAAACCTCATTTAACGTGAAATAGGGAGGCCAGAGGGGGGAGCGCTCACACCCTAGTCAACTGCAAGGCAGAAGGGGAAGAAACTTTGTAACAATTCTTCCCCACTTCCTTTCCTGGCCTATGAAAGAGCTTCCTCTTTGAGGGGACTTACATGTGGCTCACCATATTCGCATATACTGGAACACAATTCCTTATTGGTCCCAAATAAACATATTTTGCTGGAGAAATACCTGGCTGACTTTTTGTTTATGCTCATCAACTTACTATTTTAAAAATATTTTTAAAAGTGAAAGAGTTGGAAAGGAAAAAATATAGATAAAAATAAACACTTCAGTTACCGAAAGGTGAGTGAGGAAACTCTGTTTATTGAATATCATTTTTAGGAAAGAAAACAGTTGCTGATTTAAATGCGCTTATATTTCTTTTAGGAGGAACTACTAATTTACATAAAATTTACAGCACAAAGTGCTCTACCAAGGCTGTTACAAGGCTGAAGGTCTCTCCGTAGCTCATACCTAAGCTGTTTCACCAAGGACCGCTGCCCTCAGAAAGATAGCAGGAAATCAAAACTGGGAGTTCTTGAAACTCTTCAATCTGAGGATTGTTTTGTGTGAATTTCTTTATCCTTAGAGCTCAAGTTTATTTTCTTACATATCCCTGTGTTTACTAGCAACTGTTGAGATGAAAAAGGAAACACACTCTTTGATTGAAAACAAAGGAGTTGACCCAGTATTTGTCTCCAGATTTTCTGATTTCTGTTTGACAATAACATCATGGACCATCGACAAATAAGCTGTGTAATTAGAAGTGAGCCTGTTAAACTCTCTAACTCTTTTCTTCCCCCCCATCAGTAAGTGGAATTAATAATGTCTGGCTCTGCACATTTCAGAGCTAGTTGAAATAATAAATTGCAGGAAAATGGGATTATGGTGAGAACGAAGAGAATAATAAGGACAATTTGTTGAACATCTAACATATCTTATCCATTTTACAGAAGTGGTCTCTGATTTTTCCAACAATCCTCTGGATTGATATTTGCAGATTCTACTTTGCAGATGGATAACCACGTTCAGCCGATTTCCTAGGTTATGCAGCTGTTTTTCATTGCTGGACCAGAAATAAAATCCTTACCTTTGTTTCTCTGCTGCTTTCCACCCTGCCATGTTGTCTCCCATGAAACTAGGAGGAAATGACCAAAGTACAAGTCTATGTAATTATCTGCAAATTTCTGTAGTAAAGGACTTGAGGCAAAGACACACAATTACTCATCAGAGGTAACATAGGAAGAAAAGCGTGCAGAGTCTGCTCCAGGTCCTCTCATTTCTCTTCTCCACTTATTGATTCATAACAATGCAAAAATATTGAAATTGTCTGATCCTTGAATAAGAAAGGGAGAGGAAAATAATCCCCAGGCCATTTATTATCCTGATTTAGGCAACATGTACTATCAATTAAGTCCCCCAAACAATCACAAAGGTAGTTATTTAGCTGTAACTTTGTTCAATTGGTACCTGACTTCTCTGTGTCATTTAAGATGAAGAAACTGTGTCAACAGTGAAACCATGTGGCAAACTGGCATTGGGGCTGCAGCTCATTAGAATCTGAGAGGCAGGGGTCACTCAAGCGCATTTAAAATCCTCTATTTGAATTTTTATTACTTACACTGGCAATCCTTTAAACACAAAGCCATAAATCAGTAGGCAGTGCTAGGAGGCCACCTGCTGGAATAACTGGCTGGATTTTGCTGCCATGTTTCCACAAAATGTAAATTCACTTACTATTAATTCAGTCATGAATTTGTCCAATTCCTATATGTTTCACACAAGCATTCAGACTGGACTCAATAATGACAAAGATAGCCCTATTACAAAAGAAGGCACGTCTGATACAGAAAAGGAAAAGTTCAAGGGCATTAGCCTGTGACTGAAATGTGAAAACAGCCAGGCTGCCCGAATTAGATGATCTATTCTTTCAAGACTGCTTTTTTTAAAATTTGTCCAAGATAATCTAGCCTAATAACTAATTTACCCGGATACTGTACATAAACCACCCCATATTTAAGTGATAGTATTTTCATTAGTGTTAAACTGTATATTTAAGAGGCAGCCTGCTGGCATTAAAAGAAAAATAAGAGATCTAATTTGGGATCAAGCAATGGAGTTTTTTTTTCCTTTTTCTAAGCTGTCTAAAAATCAATCTCTGTTAAAACCCATTACCTGCAATTCTGAGTGTTGATAAATCAAAGATTGTATGTAAAATATGATTGGAATGGCATTTTCCCTAGACTGTTTTCTTCCGAAGTCTGAGCTAAAACAGTTACCCATTTCCCTGTCTCTGCTATACTGCATGTACAGAGAACATGAAAGACGTGTTCTTTGATGATGCTTTTCGGTTGCCTAAGGGTCATCCCTCTAAATACGCTCTCTGTGTATCAGCACAGACACTAAATAAAAACAAAGTGCGAGAGACTGTTCTAAAGGTGAACTGCTTACAAGGCATAGCTTGAAGTTATTTTCCTTGTTGACTTCCTGTTATTAGTTTGCTTTATTTTTCTTTATATTTTTTAAAGATTTTTATTTATTTTTAGAGAGAGAGAGAGGGTGAAAGAGAGGGAGAGAAACATGAATGTGTGGTTGCCTCTAGAGCACCCCCTACTGGGGACCTGGCCTGCAACCCAGGCATGTGCCCTGACTGGGAATCGAACCAGTAACCCTTTGGTTTGCAGGCTGGCACTCAACCCACTGAGCCATACCAGCTAGGGCCAGTTTGCTTTATTATCACTTTCTTTATTCTCTAAAGTATAGCATGTCTAAAAATCCCATTTAATTGAGGATTCCAGTTAATCAAATTAGGATTTTGTTTATACACAAGTGTTTTCATGATCATAGGAAACTTAAGTATTATGAGTGTGCAAGTGTTGTAGAACCCCTCTCATGTTCTTCTGGAACAGCTGTGGGTTCGATTACCCACCGCCAAGAAGTGTGACTCCCAACGCAAGAGTCTGGTGAAAAAGGAAAGGGGTTGTTGATTTAAAAGTTATACAGATCTGGAATACTGGCAGAATTCTTCCTTTTAGTCCCACTCCCTTTAAAACACCTCAAAATACATAATCCTGTCTCCTTTGACCAGACCAGGCCAGTTCCAGAATATGCCAGAGGTTCCGTGTTTCAGAAAAGCAGAAGCTTGCAGAGCGGCATTCCTGGTCACGGTTCAGCATTCCAGGCATCTCCCACTAACCCGTGCTTGGTTAGGCAGGTCCCCACAATTCCCAGCTTCGTCAGCTGTGCCGCTGTGTCCTCCAGCCAGATTTCCCAGCAGGTCTCCTCTTTCTGATCACAGCTCTTACTCCAAAACTGTGTGGCACCTCCTTACACACCAGACCTCACGGCAGACACAGGGGCCTTCTGCCGCCTTTCAAACCACAGGGCTACTCCGTCATGGCTCGCTCCCTTCATGCCTGCCTGCCCTTATTTTAAATGTTCCCATGGACATTCCTACGTGACCTCACATTTGGCACTATCCACTCTGAAGGTCACGTTGACATTTTACCTGGGTGGCGTTACATTTCCCTTCAGGGTCACATGGCCATCCTACTTGCCATTGTTAGGAAAAGTATCTTAAGTCATGTCGCCTGCTCTCCCTTCCCCCAAGCAGGGGCTGCAGGGAACATGTTCTATTTCAGGGTCCCCTTGCTTTGCACCTCATTTGGCAAGGGTAATTCTATAACTCCTCTGTCAGGCTCACAATATTTGATAAGTCCTGTACCAAATGCAGTAGCTTTATTCTGAAGAACTTCCTTTTATTTACATTAGTAAATCCTCGCCTAAAGCCCTTGAGAATGTATCAAGTCATTTGCCTTAACCTATGTGCGGCCTAACAGCAACCTTGAAAGATAGGATTCTTATTATCTTCACCCTGCAGGTAAGTGAAGTTGAGAGGAATTACATAAATTGTCCCCTGTCCCATACTGGTAAATGCTTAGGAAAGATTTATGTTCCTGACTAGACCACACTGGATCCCCCTGGAATATCCAAGTTCTTAAATAGAGAGCAAAACACTTCTCTGTATCTTTATATTGTATCCTTGTCCTTGTGCTTCTGATATTATATTTTAAGTATCTGTTTTATTTCTCCCCAAAGTCTGTAAGCTTCTCCAAACCATAAACTCCTTTATTCTTTTTAACTGTTCTCTCAAGTTGGCATAAAACCCGATATTCGTAGCTGATAAATTAGTGCTAGTTGACTAAATATTTGTGGAGGGAGATTTCATTTTCTTTAAATGCCATAAGTGCAATCCCACATTTAGCTTCATTTCTATTTCAGGGAGTATAGTAGTTTGCAATGAGAAGGAAAAAAGGGATGACGGTCATGAAAGGCCTATACTCCCATCAGGTCCTACGAAAGCACCGTTAGTTCAAGCCTGCTGGGGATACAACACTCTACTTCCACTAGAGACAAGGAAATCGGAAAACAAAGTGGTTAAGTAACTTGCCTGAAGTCACCCAAAGGACCCAAAATGCTTTCTCAACCTTTTTCTCATTTCCTTTGATGATTTTATTCATTTTCAGAGTCTCACCTCTCCATCACCTCTACGGAAGTGACTGATTTTGGATATACATTTGTTGTTCCTCAATATCTCACAACCTTAAAATGCATTTGTAACTGTCCTGGATATTCTTAAGAAACAGTTATGAGTGACCCTTTGAATACATTTCTACTAAGTGCCAGGCACTGTTACTCAGTTCTGAATGCACACAGTGAATCAAACAGCGTATGTCTGCTGTCAGCAACTATCTAACAGAATGAAGCAATACATGGTGTTCCGAAATCCATGAATTAAAAGGGTTTAGTGATAGGGTAATCAGGCAAGGAGTCCCTGAAGAGTTAAAAATTAAGTTGGGTTCTGAAAAATGTGAAAGAATCAACCACACAAAGACTGAGAATAAAAGCGGTCCAAAGAGAGAGGCATCCGGTGCAAAGGCCCTCTGGCAGGGAAGATCGCTGTGATTTTAAGAAGTAGGAGTTTGCCCGTACACCCAAACATAATTGGAAGATCTTAAAGGGCTTCAAGTAGGGCACGAAAATACTCCATTTTGGGACACAAAAAAATCATTCTGACCACTATGTGAGGAAGAGATCGGCACTGAGCAAGGGTGGAGGCCGTGAGGATCATTGGGAGCCTTTTTCAGGAGCCCAAGCGTGAGGTAGCTGTGCTCTGGAGCAACGGGCTGGAAGCGCAGATGAAGAAAAGGGGAGAGATTAAAACGTATTTCGATGCAGGGAAAATAAATGGATGGGTAGAAGAAAAGAGGCACATTAGGCTTTTCATTCGAACAACTGATGAGAGAGTGAAGATCTTTTTTTTTTTCCAGGTTCTTTTCAGATACGGAAAAAGTAAGGGGAGATTTGGGGACAAGACAGGTTTAAGAGACCCGAAAGAACTTAAAGCAGGCTGTGTACTGCTTCTCAGAGCATGCCCTGACTCACTGGTCTGGGACGTTCCCGTTCCCCTGATTTCACTCACTAATTCTACCTGAACTTCCAATTCCATCTTAAAGGTTCATGAAGGAAAAGAGTGGTGTGCTGCATTTGCCTAACCTCTACTCACCATAAATGTCCATAAATTGTGTTCGTACTTCTATCGAGGTGTGTGTATTACTCCACCATCGGTCTGGAAGATCCTCAAGTGGAAGATTAGGACTTACGCTTCTCCGTGTCCACAACAGGAGGAGCCCTGTAATCATTCGTTAAATGTAATTGGATTAATAAGGAACTGCATGTTTCGTTATTAAAAAGAAGTATGGTTGACCCTTGAACAATGCAGGAGGTAGGGATTCCAACCCCCATGCAGTCAAAAATTCATGTGTAACTTGTAACTCCAGACTTAACTACTAACAGCCTACTATTGACCAGAAACCATACAAATAACATGAACAGTTGACTAACACATATTTTGTAAGTTATATGTATTATATACTGTATTCTTAAAATAAAGCAAGCTAGAGAAAATAAAGTGTTATTAAGAAAATCATCAGGAAGAGAAAATACATTCATACTATTTATTGGAAAAACTCCACCGCCAGTGGATCTGCACAGTTCAACCCTGTGTTAAGGGTCTACTGCGTTGAGAGAAGTTTCCCTGAGGGCGATGGGGACATGCATTTGGGATCATTCTGGAATGCCTCCCACGCCATGGCATTCTCTCCGTCTCCATGTGGAGTCTGCTTTCACAAAGCCGATCTCTCCTGGACAATTTCCATCCACGAATTCAGGGCTCAGCTAAGCACAGCCACGGCCTTGGGCCAAATTCAGCGCACACGGGGCCAAATCTGTTCATTCCCATGTCATTGTAGCTCTTGTGCTGCAGCTTAGTAGTTGCAACATAGACTGTGTGACCTACAAAGCCAAAAATACTTACTCTCTGGACATTTACTGGAGATTTATGCTGACTCTTGCAAAAGCGGAATGCTTTGAATGAAGACTCCTTTAGGTTCTTTCTAGAAACACTTTAGTAAGAATATACCTAAGTCATATTCATATTAGACATATTGAAGCCTCACTGGTTAGCCTGCTGTCACAGAAAAAGTGACAGGCGATAACTGGGATCAAAACTGAACAACAGGGACAGGGAATGAAACCCAGAGCGAGAACTTGTAGTGGAGGAGTGAAGAATCAATAGCAGGATTCAAAACCTCGAAGTGCTGAGATCAGTACCACCTGGTGAAGGCAATTCATTTGCCTTTGGGCTTCTACTTTTCTGCTCAACCCTTCTCCACCCGGAGGCCATCACCCGGCCCTGTTCCCCCTCCCCCCTCACACACACACACAACAAAAAGCTGTTTCCATAGTTTTACAGGCTCAGCTCAAATCCTGCTGATTTCATGAAGCCCTTTTAAAACTTGTTCACTCAACAAAGCTAGGCATGATGGCTCATCCTTGAATTCCTAGAGCATTTTGCTTATAGAACTTACCATGCAATGCTTATCTGTTTGAAGGCAGATATTTTCGTTATTGAACCAGTTTAACTGAAATTAATTCACGTTAAGATATACATACATGAACTTTTCCTGACATGAATTCAGAATATGCATACCTTGAGGGACTGAATATGCAAATGGACAATGGCCAGACCGTACATAACAGTAAAACTCTGACCCACAACTTCTATAGTAACCAGTCTAGGAACCCAAAGCACTATCTCTGTAGCAATTGGCCCCCAATAATCAGGACTTGGCAAGTGACTGCCAGCTTCCCTAATTTTTGCACAGACTTCCAAACCAGGACAACCAAGAAAGCTGTATGTCCCCCCCAGTCAATCACAGAGGATGCCCTGTTGGTGGGTAGCCTGAATCCAGCTGCTCTGTGCCAGCAGTGAAAGCATACCTAAAGCTTTCTCTCTCTCTCTCTCTTTACTTACAAAGCTTTGCCACTCCCTTGCTTGTCTTTGAGTCTCATCCAAACACAAATGATGGTAGTTGACTCACTTGCTACGACAAATTTAAAAATAGCTTCTATTGTGTTCTCATTTCAGTTGTCTTCATGTATTCCCATAATTCCAGATTTTTGTCTTCAAACTTAAAGCACTGGGGGCCCAGCTTCCACCAGACTAGTTTGAGAGAAGGGAGGCCACCACAATCTTATCTGCTGGTTTGAGACTACTATTGACTACTATTCCTCAAAATGGAAATACTAGGCTTAGGACTGATGGGCACTGGTTTCAAAACAGTGTGCTTTCAACACCAGCTGAGGACTTTCACTGAGTTTGGGACTTTAAAATCCATAGGTTACCTTGCCGCAGCAAGGGGCAGTCCAAGAATCGTGTTTTAATCTGGCCGTGGACTCCCCCTAATTCAGCATCTTTACTTCTTCGTCAACCACCCCAGGTTTAAGCTTTAGTTCTGCCCAAGGGCACTCATCCACATGCACAGCCTTGCGTGGATTTGTCATATTTTGCATTTTCATTCTACAGGGTCCGGCAGAAGGAAAGCCTGACTGAGCGTAGTTGGTAGGGTAATAATACAGGTGTAATAATTTATCCTTTTAATTTGAGTATCTTACCTAAAATGTCATAGGGCAAGCTCGAGTGTGATTGTATTACATTGCAGAAGTACATGCTTATGATTTTGTAAGAAAAGATTTTGTAATAAAATAGGGGCATTACTTGTGCCGGACCCTGTATGTGTGACTGTGGCCTAACTCCAACTTTGACTCGATCATGGACATGACTTTAGTGATTCTCTAAAATCCTTTTGTTACAAACCTGGACTCAAACTCTGCTATCGGACGTTCCTTCTCAGACTCAGTATGACTGGTCTTCGTGATTCTGAGGACGACAATTCTGAGGACTGAGACAGGACAAGGGGCGGCAGGTTCTGAGTTATCGAAGCCAGAGGAAGTACACACACCACGAACCAAAGAACTGAGTCTGAAGAGATGAGCACACAGAGTTCAAATGCCTAAGAAAACACACCAGAAGCTGCTCCGTACCCTTAAAAGTAGGAGATACTGGTCCACTTGGGCCCTTGGTTGTCTTAGTTTTATACAATTAACATGCTCATGAAAAAAGGCAATGCCTCACCAGAGAAAAGGCATTGTCGCTGACTAAAATAAGATGGAACTGTCAAAGGTACACTCGTATATAATGAGTAAACCACATTGTAAAACATAGGTTGGGTTCCATTTGAGATACAATAGGGACAATATCAAAATTTTTGTTTCGCTGCAACATATCTCATGGAAAGTCTGTCAGCACCATCACCCCATCAATCCTTGCCATCATGCTTCACCTGTGTGTGGAGAGGTAAAGCATGACTAACCTGCTGAATTCAACAGTAGAACCGGCTTGCAAGAAGGAAAAGTACCAGCCACAGCGTTAGATGTGGGGTGTTTAATCACTGACCAACAGGCCTTAGCAGCTAGACTCCACTGCCCAGAGCCATCTTAAAATTAAAAACAGGTCAAGAATGCCAGTATTCTCATTGTTCCACATTTTATTTACTTAAGTTTATACTATATCACACAACGAGGGCGGGGGGAGGTGGGTGCTTCAGGAGCCCCCAAGGAGAGGGAAGATTGACTGCTTTAACTTTGAACAACTGAAAATCATCAAGGTAATATCAAAATACAGATATATACTCAAGGGGATACTTTGAAACCGGTACTTACTCTGTTGATATGCAGCTTCTAAACCTAGCCAGAGGCAATTATAGTAAACAAGTAACACATTCTATCAACTTTAGGAGTCACGCGTCTGAGCATACATAGTGCAAGCTACGAATAATAAATAACACAAATTCAGTGCTCCAAGTAGTGGAGGGATTGAATGTCTTCAAAAGGAGATGATGATGCAATTTGTGTGCGGATATATAGGCCCGCACACATAATAATTTATCCAAAGTAAACCAGTAGGTTGAGAAGGCTTGAAGCCCTACCAAGGAAATACAGGGCCATTGAAGGACCCATAAAACTCTCAGTTAGTCGGATAAACTTGGATCATGCCCAGGGTACATACTGGGCTTTCTTTGGTAGATGGAAAGTGACCAGTTCCATATCGGAGATCCTCATTACGCATATGCTTCCCATGGTTGCGCTTGACAAAATGTCTAAAATTTTACATTCCAGATTAAGTCATTCGTACCTTAAAGAGTCTTCTACCAAATATGCACATATTTGACATTCCCTGACTTGTAATACTATTTCAAGGCATGATCCTAAGGAAGATAAGTCAAAATTTAAGAAAACAAAAGAAAATTGTATGATAGATATTAATTAGGTTTAGAAATAAGAATTAAAATACTAGACTAATAAAAATATTCATTGATATAGGAATTAGTTTTATAATCATTTAGTTCACATGTGAAATTCTCACGAAGCCCTTCAAGAATTTTTTGAAGAACATTTCATCACGAGATAAAATTCCATCCATATAATCTTACATGAAAATACAATATTCAAAACTAATATGCAGGATAATCACCATGTGTAAAATATATATGCTTCATATACTAATGTCTATACTGAAAGGACTGAAAAAAGGACATGAAAATGATTATCTTAATCTGGAGAGAGGACAGCTAAGTTTATTTTCTTCATTACTGTATGCACTTTCCAGTTTTTATAGTGAGTGTATATCATCTTCATTATTTTAAAGGAATGATAATTATAATTAAATAAATATGAGAATATATATCCAGCCACCCCATGGAGAGATAATATGGCTAGCTATTATTAGTTAACATATTAGAGAAGAGTATGACAATGAGCTAAGCAAAGGGATGGGGCGAATTGTAGAGAGACAGTGAAGTGGATGTATGGAAGAGTCAATTCAGTTAAAGAAATAATAATCACCGCGCTGGCTGGCGTAGCTCAGTGGATTGAGCGCGGGCTGCAAACCAAAGTGTTGCAGGTTCGATTCCCAGTCAGGGTACATGCCTGGGTTGCAGGCCATGACCCCCAGCAACCGCACATTGATGTTTTTCTCTCTCTCTCTCTTTCTCCCTCCCTTCCCTCTCTGAAAATAAATAAATAAAATCTTTTTTTAAAAAAGGAAGAATAATCACCCTGGCAGGTGTGGCTCGGTGGATTGAGTGCAGTCCTACAAACCAAAAGGTCGCTGGTTCAATTCCTGGTCAGGGCACATGGCTTGGTTTCAGGCCAGGTCCCCAGCTCTGGTGTATGAGAGACAACCAATTTCTAAATGTATCTATTGCATATTCATCTATGTTTCTCTCCCTCTCTTTCTCCCTCCCTTCTCCTAAAAATAAGTAAACAAAATCTTTCTTTAAAAAAAGAAAAAAGAACCCCTCACAAGTGTACAATGCTTTGCCTTTTACAAAGTGCTCTCACACACTTTATTTCACGAGGACTCAACTCTGCAGTGCACACGTGCACCCACATACAGACACGAAAGACTATCGTTTGTTACGTTAAATGCCTAGGAAAGAAACATCCACTCCATAACTCCAAAGGCGGGTTTTTATAATCCACGAAATAAGCCTAGCTTTTAGTGCAAAAAAATTTGGAAATTGACCTCAGGGAAGGGAAAAAACCCACTTGATGTAGTATTCTCCATTCAGCATGCTTGGGTCACTACACGTACTCTTGGCTCCCTGTTAGAGACCAAGGCTGCCTACTCAGAACACAGACTAGTATCCCCATGGCTACAGTTAATCCCTTCCTGGCCTTGCTTTCCAAAGCATGCCTAGAATTGAATCCCCCGCCCTTATCTTGCTGTCCTTTGATGGACAGGGCCATGAGATTACAAGTCTGCACTCAACAACAAAGACCCCGGTGTGTGTGACATGAGCATCTTCTAGTGCCACAGACATTAACTATTACAAAGAAACAGGTCACAGAAGTTAGGATCAGCCTCAGAGCCTAACATAGCAGGTCCCCAGCAGAGCTCCAGCTTCTGACTTCCCTTTCTTGTCTGTATGCTGAGGGCTTGGTCCCGGGCCAATGACAGCTGTGCATCAGCTACTAGCTCAAGGGGGAGACCTTTGGGGGAAACCTGATGATGAAAGAAGTGCTCAGCTGGGACTCGTCCTCTTACTGTGCACTTGAATGGTCTGCATGGCAATTTCTCTTGGTTAAAAATAATGCACCTCCTTTTGTTTAAGTAACGGGTGATTGGAAAAATCCTTTTTGCTTTTAGAAAAAAACACAAAGCAAAGGGATCAAATACTGTTTGAATGCAGAGGGGCTAGGCCACCTGGTGAGGCGGCAGCTAGGATGATGAAAGAGCAGCTTGCGCTCCTGAACAGCAATTCTTCCAGGAGACACCTACGAGTAAACAAAAGTTAGGATGGGCAGCTTGCCTTGTTGTAAATATTAATAAACCAAGGTCGAGAGTGATTGCAATAACTTGCCCTGGTCTATGCAGTTTGAAGGTGTATAACTGAGACTTGAATGCAGATAATCTGACACCAGCTTCTGATGCTGTTTAAATCATCTCCACTCAGCAGAACTGTCGTATTTCACTTACGAAATGCCTACCGTGGACATGACTGGCTGTGGGGTATGGTGAGAGGGAGGACGCACAGGGGCAAAGGGACAGAGGCCTTTAGTGTATTTCATGATGGTTTCGTGCATAAACACTGACAGACATAAAACACAGCAGGCATCAATCACTGTTAGGGAAAGACAAAACAAAATACACAAACATGCTCTATAAATCGTAACACCATGTAAATCTGAAGTGTTATGATCCTTCTGTAGGTAGATATACAATGTGCCTCAAGAAATTGACCTACTGTACAAGTAAAATGTCAGCATTTCCCCCAGTTAAGATGTGTGAACTACCCCATCAAGCCCCCTCTTCCTCATCACACCCCTCCGCCTGGCCTCCCATGGCAACAGCCTGGTGAGATCCGATGGGACCTGATGTCTCAGTCACTGAGAGCTACAAATCTCTGACTACCCATCCGCAAGCCCGCTGGTGGAACTAACACGGCCTGGCCTTCACTCAGATACATTAGAAAATAGCCATGGTGGACATTCCAGTAAGCTGATTACAGCAACCCCAACTTAAACCGTATTTTAAAATGTTTCATTGCACTAAAAAAGAAAGGTTGTAAATATTAGCTCTTCTGTAGCATACACATTCCAAAGTCCCAGAATGACCTGGGACGAAAACTCCTCACTGTCACTTTCTGATTCGGGTTGGAAGAAAGTTACAGGAATCACAGATTGCATGCATCACGACTGTGCGAGTCTTCTGTCTTCCGAGTGTCTCCCACGACAGGCGTTGCTTCCCCTCTTCCCTTGGCGTGGCTGCCACTCGGCTGCTTGTCTGCTGGGCTGCTGCTACCAGCTGTTTCCTTGAACCTGTGTCGTTCTCATCTGACACCAGCCACAGCAGCAGCTTTCTCTCTGTGCTGTCAGTGAGAACAAGGGGACTTCTGGAGAGTTGTTTCCTTGACCTAAGCAGGGACCATTTCTCCTTTAGTAG
The DNA here is from genome assembly GCF_019186645.2 of Phyllostomus hastatus. Classification (NCBI taxonomy): domain Eukaryota; kingdom Metazoa; phylum Chordata; class Mammalia; order Chiroptera; family Phyllostomidae; genus Phyllostomus; species Phyllostomus hastatus. The sequence goes on along the minus strand of NW_025333737.1, from coordinate 23,145,020 downwards.
AACAGAAGCAAAATAACAGGTCAGATGCAATTAGCATCCTCCTCGAAGTCCTCATATTTTACAACTCAACAACCTCTTCATAGCCAGCAATCTGCTCTCACCAGGACTTAATTCTCCTTTTGGCTACAGAAGCACCATTAACTATTCTCTCATATTCAAAACATTTCATAACTGGTAAGGCGCAGGTACTCACTAATCTGGGGGTGGCTAGCCATAAACAACTGGTCCAGCCATACCCGGGTGACCTGCTGACCATCACCACTTTATGTGAGGTGACTAGGGCCTCTAGCCTGATGTCTTTTCCAAGTGATGGAGCATCGAATACACTTATTTTTTATGAAAATCACATCAACGATCCCAGAACATAACTCTTGCAATGCTGTTGAATACTACTGAAATTAACCCATACTCTAAGGTATAAACATCTCCCGCCACCCATCCTGATCTCCGATGCCCAGTGAAGTGCCTTCAGTTTCTACACCATGTGACTTCAGGATCTCCCTTCTCCTTACCCTGAGACACACACAGGCGTCCTCTCCAGCTCACCGAGGCTGCAAATGCATCACGCCAGGGGCCGGGCTGGTGATGAAGGGAACCTATTACACACTCCAGTGGGTAGACCGACCAGGGACCACAGACAAACTAATATGAGAACAGCTGAAAAGAAGGAGGACCTTTCCAGTTTTGTTTACAAGGGCAGGTAGGTGGGAAGTTCAGTCACTTGCCTGCCTGTGTGCACTTGAGTGCTATTTGATTGGCCTTAATTGCTTGAGTATCTTGTTTTCAGAGTCAACCACACAGAAATTTATCTATGGCTGATCATGGCTTCCAGTCATTTTTACATTTGAAAATAACCATTCATACATCAAATCAACCATCCGTGGCCAACCATCTCAGAGAGAGCGCAGAGATGGTATGCATTAATTTTGAATAACTGCTATATGTGTACAGCGTAACAGGCCTTTACCTCTTTTGGCCAGTGTAATTACTGAGCGATATGACGATATAATGGTTAAGAATACCGGCTTAGGATGAGAGTTAGGGATAAGTGGAATCAACTCTTGGCTCTGCCCATCACCGAGCTGTCTCCTTGGATAACATACCCTCGCAAAAGCTCTGTTGCCTGGGTTGTCGAATGGGGAATGCTAACAGCACCCACTTTGGGGGTTGTTGTGAGAGTCAGCAGAATGTGTGCCAGGTGCTGAGACTGGCGCCTAATGTAAGCACTCAAAAATGGCAGCCGCCATGTGAGTCTGCAGCTGTGACCACAACATCTCGGAGTGGCAGACCCATTTCACAGGTGAGGAAATAAGACCCACGGAGGTGAAATAATCCGCGAAACTTGTGCTCTTTGTAGTACATCACGCAATAAATCATGGGACTGCCCTTCTTGCATGGCTTGCAAACTGCCTGAAGCTGTGATTCCCAAACAGGACCCAAAATATATTTTGTGTAAAACCAGTTACTCCTCTACCCTCCATACCCATACACAAAGCAGCCACCTTAAAGGACCAGGTTCCTATAGACCCATACGCTCTGCCATCTGCATTTAAATAATTCACATTCCTTCATGGATGAAATTCCTATTGTTTTGGTCCTCTCGCCCACTCTTCAGAGCTGCCTGACTTTTTCAGAACCAGCTGCCAAGATGTTCCAGAAACAAGATGTTTCTTAGCAACATTTTGTTTATACAGATAAAAACATAACCTTTACTGCCACCTGCTAGAAAAGAGAGATCCTCAGCATTTAAATCGTAGATACTTATTGGAGCTCTCGGTTTCCGTTTGCATACAGTCCTGTGTGCTTCTCTTTCTTGCAGGAAGGAACGTCCTTGACTTCAGCAATGGCGCCACCTCGGAGCCGCAGCTAATTGTATCGCATTTCCTCCTCGATCCCCGCAGCTGCCTCCGTGAGTACCTGTGTCTGCACAAGGTTCATGAGGCTGTACCCACACAGATGTCCGAAAGGAAACACAAGCCTGGTGTGATTTCTCCGTCTCTGCTGGCTGGCAGTAGATCTTCCCCATTCTTCCCGTCTGCCTTGCGCCCTGTCAAAGAAGTCCCTTCGGCGATGCTGATTATGTAGACTTGCCCTTTCCCAAAGTAAACTCCACTGAACTCAAGAGAGGTGTTTAGAGACATCTGACAAAAAGATCAATAAGTTTGAGAATAACTGGCCTTCTCCCTATCTCCATGATCAAAGAGAAGTGTTAGCTGTGGATGCTCAGGTCGCTGAGAGAGGACTGTTTCCTGACCGGGATGAAGTCGCTGACAAGTGGGAACTCCCACGAGGGAAAGGGGCAGCCTCAGAGAAACAGCAGGCTCTGACCTCAGCGGTACTGCAGGGCGCTCAAGGTATTTCCTCTCACAAAACTTCCCCTTGGGCTGCTACTGTATTAGTGAGGGTCCTACAGAGAAAGGAAACAATAACATATGTACACATTGTTAGTATATATTATATTATTTTATATTGCACTACATTTTATTACATATATAAAATATATATAACATTGAGAGAGAGAGATTGTATTTTAAGGAATTGGTTGATATGTTACTGGGAACCAGTAAATCCAAAATCTACAGGGCAAATCAGCAGGCTGGAGACCCAGAAAAGGGCTGATGTTGCAGTCTTGAATTCAAAGGTGCTATGGAAGTAAAGTTCCTTGTTCTTTGGGGGACCTCAGTCCTTTTGCTGAAGGCCTTCAACTGATTAGCTGAGGCCCACCCATGATATAGAGGGTATCTGCTTTATTCAAAGTCTACTGATTTAAATGTTAATGACATCTAAAAAAAATACCCCCAAGCAACATCTAGACTGGGTCTGGCCACAGGACAAAGCACCATAGCCTTGGACACTAACATAAAGTCAGCCATCCCAGTTCCCCAGGCAGCACTGGTCAGCTTCTCTCACTGTTACCTGGAATTCAGCAAATCCTCAGAGGCCTGGGCAACCACCTAGAATATTCGGGGTGAGTAAAAATCAGCTGAGGCATCCCTCATCCTGGCTATGCTATGAAACATGTTATAAAATTATGCTGGACTTCTTTTTCTTGTAATTCTTTTTTTTTTTCATTTTGAGACAATAATAGATTCACATGTACTTGTAAAACAATAATACAGAAAAGTCTACATGTCCTTTTACTCCGTTTCCTCCAATGGTAACATCTTGCAAGACTATACAGACATTAACATCGACACAGTCAGGATACAGAACATCTCCATCACCCCAGGAACCACTCATGTGTCCCGCTTATGGCCACATCCGCTCCCCTCCTGCCCCTACCCCTACTCTGTGGGCAAACACTAATCTGCTCTCTATTTCTCTAATTTTGTCATTTTAGGAACATTATGTAAGTGAATCGTGTTATATCACCTTGTGGGGCTGACTTTTTTCTTGCAGCATAGTTCTCCGAAGATGCACGCAGGCCGTTGCCTGTGTCCCCGTTTGGTTCCCTTTTACTGCTGAGCAGTAATTCCTGGCGTGGCTTTCTCACCCATTCACCAGTGGAAGAACATCTGAGTTGTTTCCAGTTCTGGCTGTTACCAGCAAAGCTGACAGACACTTTGTGTACAGATTTTTGTGGGAAGATAAGTTTTATTTCTCTGGAATGAGTGTCAAAGAGTGCAATCGCTGGGCCATATGGTAGCTGCATATTTAGCTTGTTAAGACATTGTCAAATTGCTTCCCAGAGTGGCTGTCCCATTTTGCTTTCTCTCTAGCAATGTACGAGACATCCAGTCTCTCTGCATCCCCGACAGCATTTGGTGGTGTTCGTAGTCGTCATTTTAGCCATTCTGGTGGGACAGAGTGATGTCTCACTGTGTTTTACATTTGCATGTTCCTAATAACGAATGATGTTGAACATCTTTTTATGCGTTTTCTTGACATCTGTGCATCTTCTTCACAGAAATAGCTCCTCAAAAATTGCTGTTACCACTGTCAGAACCAGAGAAACCAATGGCTGCAAGTTGACTGCTTTGGCAAGGTCTGTCCTTTCCTGTGGTTTGTCATCAGAGGGTGTCTTGTAGCAGCGCCAGTTGAGTCCAGACTTTTATGCAAAGCCAGACCCTCAGTGTTTTTCAAGGCTCCTGAGTATGTTACCTCATGCTAGGACAGCATTCTGATGCAAAGCGGGGGCTTAGATGCATAGCTTTTGACACCAAAGTATACTTGACAGTGAAAAATGAGAGTCCAGACAGAAGGACTCCTACTGGAATTAATTTGCACCTCACAGCGTCAATGACCACTCCGTAATGGCCTTGTGGCAGCACAAATATTTCACTGAGACTGAACAGTGTGTAGATAATGCGGTTTGTTTCCGCGGTGTGTTACAAATTACCTCCATTCTCTGACTAATTGAAGAGTTTCACTGTAGATTCTGAGGTGCAGCATTTTCTTGGCTCGTGCCCTGAGGTTTCATGTGAAAGAACAATGCAATTCAAAACACAGGATGCATTCTGCTTTGTTGTACGCACACAGTCTAAAACCTGCCGGACTCATGGCAATGTGCTTCGACCTTAGAAGCTTCAGTTTTCCAGACTGAGAAAGCAAAGGTACACTGAGTACAATGAATTATTGAAACTGAGCAGTGAAACGCTGAAACATCACAGAAAGGAGAGAGGAATGAGGTGGGAATTCTCTGATTCATGTTCCTCCAACTTGCCCTGATTTTCTCCAGGACTCCCCTGACTTGAACCAGGGAAGGTCAGGACAGCCTGGAAACCCCACAGTCCCAGTGTTAAAACTGAACACCCGTGTCCCAGGAGCTCTATGTCTCAGGAGCCCTGTTAGTCCTAGGAAAACCAGAATGGTTGGTTGCATGCACTGCCTAGTCCTACTCAACCACTTACTTGCCTGAGTCTAGGTCCTTATCTGCAAAAAGCAGAGAGTAACCGTTCTGTCCATTCACAAGGCAGGATAATAAGGATGATCATGTAAATGGAGTGCATTATAAATAGCAGCACGCTATACAAACATATGGGTTTGACAGCATCATCATTCACGGCTGCCCCATGCTAACAGTATATTTGCCTTATACTTTACTCACTTGGACTCGCTGGCAAAGAAACAGCCATAAAATGATGACAAACTTTGCTCGACTGCTCATCTCTTTCCAACCAGAGCAATATTTTCTGCCATACTCAAGAGAACCCATTAGCTAAGCACAAAACAGCATGCACCCCCAAATTATTGCTAAATGTTGTTTACCCTCTAATCCCCTAATTCTATGCATCTGACATCACTTTACCCATCTCTTGCAAATAGCACAGTTCAAGTGTACAAGCATGGGGGTGGATTTGAATAATTGTATGTTTATGTTCAAGAAGAACATAATAAAATATTTACAAATTGAGTTTCCTTTCCAAGAGCAATACACTGTCGTGTGTTAACGGTGATGGCTGGTGGCAGATTGCCTGCTGCATTCTAATGATGGCATTTAGTGAAGTAATAACAGGGCTTTGGGTAGAGGTTCTCTGTGAGTTTCTGAAATGTAGATACTTGAGTGAAACATACCAGCAGATTTCAGCAAATTCATGAGGCTTCAAAGTTAATATCTCAAACACTGTCAAGGGCCAGATCTTTTGTTTCCCTCTGTTAGTAAATGTAACAGATGGTTTGCAAACATATTTGAGAGCTGAAGGCTGACTGATCGTGTCAGTCTGAGAGGAATAGAAGGCAACCGTTTACCACATCAGAACGTGAGAAAAGAAACTCTTCTAAATTAAACCATAAAAAGAGAGCAACTTTCTCAAAAGAGGCTCACTAAGAAGAGAGATCACGGAGTTCCAAAGGTCTGCTACCTCATCAGTAACTGAGTTTTTCCCGTTATTCGATACCAGTATGGAATATTGCAACAAGGATCTGTCACCTTCCAAAAAACAAATTAAAAAAAAAAACATATTTGCATCTTGGATGCAAGAGTGAAGTCACCATCACGGATAGGCTTGAGTTGCCATGGGGATGATGACGCTCTCACAAAATCCAGTAATTCAACTTTGCTTTGAATTCAGCTCTACGAGAGGCAAAATTCCGTTTCTTTCCTTCAGTCTGGAAAGGAGAAGGCTGTTAACCTTGCAGAAAAGAAATGTTAACAGCCGGGCTCCTCAGTCTGTCTCACGGCTCCCTCTCGCACTCCCATCACCGTGTTGAAGCATAATGTAGGTCAGCCAGGACCAAAGAGAGCGGCCGCTATTACTGAACGTGCATGCGATGACATGGGTATAGCTGGATTCTCGCACCGGGTTGAGGGAGATCCGGGCAAGACAAGTGCCTCAATTTGAGGCTCTAAAATGACGGGGTCAACGGCAGACTTTACGGGGGTTTCTGACTGCGCATGCGTGTGAAAGCTGGGGTCGTTCTAGGACGATCGCTGGTAAATGATCACTTGGTATCCGGTAAGTTCCAAACGGAGATGCCTGGAGAAAGACGGAGTTGCTCTTGCAGTAAAGCGTGTTCGCTGCCTTTTTTCTTCATCTAACAAGCTTCACAGAGGACCTCCTCCGTACTGGGCACAGTGTCGGCTGCAGAAGATACAACTGAATGGATGGCCGAGTGCTGGCTGTCACGGAGCTCTTACCTCCAGCAGAGAGAAACAGGCACTGCGGAGACCCCTCTGGGGGGTCACCCTCGGGCTGAGCCTGGCCACGCCTCATGAGAGGGTGCCATTTGGCAACTGTCCCTCCAATAGTCTCCCATTTTATCTTCAACCTTTCTCCATGGGGAGCATGCTCAGTTGGAGAAGCTGAGATGTAGAGTGGCTACAATGAACAGTATGAGGCAGCTGCAGGTTCAAATCCCAGGTCAACCACCAGTTTACTTAAGTATTTTACCGAGCTGAGCTTCAGTTTCACCAGCAGGGCTGCGCTGACCTGATGCCCTGTCACCCCCAACTCTATCGCCTGTACTTCTTACGTGTAAAGGTGTTCTCCAACATGATCACAGTGTAGCTACCAACCAAAAGCGGAGAATTAATGTCTGTGTATGCCGTCTCATCCTCGGACTCCACTTAGGTTTCACCAGATGTCCCAACCATGACCTTTGTCACAACAGCGTACTGTTCGAAATCCATGTTCCATTTTTCTGTGTTGTCCCTTGGGCATTCTTCTGTTTGAAGCAGTTCCTCAGTCTTTGACTTTTATAACCTTGACATATTTAATTTTTTTTCCTCTTTTAAAAATGTTTCAATGTGCAGTCAATATTATTCTGTATTAGTTTCAGGTGTACAGCAGAGTGGCTAGACAATCGTGTTGTTTACAAAGTGTTCCCCTAGATATTTCAAATACCCACCTGGCCCCATTCATAGTGGTGACAACGTTACTGACTATATTCCCCCTGCTGTAATTTACACCCCCGTGACTATTCTGTAAATACCGATTTGTACTTTGTAATCCCTTCATTTTTTTCACCCAGCCTCTCAACTCCACTCCCCTCTGACAACGGTCAGTCCGTTCTCTGTATCTATGAGACCTTGACATTCTTGGACAGACAGGCCAGTTATTCTGTAGCATGCCCCTCGAGCTGAGTTTGTTTCCTTTCTCAGGACTTGATTCAGATCCCCTGCTCAAGCTGCACGCCCCTCACATGGTGTGATGGGCCGCTCACCACACGGACCCTCTCCTCACCCTGCCTGGACTCCGATGCCATGCCGGGTCTATCGTCTGCGGAACTGCCCTCCTCATTTGCTTACGCTCTGGCCCCCAACACCAAATGCGCCCCCAGGGGATGATCTGACTCTACTGGGGCTCTGACACCTGTGCCAAGCAGCCCTCCTGAGCAGATACCCGGTCCCCCCACCCCCCGCCACCGTTCTGAGTGCTGTATACCTCTCCACTTTGCTCTGCTCCGCCTACTGAAGTGAGGGCGCCATCGTCCAGGCAACCCTCACCGTGATGGTCAGAGTGGGAGACTCTTCATGCCCCAGTTTTACACGTGAGAACACTCAAGGCTCAAGAGGTGCCTTGTCCGAGCTTACGTAATTAATAGTGAAATCAGAAATCAAATGTGGGTTGGCCTGACTTCAGAGATACCGTAATGCCCTAATATTCAGGAAATACAGAGTCATAAAGTATACACCATGTCTTTTCTTTGTTTGTTTGTTTTTGAAAACTGTGCTACACCTGTCCTTTGAAAACAGAGTTTATATGAAAATCTCATTGTAAAAATAGTTCCACAAAAAAGAAACATCCTAAAGTTCAATGGAAGCACTTGAATTCACAGTAAAATCACCTCCTGATTCACACCTTTCTTTCTCCCACCTCCCACATTCTATTGGCCTTTCCTCTTTCCTGCCTTGTTGAATTGGAGAACTAGTGAGTAAACCATTAGCGTACTAATATCTGTCATCTACCTGCACTTATTCCTACTAATGCAGCGTAAGGTTGCATTGGACTATTAGAGTCCATCCCACTGCTGCTTATACTGGGTTTGTAGTTGCAACATTTAGGAATGTTTTCTGGTGCAAGGAACAGAAAACCTCACACAGAGGTGTAAATAAATAGAAAAATAAACATTAATAACATGGAAGCTGGAGGTTGGCCTTCCTGCAGGTCTGCCCATGGCCTGACATCGTTCTAACCAGCAGCTTTGGGGTTTCATTGGCCATGACCTCCTACGGGTTATTGTTGTTTCAGGAGCCCAAGAGAGCTGCCCTGGCTGCCACGTTCAAAGTAGAAAACTAGAAGGAGGAAGAGCTTTGCCAACTGCATCTTTCTGTTTCGAGTAGGAAAGCAAATCTCCCTAGACTTCTGCTTTTGTCTCACGGACCCATCTGAGCTCCACGGCCTCCCCTCACTGGAGGAGAGGTAGCAGGGACAAGGGATGCTGAATGGGTGCTTTAGCATCACTGAGTAGTCAGTGACTTTAACTGCTACTCAGACCTAAGATGGACAGTTACTTGGCTGGGATATTGAGCTGCTTTAGATCTCAAGTCTAGTGTCCCTTTCTTAGAGATGTCTTCCTTGACCCTCCAGGCTATGCCTGTTTTAACAGCATTTCGGATTGCTTTCCACAGTCTTTGTCACAGGTAGAGTGTGTACTTACTTGAAAAGGGATGTCTTAAAACTTTGGGGGTATTTCCGGGATAGTGCTTGGGGTAGACACTAAGAATTGGTCTGGATTTAAGGGTTTGGCTTTTTTTTTACAGCTCTCTGCGCATGTATAATATGGCCCCAAATACTCACTTTATATAGCTAAGATATTGCACTTGAAAAATGTTTCATTCAATATTTGAACATTCAAGCTAGATGCTAATTTTGTTCAGAAAACAGTCGAGGTGTGCATTTTTTCCATAATTATCTCTAAAAGTGAATTATAATTTCCCTCATATTACCCAGTTTCAACTTAAGTAATGAACTGTACCCTCAAGCACAATTGCAAATCCTGGTAAGTGTCACCCCTGCTAACACATTAATTTAGGACAGCTTTTCCTAAATTGTTTTCCCTGTGACATCAGGTAAATTGATCACAAGAGACTTAATAACTTTGGTTTAAGTCTACATCCTTTACAAATCTGTAATCAGTACGCGTCAGACATTCCAGTAAAGAGCTGATATTTGTGCAGCAAATCACTGGTTTCTTCCAAAGCAGTTTGCTGAATGGTCACATGAACTACTTAGTGTTTACTACAACCTACATATCTTCCAAGGGAAGCGTTAAGCAGGTAAGACAACATATTTTAACTAAGAGCAACATGTAACTATTTCGAAAACCAAGAATAAATTTGAAAGCCTACATATTCTTTTAAAGCTGCCTATTACTTTCACAAGCCAGTAAACAATAATTCCTTAAAAGACCATGCATGGCCCAGTCTGATAGACAAATGTGCCATAATCAATATACTTTAATTAAGTACAGAGCACTCATCAAGGTGGAGACTCACATTCCTAGGACCAGGCTGATTGTATCAGCTCAATGACCATTGTTCCAGGTTCATCCTTCTTCGGATGCAAGGGCATATTACTCCTGTGAAGGCATAACTGTCTATATTTAAACTGCAATAAGAAAACAACTCTTCCAAGGAAAAGAAGGAAGGAAGGAAGCAGGGAACAAGTACTTTAAAGACTCATCTGCTCAGAAGACAAAATAGAATCACAACCTATGGGTGAAATAGGCCAGTACCTCCTATACTCCTAAGACCTATTGAGAAAGCAAAAAAAAGAGAGAGAATTTAGAGATAGCAATCTCAGGATTCATGGAATATGATGCATGCTATGCAGTCGGTTCTTCTAGTTCTTCATAGGATCCCAGAGAAAATGGGTCCTTTCCTGTGTGGTTCAGGGAAGGTTAGGATTTTAGTGATCAGGTCATACCAGGTGAAACAAAAGCAGCATCTTGCCTTGGGAGCCTGATTTATTTGCTCAGCCTGCCCCCAAAGAACCTCAAATTCCTCTTTTTTAAGGAACCACCTGGTATATGCCTGACTCATAGCATCCAGGCACAAACAATATGCTAATCTGTTTCGTTTTATAGCCTTACCTTTTTGTTTTCTTCTCTATTGCTTATTTATTTGTTTATTTTCTTTTTATTACTTCTAGAAATTTTCTGTGAGAAAATTTCCATGAGAGCAAAGGTGATGTCTCTCTAGATTGCCATAGTAACCCCACAGCCTAGAACACGGTTTAATATACAGCAGACTCTCGGTAATCCTTTGTGAAATGAATGCATTCAAATAAACTGCTTAAAAAAACAAGGGCCTGCACATTCAATAAGTGTTTGTGTTTTTCCCCATTAACTCCAAATAAAACTATCAGGAGCAAAAACACAACAAAATCTTCTTCTTAGTCTCTTCTAGTACTCTTGAAAAATGTTATTGGAGACTTTATTCTCTCTTCTCTCGAGAATATTTTAACTACATAGTTTCCACCCACACTGCCAGATACAACATACTGTTGAGCCAAAGCACATTAAGAAAAAAACCCCACACACACCCAAACCTGGGCACTGAAGATCAAGAGGCCCTAGCTTGGCAGAATTTGACACACGAGGAGAAGACGAAGTCCTCGGAGTGCAGTCCAGGCGATCTGACAGTTTTCTGGGGTAAACAAGCATATTTGCTTTGCCCAGATTACTAGACCCTGATCCAAAAAGTTGGTTCAAACATTTGGGACAGATACACCACAAGCAACACTGCTGGGAGTCAAACTAGAGAGAAACTAATAAGAATTTTCCATCTTCCTATTTCAGATACATTATACCAGATGTGGAAGGAATTTTTTTTTTCATACCTGAGCCAGCTTGACAGTCTAAAAAAAACTGCTGCTTTCTCTGATTTTAAGTTTCGGAAATCCCCCCTGGAAATAGCAAACACCATATGTTAAGAATCACTCCATCAAACAAGGAGAGGGTACTCCTTTCCCATAACTTCAGAAGCCCTGATGTCTGTTGACAAAACACATTTAAATAGTTGCTTTGAGAGTCTTTATTTCGATTTGATTTATAGCACTACCAGCGGAAAAGTGATGTGCTTGTGTCTCTATGTGACAGCAATTCAGCTCGAGAAAATCTTCTCTGGGTCTTTACCTTACTCATAGCTTTAAAAATATCATTAGGTTAAGAGGCATTAATCACACATTTCCCCCTGCAAAGCAGAAAACACCAGGAAGGCAATAATTAACCTTCCCACAAATGCCTCATTTTCTTACTAGCATAAGTAAAGGATGCTGACCATATGATTAGCTTCTCAGCTGCCCACATGCCAGGAATGAGAAGGCTTCGCCGTGAAGGCCTCCCTAGAATTCCTACAAAGGAGGCCTGTGCTATCAGGGGAGCAACATTTGGTCACTCAGTTCCGTCAACATAAATGAGGGGAAGGTTGTGATCCCACTCCCCTCCTCTCACTCAGAGCAGGTTAGCTGTTTTCTGTTTTAAGTATTAGGAGCTTGTATGAGCCAGGGAAGTGGGTCGAACAGTGTCTCCCCACAAAATATGTTAATGTCTTGGAAACTGTGAATGTGGCCTTATTTGAAAAAAAAAGTTTGTAGAGGTAATTAATGACCTTGAAGCCCTTGTTGGTGTCATTGAGTGTAGGCCTGCGAACCAAAGGATTGCCGGTTTGATTCCCAGTCCGGGCACATGCCTGGGTTGTGAGCCAAGTCCCCATGGGCGCTGTGCAAGAGGAAACCACACATTGATGTTTCTCTCCCTCTCTTTCTCCCTCCCTTCCCTCTCTCTAAAAATGAATAAATAAAATCTTTTTAAAAAAGTTAACCACTTTGAGATGAGATTGTCCTGGGTTACCCTGGTGCACGGGAAATCCGATGACCAGTGCCCTTATAAGAGGAGGCTGAGAAAGATGCCATGTGAAGACGGAGACAGAGGGTGGAGTAATGAACGTACAAGCCAAGAAAGTCCTGGAACCACCAGAAGCATGAAGACACTGGTGAAGATTGCCCCCCAGAGCCTTCAGAGAGAGTGTGACCCTGCCAATAACTTAATTTCAGACTCCAGACCCCAGAACTGCAAGAGAGTAAGTTTCTGTTGTTTAAGTCACCCAGCTTCTGGTAATTTGTTCCAATGGCCAAGGAGGTGAATACAGTCAGGGGTTTGACAGGTATTAAAATTCTATTCAAAAGGGTTACCGTGAAGAGAATTCAGGAAGGTACTTTTGAAAGAGGTGTGGGCAAGCTTCCAGAATCCCAGTAAGCATTCTGGGGTAAGTGGCAGCAGGGAGGAGGCGTTGCCACCTGTAGGCTTAAAGAGACACGAGGAAGAAACAGCAGAGCTGGAGCTGTGCACAGGGACGGCCTCCAGGGGGCGGTAGTGGTCCACACCCAGACCGCAAACAGGCGAGGTCTAGGCAGAAGGGGAGCCAGGACAGAAACGCAGGAAATATCCTGGCCTCTATTTCTCTTCCTTGTCCTCCGTTATTTGGTTTCTCTCATTGTCCAAATACAAGGAGCAGAGAGCAAGGAACCAGAGGGTTACACCCACACAGCCGTCCGGGGCACAGAGCAGAGCAGGGAAATGGGGAGAAGAGCTGCGAGAAATCAAATGGAGAATAACTTACAAAGGTGCCCAGTGAGATTTCATTTTAAAAAAGGAATTCTTTTGGAAGAAAAAAAAGAAAGCATAAAATCTCCAGGGGTTATTTCCAGGAGCTATTTTAATTCTGACAGTCTGTGACTTCCTGTAACACCACACAGAAACACGTACTTCTTTCCTGAATTTCCGTTCTCTCTGCTTCGGAAGAAATCTCCTCCGCGAAGTTTAATAAATCTTTAATAAATCTCTATAAATTTCTTCAATCGGCCCAACAGAAGGAAACTGGCGTTTTTACAACAGTTCCAAGAACTCGTGGAAGTTATTTATATAACTTCTCAAGTAAACCTAATAACAGTTATATCATGCAAGCATTGTTGTATCCATATTACACAGAATTAAATTGAGGCTGAGAGAAATTGAGTGAAATTTCATGGCTAATAAACAACTAAGCTGAGGTCTAAATCATTTCTTCTCTGACACCGAAATCTGCTCTTGACAATTTTCTCTGATGCTTTAATTGTACCCAATATCCAGAATTTAAGGTATTAGTGCTCCGTCTTCCTACTAATCTCACCCTCAAAGTAGAAAACTATGTAAATTAAAATCTGCTGAAAAACAACAAGTAAGCTTCTGTCTTCTGGCAGGTTCTATTTTTACTCATGGTCGACTGCTTCAAGACCCTTCTCAGTCATATTTGGAACAGAAAAAAAATGAGTGACTACCACCCAATAATAGCATTTATTAATATGTTCAGACAAACACCATACTTTCTTATTGTTAATCATTAAATGTGCCCCAATCATGATGGAAGAACAAGAAACAAAGTTGTTATCCCACTGTGAATAATTAGAAAGCTAGGGGGAAAATAGAAAACAAATGTTTTTAGAGAGCGGACAACAGCCAGTTCATAACTGACCCTTCGTCCAAGGGAAATGAGGGAGGAATCGAGCCCTGTTGCTTGAGCTTTCTACCCGGTGGCCCATTCCAGCCTAGTGTGAACAATAGGATCTGAGCAAACACACCACATGTGCGCTCTCTCTCTCTCTCTCTCTCTCTCTCTTTCTCTCTCTCAGACAGAGATTAGCCCTTCAAGGCAACAGGAAGTTACTGAGTAGGATTCTAGGGTGGAAAAAGCTACAGAGGGGAGGGTAAGGAGCTCCAGAAATTTCTATAGGGATTTCCATGAATAAATTATGTATGCATGTGGTAAAACTCCCTGAAGCCAGGCAAAAAATAACTGGGGAATCATAACCTGGATAATTTCCCAAACTCACATAGACCAAGGAGACAGGTTACTGCGATCAACCAGAAAGGTGCCTTTTCTGTGAACATCTGGAGTATTCAGATGATAACCCAGACTCCTCACGACGTAGTAGTAGAGCTAACTCACGTCTAGTGTAAAGGCGAGTGTAGACTTTCCCCAACAGAGCTTTAAATGAGCCTTGAATAGCTCTGGCTGATATGCAAGTAATTTAATTGTCTAAACAAATCCCAGCAATTTTTAAAGGAAGACAACAAGCAGTGTAATATTTAATGAAGTCTAGCATCCAATAAAAAAATTATAGATATGCCAAGAAACAGAAAAATACAAAATCACCTGAGGAAAAAAATCAGCTAATAGAAACAAAATCTAGGATGACAAAGATGTTAGAATTTGGAGACAAGAACTTAAAATTGACTATTACGAATATGTTTAGTGTGCTTAAAGATTTAAAGAAGAAATAAACTTAATATGAAGAGAAGTAAAAAATACTTTAAAAAAAACAAATATCTAGAATGAAAATTCCATGGGATAAAATTAATAATAGACAATAGAAAAATAGATTATTAAATTTAAAGATAAGACTGTAGAAAGATAATGTAATGCCAAGAATGAAGAAGAACATTTCATAATGGCAGTGGTTAATTCATCAAGAAAATATAACAATCCTAGGTGGGTGTACCCAATAACAAAGCTTCAAAATACATAAAGTGCTACAACTTCTTTTCAAAATACTTTGGTGGATTAGCAAGCACCGTGCTGCCATTCCATTCCCAAGCATTTATCGACAGAAATGAAGCATCATTCTATGGAAAAGACCTGTACTTGAATGTTCAGAGCAGCTTTATTTGCATTAGATAAAAATTAAATGGAGCCAAATACCCATTATAGATGAATGAGAACAAATTGTGGTATATTTGTACAAAGGGATAGTTCTGAGAAATACAAAAGTATAAATCACTGATAAAAATAATAATAACATCATAGCTGATTCTTAGAAACATTGTGCTGGACATAAGAAGTGTGACATGAATGGGTACATACTGTTTGTTTCTACTTATGTACAATGCTAGAAAGTCAAATCACTTCTAAAGCGATAGCTGTTTACAAGTCCCTGAGGCCATGATTCCCAGGGGGTCATTAGGAATGAGCAGAAGCAAACTCTCCGCTGTAAAGAAACTGTTCTACATCGTACTTGTTGTCATGGCTACAAGGTATATCCATTTGTCAAACTCATCACACTGTGCCCTTAAAATGGGTGTATTAGATTACATACATTTCTATCACAATAAAGTTCGTGCCCAATACCCTATGTCTTTTGGTATTCAATAAAAATTTGCTCAGAAATTTCCATGCATAACATGGTTAAAAATATTGTTAACAATTCTATTAAAAGATGCCAGAAGAAAATCGGGTCTGTTTTCTGCAAGTGTTCATCATGTAGCAGGGCACACTGATAAGAACATCATCACTTCCAGCCAAAGGCAGGAGATGTTGGATGTCATGCACCCTTCTAAAGGTCTTCCTGGAACCTCTTAAAATACTGCCTTTATTGTGATTCCCCCAAAGTTATTAAACAAATTTGATACAGAATAAAGGTATGTTTTGTTCAAGTCTTTTATCTTAGAATAAGGGCAACATTATAAAAAATTACGGGAATAAAAGAAGTAACCTTGTAGGAGGTATAGGAAACTTGGAGATTTCTGAACTAACACAGTCCAGACCTGTGAATTTCCTTTCCCTGGCTGATGGTACTGAGAAGTTCTAACTCTTTTCAAAAGCTTATTGAAATGTTGCATTTGCAAAATGTATTATTTACAGTGAACCTGCCCTTTGGCCGCATTCTCAGCTGTGTCCCTTGTTTCCCCAGATTACAGTGCAACCTGCTCTGCCTCGCAGAGTCTCACGGTTGGAGAACTAAACAAATGGAAGAAATTTCTGCTTTCTATGGTATCATTCTCTCTCACATTCCTTTCACCCCCTCCCTCCCTCTCTTTCTTTCTCCCTCTTTCCCTCCCTCCCTCCCACCTTTAGTTTCTTCTTCTAACACTTCGATTGAACCTAAGCCAAATCTCTTTTCCTGATTCCTCTTAGTGTAGTTAATACAGACAGGAGATTTTAAAGAGATTTCTCTAAACACAAAAGGACAGCAAGAGTGGAATCAACACAATGATGTCAAGAACTCTAAACCACTTGGCTTACAAATTACAGGATTCTGTTGTGTTAGGTAGCTAGTTCCCAGGAAAGAGCCTTATTTTGTCACTTTACCACCCTTCTTGGTAAGTTGCTTGTGACTCTCCATTAGGATGACACACTTACACATTCTGACCCCTTCTCAGTGAAGAACCCTGAAATGGGTAAGATCTCCTACTCGTCTAACGCTTTCAGCTCTGATCCCCAGGCTGAGAGTTAAGCATCTTTGTGAAACGTATACCAGGAATGATGTCTCCTTCAACATGGTTCTTACCTACTAGAAAGACAGGTGCAACTTTTCCCCCCAATACCACAAGCAGGTTTTCTATTTAGCTAAGAACCATTTGCCTATGCCATACAACGGTTGCCCATTCCTTAAATGCCTGTGAAGGATGGGTGCTTTTGTGGACAGAAGGCTAACCTAAGAATATGTCCTTAAAGGAAGTTCAGGGCTCCAATCCAATCTGTTTTTTTTTTCTTTTGCTTTCCCTTAAAAATGGTCTCTTTCCATTTTCGAAGCAAGTGAGTTGTTACCTATTCTCTGCTTCTGTCTTTGTGATTTCCATAGAAGAGCTACAAGAATTTTAGATCACACAAGGTCAAAAGACAGACACACATTTTATAAAACCAAGGAACTATAAAGATGTGCCAAGCGGAATGTCATTTGAGTCTCTCTTTTGGCATCCTGTTGTTACTGCTGTCAAGTTATGGAGCCCTGAGAAAACATAGACAACTCTGATTACAAAGACATAGATGGCAAGTGAGGTGGAATCTTTAAATCCCTGACAGCAAATCTCTGAATTCCTGACAACAGCTGCACCACGATATTCTAAAGACGTCTTTGGGTTATCTGGTGTCACGTGACTTTTACAGACAGACAGTACAAAGGCAGTGCATGGGGAATGAAGGTCCGGGCAGAGCAAAGGATTTCTGCAGAAGCACTGGTGAAAAGCGAAGGAATATGGGGCTGGGGTAGAGTCCAAGATAAGAATTTACATCCTCCTTTGAATTGCATTAGTATGTTTCATACGTGTGCTCTACATTATAAATATGATGTTAAAGAATTGCTTTTTAAAGGTATCATTAGGAATCTCAAACACAAAATGAATTTGTATCAAGCATTTGATTTAACTCATTCATTAATGAGGGAAGCAGTCAGGTGTTAGAAGAGGTTCAAAGGAGAATTCCAAGTACCACATATATAGGCATATGAGAAATGCCAAAGTGAATTTACTAATTTGATGTGGAATGGCAATTTACAAAAAGAAGTAAAATGGAACCGCATTCCACCAGACACAGCATTTCTGTGGACTGGAATCATGGGAATCACCTTCCATTTGTTTTGTTTTACTTTTGTCATTTTATGGGGTTGTGAATTAGGTCTAATCCAAGGAAAGGAGGCTATACACTAGGGTTATGCGCAATACAGGATGCATGGTGACTGTTTCTTTCTTTCCTTTTTTTTTTTCACAATTTTCCCCTGACAAAGCAGATAACGTTCAATGAACTTCAGAGAAGTTTGGTAAATCCTTAAATGGACAGTATTTTGATTTACCTCACTATGGTCAAAGGCAGTAGAGGTAAACCCTAATGCAGAAGGCAGTGGGGGTAAACCCTAACATGTTTCAGAATTGTAAGTCCTCACTCTTAGTGCAGCCCACCTGTTGCTTTTTTATACTCAGCCAAGTCCTCGCTCCAGAACTAGTGCCATCGAATTTCTGCATCCGCTCCTGTCACAGTCACACCTGAAAACACACCTTTACCCATCCCCGCAGTAAAGAATATTTTTAAAGCAAGGTATTTTGAGTGCACCTTCAAGATGAACTTACTTTAGTATCATTAAAATGCTGCAGAAAGGTCCCTCCAAACATTCATCATTCAATGTGAAAAACTTTTAAAAAGGAAAGAAGAACAGACGTGTGGGAAAATGAGAAAAGGCCAAAAGGTCTTTTTGGGATCCAAGGCTTTTACTGATAAATTGATGAGGTCTTTAGCCTCTACACCAGTCAAAGCTCCAAGAAGAAATTAATTTTTTAAAGCCCGTCTACTTTGGATAACAGATTGAAAATACTACTTTAGTATTTTGTGTGTTGCATGTTTTTATCATATGTAATCGATGTTATACTTAATGCAGTCTGACATTTCAAGTGATTAAGGGCCTGGTGGGACATTAACAATGCAAGACCTTATTTGCATTTACACTAATGATTTTATAATGGGGTTTTATTATATTAATTATGACTACTGGGAGTCAAAAAAAAAGAGCAGGAAAAATCCAAAAACTTCACTCTTTGATAAAATAGCTGGTATCAAATTTGTTGACATAGATGGTTATTTGCACAAAGGGAAACAAAAGACTTTATGACTATTAATCATTAGAAGCTTAATGTGCATTGTAGTCATTACTAAATTAATTTATCCATTATTGCTGGGTTTTAGGTGTTTCTTTTTTTTTCCCCCTCCACAGCTTGAAATACAAATTTAATCTTTACATCACTACGGCTTGAGCACTTGAGTTGGTTGGCCTGCAAAGTCAAGTTGATTTGCTCCTCGTTCCTGTACCTGCTCCCCCAGCAACCCAGTCTAACAGCAAAACTCAGTTCACAGCTCATTTCTCTGTTGCTGTCTGACAGAGTTTGGACAGCATATGGTTTTAAAAGGGCAAGCTGCTTATTGAAAGCAAGAATTACTTGACTCCCTCCCTCTGGAGGTGAGGAGGCAGCCTGAAAATTCTGTATAGGTTTGAACCTTGTGAGTGCTCACTGACAGTAATTAGAGAGATTCCGTAGCATGCTGAAAGTATTTTGTCTCTGACGGGCACAATAATTTCTTTGTGTTTGCGCAGAGAGCTGTGAACATCTGAGGCCGCCAAATAAAACGCCATTTGGAAGGAGTAACTTTCTTACATTCCCTCCAACCAACCAAGTGCGGGCGCGTGGGGGCGTAGGGGGGGCAGGGAGCGAACCTGGCACTCAAGCTATCATCAGGAGGCAGTGGAGTCAGCACATGTGGGTAATTGCGAATTGCGCCTTTCCCTAAAAGCAAGAGAGACTCGGAAATGGTGTCATTTGCCTTGCCTGTTTGTTCCTCCAGCAACACACTGTGTGTAATATGATTTCACACTTTAATTCATCTGAGAACCTTGCAGTGTTTTACAAGTACTAATTACTGAGCATCTTGCTGTGCTTAACTAAGACAAGCCAAGGCTTCGGCACACATC
Organism: Phyllostomus hastatus; assembly: GCF_019186645.2. Lineage (NCBI taxonomy): Eukaryota > Metazoa > Chordata > Mammalia > Chiroptera > Phyllostomidae > Phyllostomus > Phyllostomus hastatus. Next base: position 23,125,368 of record NW_025333737.1, on the reverse strand, counting down.
CGATTTGAAAGTCGGTAAACAGGAAGAGAAAAAGTCACCGTTCTGAACAGCCGCGAGAGAGAATTAGAAGGAAGAAAACCCCAGCTCCCTGGCATCACAGGCTTCCCTCCTAAGGCCGCTGCAACAGTAAAACCATGTGAAAGGCATCCGAGAAGTAACTTATTTTTGTTCATGAGTTTGTATTTATTGAAAAATGTTATCGAGTGCTGCTGTGGAATAGACAATGAATGGGTCACAAGGAATGAAAGAGCCTATTTGGGGTGACAGGCATGCAGACAGACAGGAGACTGCCACACCTTGTCGTGAGTGTTAGGACGAAGATACACACAAAGACCAACAGGAGCTGAGAGCAGAGTGCCTTAATCCACCCGAGGAAGTTGGGATTGTAGGTGGAAGCATTACTGCAGGGATGGAGAATGGGTTTCCAGGCAAAAGCAAAGCAAAGCAAAACAAACAAACAAATAAAAAAACAACCACCATCTTTGCAAAGGCATGGAGACACGTTCCTGGAACTGGTGAATAAATTGGCGCAGTTTCTGCTTAGATGGGGAAGAACAGAGTGTGGGCGGGCTGGGTGGCATGGGTCTCAGTGCGCATGGAAGGGTGAGGGGAGGTGAAGAGGGGAGCACCGGGAGAAAAGAGGAGCATCTTTTCCCAGAAAGCAAATCCCTTATCTTTTAAGCAAAACCTGATGTGAGATCACTGGTACTTTAAAACTATAGCAAACACGTGCTTTTACAAAACTCACGTTGTGACAGTAATTCCCCCAATCTCCTTCATTAATAGAGCAGCCACATCACTTGTCAGCTTCTGCTAATCTTGTTAGAAAACCATGAATTGGAATCTTTCATTCCAAGCTTCTTCCTCCAAAGGGATTAGAAGCAGGTTTCCAGTGTAAACTGGTTCCCTGGCTTTATTGCAGGTAAACAGTTCTAGCTTTAATAGAGATATAATATATATCCTGTCATTTTTCATTGGTCATTTTGTAAGAGTTAGGCTTTTAAATACAATGTAAATACTTCTTTTATACTTTCACATAAGGATGAAAAATGTACTTATCTACCTCCCTCTCCCTATAGAAGATTCAAAATCAGTTTAAACTTGAGAATTTTAAAAAGCTGTTGACAAAAAAGATAAAGAAGTGTCTTGCCAACCAATATGGCAGCACTGTCACTGTTAATTTGCCTTAAATTGCCACGGTAAGGAGATTTTCATTTCATGCTAGCATTTCTTATTGGCTTAAAAGCAACCAGTGGATATTGTATTTTATGAGCTCAGACGTGAAGTGGATGACTAAATATTGATCTTTCAAACTACTGCACTCCAAGCCAGAACCACGCACCTAGTGGACTAGTGCCTCACTTGTGCCTCAGTGAAAATAGGTGTGAGTCTGAAACAAACGGTGTCCGCTTGTCCCATTGGAAATGATCCCAGACTAATCGCTCATTGTGATGTCAGGATCTTACTAAATATGCAGAAAAACAGTATAATACGAAGTCTTTGTGTTTGATTTCTCTTGTGTTTCCTAGTAACTGTGACATTTGTTTGAAACCCATAGAAAGGCTCTACAGGGCTATGGGCCCTCCATTCATCTAGTCAAACAAGCATTCATTGATTGGTCCTCTGTTATGACAACGTGCAGCGTTCTATATGGACAAAATAACAATTAGCAGCCTCTCTGCATTTTACCGCACGGAAGAAGCAAGTGCCATTATTAAGTGAAAACAACTCAGTGTGGTAAGCATTATAGAATACACTTTGAGAACACTAAAGAGGAGATTGCTGATGCTGCCTATAAGGGCGAAAAAAAAAAAGCTTGGCATTTGTGCTCAATTGAATAATTGTTTGCAGTCAGAGGTCACTATGATAGAATTATGTATCTCCACTTCAACATTCCACCTGATGGGTGGGGCATACTAACTACCTGTTAAAGCTGACCTCGGCCATGTCATTCGCTTTGGGGAAGGAGATGTTAGTGGACGTGAGGCTAGCAGAAGCTTAAGCCTTGCTCACAGATTTGAACTTGCCCTTACGCTCCATCCAGCAGGGAGCCCAGAACAAAATGGCAAGGTGGCCCCAAGCCAGCCTGAAGCGGAGCCACTAAACTAAACCCAGTCTGGATCCCCCGAACTACAGACCTGGGAACATGAGAATAAATGCTTCTTGTTGCAAACCGTGAAGTTCACTCTGTGTGTGTGTGTGTGTGTGTGTGTGTGTGTGTGTGTGTGTTTGCAGCAACACTAATACAATATTTAAGCTGAGTTTTTTTTTAAAGATTTTATTTATTTATTTTTAGAGAGGGAAGGGAGGGAGAAAGAGAGAGAGAGAGAGAGAGAGCGGGAAACATCAATGTGAGGTTGCTGGGGGCCGTGGCCTGCAACCCAGGCATGTGCCCTGACTGGGAATCGAACCTGCAATGCTTTGGTTCACAGCCTGGGCTCAATCCACTGAGCTATGCCAGCCAGAGCTAAGCTGGGTTTTAAAAGGTGAATTTTCAAGGGGAAAAAGAAATTCCAGGGGAATGGAACAGCGTGTAAAAAAAATGAAGGCAAGAAACTGCATGGCATGTTTCTAAGCATCATGGGAACGGAATGACTGGCTTAAAATTAAACTTGGAAGATTGGCCGAGACCACATTACTAAAGAGTTTGGAATGCATTCCCTACATAATGAATAGATACACTTGAGGAATATAGTGTTACAATTATTCCCTGGATTAACATTTCAGGCATAAAAATGAAAGGCCCAACTTCTGTTTTTTTTTCCCCAAAGCATACGCCTAAGGTTGATTCTTTAACTGATATACCCCCCTGTACATTGGTGAAATGGTTTTCGTGGTGCAGTGCTTGCTGTATGGGCCAGACTCTTGTTCAGACCTCAAGAGCTGAATGACTGTTATCCTTTAATTCAGTATCAGGGACCCTAAGTCATAGTAAAGGAGTGAAAGCAGCAGGATGACATCCCTCTGACTTCTCAGGTCCCGACTGTGCAAGAAATCATTATGAAGGATCATCTGGCTTTACTCAGCATTTGCACTGGGATTGACTTTAATTTAGTGCATTAGTCTTCCCCCAAACCTCTGCCCTCCCTGCAAACACAGCAAAACTCAAACAAATCTTTGCCAGCCACAGGGACCAGGGCATCAAGGACAGCCCTCTGTAGTCTCTTAAGTAGGCAGGAGACGTGGCTACTGTCACGCTGACTATGCTGAAGATTTATGGGGACTGTGATTGTGGTTCAGGGAGCCTGCTTGAGCAGGCATAAATCTAGACGAAAGAGTCAGTCAAGCCACGTAAAGACGCCACAAGGAAAACCCACAAGTGTCAAGGGCTATACTTATTAGCATTACAAAACCAAGGTATGCTATAAATCTCATTTACATACAGACACCTCGTCCTGTTCTAAGCCATCTTTATATTTAACAATATTTCTGTTAATATTACCAATTACAATATTACCAATGAAGAGTGGAAGTAGGCAACAGTTCCTAGAGGGAGGTAAGTCAGTGATTAAAACAGAAGAAACCGACAATAATTTCTCACATTTATGTCGTGCTCTCTAGTTCACAGAGTGCTCACTTGTCCCGTATCTTCCTTTGCACACGACTACAAACTAGTGATTCAGGCCGTGCAGGTGTGTTCTGACCTCTATGGATCAGAAAACCCAGCCTTTGAACACTTAAGAAAGACTTTCCTCTAGTCTCAGTTTGTTCATGACTAAGGACTTAAAAAGCCTCTTGACACTAATTGAAAGACTCTCAAAACAATCCCTCTTCTGTCATTTGAGTGCTCACTGTCAGACTCATATCTAGCAGAAGGTAGAGCCATTGCTATAGATGAAAGGTTGGTGCCCACCCAAATTAATATGTGGACACCTGACCTTCAGTGTGATGATATGAAGTGGAGGGAGCCCTTAGGTCGTAAGGGTGGAGCCTTCGAGAAAAGGATTAGTGCTCCGTCCCTTCCTCCTTGTGAGGACACAGCAAGGAGGTTGTCCACGAACCAGGAAACGATTCCTTCTCGGACACAGATCTGCCAGTGTTACAGAACAAACAAGGGGGGCCTGAGACGATATACTATTATTGAAAGAAGCCCCCAGGTCCATTATGTCCGCCGCCAGAGGAAAGACATCTCTCAATGCCAGAGATTTGTGAAAAGGAAAGGAAATGTTTATTTAATGCTATACAAACTTAAAGTAGTGACCTAATGTCTTCACCAAAATCCCAAAGTCCCTTAAAACACCCACAAACAGACACAGTCCTTCCTTCCTTCCCCCTTTGCCCAGTCCAGAGTACCGTATCTCAGGAAAGGAAATAGAAGTCCATGGCTCAGGCAGTCCTCTGGTTGTTCCCAGTTAGTACTCTGTCTCGACTGGGAGACCTCCCTGGGTTCCCAGCACCCTCAGCTGAGTTGCCGGGATCTCTGCTAAAACCAGGTGGTGGTTCCCCCTTCTAAAGCTGCGGGGGGTCCCCACTCTGGCAAATGCATGTGGTCCTCTCTCCCAGGGCCACGGGAGTCCCCACTCAGCCAAAACCACGTGCTTCTCCCTCCCTACAAAGCTGTGGGAAGGAGGAGTCCTCACTCTGCCAAAGCCGCATGGTTCTCTCTCGCAGTGGCTGCCATGTCTGGGTTTAAATCTTCCGTGTCTGGCCAATCTTCCTCTGTAGCCCCATTTCCGACTCCTCCCACACTCGGGCACACTTGCCCTCAATCTGCTGTCTTCTCCAGCTTTTCTGGTCACCATAGTGGGTCTGGGCAGGTGTGACCCCATGTCATGGAGCCAATCTTCTCTGAGCTCCCACACAGGCTCTGTAACTCGGGGGACCTCCCCCCCAGTCCCATCTTGGGGGGAGGTTCCTTTCCATCCCCCTGGCCTAGAGCATGGCCATAGCTATTTAGCATATCTAAGTGACCAGCCAAAGGCTATAGGTATGTTAAATGACCATGCCATGGATTAGCTGCAAAGCTGCCCTGCATGTTCTTGCTCTGTGTGCCCCTTCCCCCAACTCACCTGTGGGGGAAGGGGTGAAGACATCTTAAAATCTCCTGGACACCTTGAGTTCTGGACCCCATTTCAAATGCCTATTTGGGGTCCCCCCTTTTGGCTGCACCCTGTAACACCAGCACTGCCCAGCCTCCAGAACTGTGAGAAATAAATGTTTGTCGTTTAAGCCACCCAGTCCATGGTCTTTTTTTCAAACCACAGACCAAATGGACTAAGACAAGTATCCATGTTGTTCTGTCTCTATACGACCAACCTTATGAAATCAAGGAAGGCTTGTAGTGAGAGGGGAGCAACTGATTAATTAATCAGTGAAACCACAGTAAGCTTTATACTGATGCCTCAGAATGTGCAAAACAGTTTCCTAACTAAAATTAAAGTGATTTATTTTAACTTCGTTACATATTTTCTCAGGGATGTATTTGTGTCAAAATAGCTTAAGCTGTAAAGGATAGGATTTGACTTACATAACTTCTTATGTATCACTTAGCAAGCTCTCATTTCATAATTATTTAATTGAGGAAGCACATGCCCCAAGCAGGGCAAGGCTTACCAAGAATAACTCATTCTGTTAATTATCTGAGACTCAAAATCTGTTATCATAACTTGCAGGTCAGACATGGCACAATTATGACAGTTCCTACTGGGGTTTCTCAGTGCTGGAGAAGGATCATGTTACCTTATTCCCAAGTTCAAACTGCAACCCACAGTCAACACACTCTGACCACACACACGCACACACACGCACACACAACTGTAGGATTCTGTCTATATCTAAATGTCATCTGTTATTACCCTGTTCTTTGCAACTTAAACAAAATTTTTGCAACCACCAACACTTCTGTAAATCGCCAAGGGCTTAGTTTTCACAGCTTGATTTTCTGCTCTCTCTGTGAATATCGATTTCACTCCCCTGTCACCTCCCACGGCCACTCTCCTCCATCCGTTCTGCACCTACCTGGTTGGAACACGCAGACTGCTTTTCTTTAATTCTCAAAAAAATGTGCAGTCAAATATTATAAGGAGCACTTAGAAGTATCATATTTTACTGAAGGCTTTGCCTGATTGAAAAGGCTGACATCACAGTAAGGTTTGTTACTTAAAACATTACCATTAAATATTAATGAGAATTCCTTACCCCACACTAGGCAATTCCTCACTGGCCTCTCAACTGGTCATATTTTGGGGGGTCTCCACTCTCCCTCATCATAACTCAAGTCTCATAACAAATCTGCTGAATCATTTTGCTTGTCATCCATTAGTCTGTCTACCTTTGCATATCCAAAGATTCTTCATTTTACTCGGCCAAAACAAAGGCTGTAGATCCATTACCTCTCCTTTGGCAGGACAGAGGACCTGCCAAAAGTTTCGAAAATCATCTATACTTCCTTCCTCCCACCGAAGTCACTCTAAGTGGGAGGTTGCAAGGAGAAGATGTGTCTCTCAGTAGACCCCACTTCAGAGAGAAGTGACCACGATCATTCCGGTTTTAAATCACACTTTATAGAATCCTGTTGTAGGGTGTACGCAATGAATGTCCCTTGAAAACAACAGCTGGCTCTCGAAATAGCTTAACATTCTGTCTGTGCACGATACCAGTCCTGAGTTTCTGCAACACCGGATGCTGGTTGAATAAACCATGTGTACACCAAAGAGCCAGTAGCGTGCCTGTAATCGGACAAGATGCTTCTGAGACAGGTAGCCTCCCTGTGATGGAATTAAGAGGATCATTTCTATACTTTCATGTTTTAACAGTGATGGGTGTCCTGGTTCTTGGATCTCCATTTCCTAGTCATTTAAGCTGCTTTAAGTAAAATTCATTATTGTTCTCTGTCGTGGGTCCTGGGCACAGTAGATAATAATAACTAGAACAAATGGATACTCCCTAAACTGTCTTTTGCTGCTTATACTTTTTTGATGCACATGCTAAGGAGAAGCGTCTGTAGCCACGTCTACCCCAGGGTTTGTCTGGAAACTGGTGACGATGGTACAGTTGGTGCCATGGTTGTTGAAGCACACAGCCCTAGAATCAGGTCCTGGCTCACCCCTGTCATTTCTTTGATCAAGAGTAAATTCCGAAATGTCATCTTACATAATATATTGCCAGCATTTGGCAGAGTTGATCACTTCTCCTCTTTAAAACACTTTCTTCCTTGCCCTTCAGGAGACCCGCCCCTTCTGCCTTACTCCCGACTCACTGGTGGCTCCTTTTCAGCTCCCTTCACGGGCACGCCCCCACTCTCTCGCCTCAAAATGCTGAGATGCCCCAGAGGTCACCCCTTGACTCTCTCTTCTGTCTTCACCCCCTTTCTGAGTGATCTCAACCTCAAAGTGTTATGACTTTAGTTTGGCATAGGCTTCTCCCCTGAACTCCAGATTTATACGACCAACTCCAAGTCCAAGGTGAGTTCATGATCAACGCCGTTATGGGAAATCCACCCTCGTCATCCTTTTCCACCTTCAGATAGCTCAGGATCTGACCAATTCTAACCATCCCTACCACTTTCACGTCACTGAAATCTCCCACCTGAAGTATTGCTGTTACGTTCTTCTCATGACTTGTGCCCTTTTATTCCATTAGCCACACAGCAGCAAGAATCCTTCTGTGTCTGACATGCAAACAGACACACACTAGTAATGTGTCTGTCGGCTCCTAGCCTTGTACTAGTTCTGCAATCTCCATTCTGTTCCTGCACAGAAACCATGAAAATTTCATTTCCAAGTCTCTTTTGCTAATTGCACTCTTGTCAGCATCTGCCAATGAGAGGCACTGGTGGGGTTTTTAGCAGTTTGGGAAATAAAAAGCACATGTTCTCTGCTTCTGGTTCCTGCAGCCCCAGCAGCAGGAAGAGACCTTGGGCCACCGAGGGCTCCAGTGATGCTAGAGCCCATTCCAGTGTCATCAGTGGTTTGAGGATTGTCAACAAGGGCAGCTCCTGCTCAGCGGCACTTCTTGTAGCATCAACAAGGGCGACTGAGGCTGCACCAGTAGAAAGGGCAGTGAGGATCCCCTGAGCCCAGCCCAAAGGCAGGTCTACAGGCTGCCACAGGCACGGTAGCAGGATTCTGGTCTCCGGAGGAATCCTCATCTCCCTTTGGTTCTTCCAGTTTCTTATTTCTATCACTCTCTGTTGCTGCTTTCCTGACTAGACGGACATTCATCAATACACCTTAAATGCTATACAATAAGATAAGTGCTATTATCTAAGTTACATAAGTATCGTTGATGTAGAAAAAAATCACTGTTCTGCTTATGGGGACAGAAGTGAGTGAAAGCTTCACTTAGAAGACATTTCTTGCTAAGAATCTAAAAGGTTAATAGGGAATTAAAATGAGGAGGAAGAGGGAAGGCCTCCTAGGCAGAGAAGTAAGTGTAACTTTAGCTATTTTTTAAAGCATGATATTTAAAGGACGTCCCAAAGACTTGAAATTATCACTGCATATATAATTATCTAATCAATTAATGATTAATGATGTATAATTAATTAACATGTATAATTGATTATATGTTTAGTTATGCCTTTTTTCCAGGAATTTACTCAACACTAGTTACATAATTATATCCAGGTTTTTCTTGCTGTGTTAGGAAATATGATCTTCTTCGTAACCCCTTTTAACTCCATGGGATCACCGGACTCTAAGAAGCCAAAGGCAAATAAATGTGGGGGTAAAATAGGTTGTGCAAACAAGTTTCATATATTCTGTTTGACAGATAAAAGAAATTAGCAGCTCTGTAACTCAGGGGAATGCATCAAAGCATAATTAATCAATGTTTATAAATTGCTTTCAGACTCTGAGTGAGTGCCTACATAGGAAAAGTTGCATCAACATTGTTCTTATCTAACACAGTTTGCTTCTGAGATGATAAATTGCTGAGTGGCACAAAGTAGAAAGTTGCCCAGGTGAAGTTGGAGAAAGAAAATTTTATATCAAGAAAATAATAAATTTCTATTAAATTTTATTAAGATTACGTTGCTACAATAAGCAATAATAAATATAAATGATGACACAATAAAACAAGGGTAGGTGTGTGTGATTTGAAGTCTTTTGTGCGTGTCTCAGGCATGTGACTAAGTCAGTGGTAGGATCAGACTGACTTTCATCAAGAACCTGCATTAACGACCTACTGATTCAACCCCTGTAGTGTGTATATCGCTATAACACCAACACTTTTACAAGTTCAAAGATCTGCTTCTCCCCTGTGCACCATCAAAAAAAAAACAACAACCTAAAATACTGATTAAGAACAGATGTCCCTTCACCAATGCCAGTACTTCACATTAACTGTAAAATCTTGAAGGGCATTTAGCTTTAAATGTCACGTGTCAGGGAACAAGGCAAGATGTGAACACGGCCACCCTCTTCCCTTTCTGTTTAGATTGTCCCTGGGAGGCAGGTTAACAGACCACGACACGGACTCTTTCAAAACTAAATTTCAATAGATTAAAATCTAGAGGAAGTTTTACACATCTACTCTTCCTGTCTCACAAACAGGACACTTCAAAATAGTTCATTTAAAACATGGCAAATTGGTGCCTTCAGGAAAGATCATTTGACTCATTAACATCTCCCAACGACGCTCCCTTGCATGCGAACCTGCCATCGGAATGTGCCTCAGAGCTCGGTGGTTGCTGATGCACCGTAAATCTTCACGGAAAAGATTAGGTCCGGTTAATATTTTCGTTGTAGTGGCATACCCTAAAGAAAGCTAACTAAATTCTACGACCCTGTCCCGGGGAGGCCCGGGGAGGGAAGCACCTCCCTAACACGCCACTCACACCGTATTCTATTTGAATGATGCTCCAGACCCAACCGCCTAGGCATCTTCTCCTGGGCAATCTGATATGATTATGACCATTTCATCCATTTCATGACTCTATCCTTTCTTGGCTGCCCCTGAGGTCATGAAGAACATCACTATTTCTTACGGTTTCTTGACCTAGCACATAGCAGAGGATGGCAAGCCTTGGATGCTATGCCAAGAAAGTATTATCGGTCACTTTCCATTTTAAACCTTTTTCTTTATCTGTTTCAGAGAAATTTGCCACAGACTGCAAGGGTTACCAACTCTATCAAAGGCCCTTTTTTTTTTCTCATGACTAGCTTTCACTCTTTGATGATTCTCCAAGGCTGAATGATTAAGTGCAGGCTGAGTCCCTCGGTTTATTTTCCCAACATCACTCCCCACCAATGCACTCCCTACCTCCAAGGTACAATAAGCTCTGGGCGTCATGAACTATCCCACAGCTTTCAGAAAGGTCACGCACTTTGATGCCTCTGTGCCACCACTTGAATATTCTCAGTGCTTGGAATAACATTCTGAATTTTTTTCTCTTGGGAAAATTGTATTAATTCTTCTAAATTAGCTAAATTAGCTTTTTTTTTTCCTCTCTGACCCACTGACTTGTCCAATCGGATGTATTTTCTTCATCCAGTGAATTTTTAGATGATGCCTCTTATTGGTTGGGCATTAAAAGTTGGAGACCCAACAACAACAACAAAAGACATATCCCTTGACCTCAACAAGATTACAACATTTACTAAAGTGGTAATTTAATGCAGAAGACTGGGTGTTATGATACAGAGAAGTCCTTTGCACTATGTGAAGGTTAAGCCCTTGGGGCACCTAACCCAACGCTGGTGACTCAGGAATGGCTTTCTGAATAGTAAAATATCCAAGGAGACACATGAAGAGTTACGAGGAGTTAACTGGGTAAAGAGCTGAGAATCTCATTTCCATTGAAAGAGCATGCTTTCCCCAGAACAGGATAGAGTACTTAGAAACTTAGAAAGCTTTCCTACACACTGTCTCCTTTAATTCTCATAGTTCTGAATTAAGCATTATTATTCACATTTTGCAGATGAGAAAATCACCACTTATTCTCGAAGAAGGAAGTTCAGATAAGTTTATATTCCCATTTTGTCCCATGGCGATGCTGGATCATGGTGCTGGGTAACCATTGACCTGGTGAATCAGTGCAAGTCCAAACACAAGATAGAACTTACACAATTATTTGAATTTAAAAAGTATAATACAATGAATTAGTAACTAAAACAAAGGAGTGACTGCAAAGATATAAAGATGACTCTTAAGAATACCCTATGGCTTACGGAGAGTACACCAAAAAAGGACAACTTGGAAGGGGGACCCCTATTCCAAGTCTGGGATTCAGACTCTGTTGGAGAAGATATGACTGTTGCCCACTGGATGGTGTAGGAGTTCACTGGCTTTCACAAGCCAGAATGGACCACAGTGAATGTAAGAGAAGGAAAGGTCAAGGCTGACTGAGGCTTCCAGGATGGTGTGCAGAGGAAGTCAGGGTATGGAGCTTGCTCACAGCAGGGCAGCACATGGCCTGGGTGCATGTCAGTCAGTAGGGCCAGAGGAATCATTCTCCAAGAGTCAGGTGGGTAGAGGGGGAACAGGAGCAAGGGGACCAAGAAGGTGGGAACCCATTTGATAGTAGTATATGCAGGCAGTATATGCCCTAAAGCACGCATTTGGAGTAACCATGTCTTGGAGACTCCATGGTAAAGAAAAATAAAGGAGAAGATGCCTGCCTTGTTTCTTCCACTGTTTCCCTCCCTTCCTCAATTCCTCCCTCTCCCCTCCTCCTCTCCCCCCTCCCTTCCCCTACTTCTCCCTCACTCTTTTTTTTTACATTTTGTTCCATGATTTTTAAAAACTTCAACTAAGTTACAACCTCAAACTATTCCAGAATTCTCACACTCCATCATCATAACCAAGCCCTTGAGTTCTTCCATCACCAGGTAAAGATACATCAAAAATGTGAAGCTGCCCAAAAGAAATGGGCATTTTTCATCCTTCTGCTTTCTAACAGAACTTCTGTTCAAGATAAAGAAGAATATAGTCGCCTGGCTGGCGTAGCTCAGTGGACTGAGCGCGGGCTGCGAACCAAAGTGTCGCAGGTTCGATTCCTAGTCAGGGCACATGCCTGGGTTGCAGGCCATGACCCCCAGCAACCGCACATTGATGTTTCTCTCTCTCTCTCCTTCTCTCTCTTTCTCTCTCTATCTCCCTCCCTTCCCTGTCTAAAAATAAATAAATAAATAAAATCTTTTAAAAAATAAGAAAAGGAAACATTAAAAAAAGAAAAATATAATATGTAGAGGAAGTTATTCTTATCATAGAGAATTTTAAATAGATGTCACAAGGGAATAAGGGTTATTCAGTCTTGAGTAAACATGAACTACTTATGCAAATTTCAATTTAGGATTAGAGAGAAAGAGAAAAGATAGAGATTTCGGACCCTTCAGCCATTCAGTGCAGTTCGGTCAAATTCTATTTGACTTTTAGGAAGTCAAATACAACTCTTTTGAAATACAACTAGCCACTACCTTTTAATACTTCTATTAACTGATCCTCACTCACAATATATATGAGGTAGACATTATCATCATTTACATATGAGGAAACTGAGGCCTAAACTGAGGTCATACCCAGAAAGCAAGTGGCAGAACCAATATTCAATTTCTGGTCCATCATACCCCAAGTCTCCTTCTTTCCTCCTCTCACTGTCTTAGGCTAATAGAAGCAGACTTATGCAGGGAAAAGTTATTCATTCTGAAGTTCATGTATTTACCCAGTGCAAATGACATACAAACACTTCTTGAACCAGAGTGTAGTATTTCTGTGTTTCTTAATAATTGAAGAAATAGTACAGAAAAGCAGAACTGTGAAACCTAGGAGTCTAAACATTAAGATGCTCATTAGAATGAGACAGTTGATTCTCTGACATTTAACAGAATATGGAAAAAAACTGCCAGTAGCAGCACAGTGTGGAATGAAAGAGGGAAATGCTTAAGAGAAATATAATTTTTCTGTCACCGCCAGGCAGGAGATTCAATGAGGCAGCTCTGAAGACCTACAGCAGCAGGTAATTGCCCCGGAGCAGAGGCATCCCCTTAGAAGGGATGGCATAAAACGATCGGGGTCAGCATGACACCAGAAAATAATTAAAGTTTTGACAAATAGGCCATGGTATCTGGTAGTGATTGTAACCCATGTTAGATTTGTAATATCTTCATGACAGGTTCAAAAGCAGATGCCTCTGTAACCTTTAGCCATCCATCTCTGCTCAGAGACTTGAACTAGTCGAGAAGTTTAATAGTTGCCTAGAGAAAGCATTTTGTGGAGGCCTTTATTCATGTTCAAAAAAAGAATCGGGAAATCTAATCAATACATATTCTCTACTTGGCCTTGGACAACCCTGTGAAGCTGACAAATACCATCACCAGAACACTTCAGTCATTATTTGCTTTCCACGCATGTTACTCTGTCTTAGTGGATGCTCTGTTACCACCCTTAGATACCCAGTGGATCCAGTTCCCCCTTTCTCCCCTCCTCTGAAATTACTAAGCCTAACTCACAGGAGATTTGAAACTCATTCATGGTTACTTACACCTCGTTGCTTGTACGTCTTACCTGTTGCTGTGTAACAAACTACCACAAATATAGTAGCTCAAAGCAACCCACATTTATTATCTCACAGCATCTGGACATCGGGTTTCCCTGGGTCCTTTGCTGAAGGTCTCATAAGGCTGCAGCAGGCTGGCCAGGCTACTTTCTTGTTTGGGGAAGAAGCTCCTGCTAAGCTCATTCAGGTGGTTGGTATATTTCCTTGCAGCTACAGGATTAAGAGCTTTCAGTTTTTGGCTAGCTGTTGGTCAGAGGCTGTCCCAGGCTCCTAGAGGCTGCCGAGAGTTTCTGGTCAAGCAGACTTTCCCAACATAGCCGCTTATTGAGACAAGCCAGAAAGGAGATGACTAGAGTAAGTCAGCCAGCAAAATGGACCCTGATGTAAGGTAACATCATTGTGGCAGCGACAGCTCTTCATCCTTGTCATATTCTACTAGTCAGGAGAAGGTGATAGGTCCCGCCCAGACTCAGGAAGGGAATCATACAAAAACACAAACCCTAGGAGGCGAGGGTCACTGGCGAGCACCTTAGGGTTTGTCCACCACCTAAAAACGATGTCCTTAAGAGAAAGCTTTTCTAAGCAAATGCGCTATCTTTTTGTTCACTTGTGTGTGTGTGTGTGTGTGTGTGTGTGTGTGTGTGTGTGTGAGAGAGAGAGAGAGCATGTGTGCTTTTAAACATGAGTCAAAAAATTAAAGAGTAGTCCCTTAAGACAATGAAGAATGAACAGCGAGAATACTTGAGAAAGAGAGATGAGCAACAGGCCTGCCTGACTCTGCAATCCAGAGACTTCTGCTGACAGCAGAAGACTACACTGCGTGCCGGAAGCTCTGTTCCGCACCAGCATTTTACTGCTACGCACTCACACTAACAAGTGATAGAATTTGGGGCAAATTATATATGTATATATATATGTATCCTTCTAATCCTTAGTTCACTGACCTGTAAAATCAGTAATAATTGTATCAGTAATTAATCAGTAATTAATCAGTAATTACTGTATAATCAGTAATAATAATAACATTTTATTGACAAGTTGGGGCCCAGATTAAATAACCTTGCAGGTAAAAAGGACCTGGTGTGTGGAGCCGCACCTTGCTCCCTGTGCTGTGCCGCTCCCCTCTGCACACGAAACCCTGCGTTTACCCAGAAGATGCCAAGCAGCTGAGACCAAAGGAGAACATTATGTTGTCTTTAACAATAGTTATTTTTAAGTCTTTCTTTTACAATTCATTCAGTGACAGCAACTCTCAAAATGCCTTTTTTAAAATTTGAAATATGTTAATGTCACAAAATTTCAAACATCACAAAGACAAATCTGACCATCACCTGCAGATCTAGTTTTAATTGTCATAACTACTTTCATTGATTTTTTGTATATTTTTTCTTCAAAACTTTTAACTATGCAGTTAGAACTAATGTTGCAGATCATTTGGTCTTATATATTTCATAGGTAAACAGATGATTAATTAATTGATCTTATTACACTCTATAATAAAAGAACTAAACTTATTAATTTTTAAATTACATTTTATTGATTACACTATCAGAGTTGTCTCAATTTTCCTCCTTTGTCCTCCTCACCCAGCACCCCACACCTCCTCAGGCAGTCCCCACACCATGGTTCATGTTCATGGGTCATGCATATAGGTTCTTTGGCTGCTCCATTTCCTACACTGTACTGTACATCCCCATGGTTATTCTGTAACTACCTATGTGTACTTCTTAATCCCCTCACCTCTTCACTCATTCCCTCATAACCCCCTCCCATCTGGCAACCATCAAAATGCTCTCTGTATCCATGATTCTGTCTCCATTCTTTGCTTAGTTTGTTTTTTAGATTCAATTGTTGATAGATATGTGTTTGTTGCCATTTAATTGTTCATAGTTTTTATCTTCTTTTTCTTGAATAAGTCCCTCTAACATTTCATATAACAATGGTTTGGTAATGGTGAATTCCTTTAGTTTTTTTTCTTGTCTGGGAAGCTCTTTATCTGCCATTCAATTCTAAATCTCTTTGCTGTGTAGACCAGTCTTGGCTGTATGTTCCTGCTTTTCATGGCTTTGAATATGTCTTACTAGTCCCTTCTAGCCTCCAAATATCTTTTGAAAAATCACCTGACAGCCTTATGGGAACTCCCCTGTAGGTAACTAACTTCTTTTCTCTTGCTGCTTTTAAGATTCACTCTTAACCTTTGTCATTTTAATCTTTGGCATCTTTAACCTTTGACATTTTAATTATGATGTGTCTTGGCATGGGCCTCTTTGTATACATCTTGTTTGAGATTCTCTGTGCCTCCTGGCTTGCATGCCTATTTCCTTCACCAAATTAGGGAAGTTTTCTTTCACTATTTTTTCAGATAGATTTCCAATCTCTTGCTCTTTCTCTTCTCCTTCTGGCACACCTATGATGCAAGTGTTGGAACACTTGAAGTTGTCCTACAGGCTGCTTACAGTATCTTCATTTTGGGTTTTTTTGTTTTTGTTTTTGTTTTTTTTTTAATATTCTTTTCTCTTCTTCTTGTTCTGGTTGGTTGTTGTTTTGCTTCCTTATCTTCCAAATCACTGATGTGATTCTCAACAATGTCATCCATTCTGTTGTTGTTTCCCTGTAAATTGTTCTTTATTTCAATTAGTGTATCCTTTGTTTCTGACTGGATCTTTTTATGCTGCTGAGGTCCTCACTAAGTTCCTTGAACATCCTTGTAACTAATGCTTTTGATAGATTGCTTATCTCCATTTTGTTTAGTTCTTTTTCTAGAGTTTTGATCTGTTCTTTCATTTGGTCCATTTGTCTTTGTCTGTTCATTTTGGCAGGCTCCCTTTCTGGCACTGTTTGTTTCTATGTATTAGGTAGAACTGCTATGACTCCCTGTCCTGTAGTACCTACTACATTAAGCCATGCTTATGGTCCTGTAGGGCCCAGTGGCATAGCCTCCCTTGTTACCCAAGTTGGGTACTCAAGATGTGCCCTTTGTGTGGGCTGAGTACACTCTTTTCTTGTAGTTGAACTTTGATTGCTGTTGGCAGGTCAAAGGAAGGGATTTATTTAGGCCATTTAGCTGCAAGGGCTGGCTATGAGCACTTACCACCAACTTCCACCCTCCATGGAGAATGAGCTGTGCAGGGGCAGGGTGGTGGTACTCTGATGTGGTCTGTAGCTGTCCACTGGGTGCACAGGCTCTGGGGTTTCTAGGGTGGTGTAGGCCAAGATCAGCCTCAACCTGTGCTTTGCCCAAGGCCACCCTACCTGAGGTATAAAGCAGTCTGAGATGACTGTAACTTAACCTTTGTCATTTTATGTCCAAGAATATCTAGGACAGTTGGTTAGTTTCACTAAATGTATGAGTGTGAATGTGAAACTCAAATGAGCAATGTGATAAGGACAAATTCTATATTTGTCCTTTATATTACAATTTTGCTTAAGGCAGGGCTTAGAGATTCCCAGGCAAAGCCAAGCTGTAAATCTAGACTGGCTGCTGCTAGTGCTGGGCTTGGAGCCACTTAGCAAGAGGTACAGGGGCTGGGGGCTCACTGAGGGTGGCTTTTGCTTGTTTGATAGGATTTACGCAGTTGTGAAGCATGACCCAAGACCTGAAATTCATGTGTAAAAGCAGCTTGGGTGGGCCGGTAAGTTGAGTGGTATGTAGTCTCTAGGAATCTCCAGGGTGGGGCAAACAGTGTTAGCCAGGTTGATGGAGTCTCAGATATGGCTCTAGCCTGCAGCTGTGTAGCTCTGTTGGGGGAAGGTTCAGAAAGGGGTAATGGCCTCTGCCCACTTTTTGGTCTCAGAGAAAGCTAACTGCCAGCTCTTGCCATGATGCCTGACACTTCAGTTTTTCCCTGTATATCACTGATGCTTTTCAAGATGCTATCCCAGTGCTGGAGCTCAGAGGAAGTGAGTCTGAGTAAGTCTGTGTATGGTTCTTTAAGAAGAACTGCTTGGAACTCCAGAACTTTCTTCCACTGAGTTAATCCCTGCTGGTTTTTGTACCCAGAAGTTATGGGGACTTATTTTCCTGGCACTGGAACCCTGGGCTGGGGCACCTGTGTTGGGCTGGGACTCATCACTCTCGTGATATCCCTCTCGAATTTTCATCCACTACATATCGATGTGGGACCAGCCCATTTCACATTTCCACCCCTCCTACCAGTCTGGATGGATGTGTTTTTTTTTTAATTTCATAGTTATCAAACTTCCATTTAACTCAATTTCTAATGGTTCTGAGTGATGGTTCTTCTACATTTTAGTTGTAATTTTGATGTGGTTGTGTGAAGAGATGAGCCATGTTTACTTATGCCACCATCTTGACTGGAAGTCTCTCATTCAAGAACCAAAGTTATTTAACTTGCCTTTTCATTCAGCTATATTTCCTGGATTATATACAGCTTAGGACACAGAGAGTGATATAATTCTTTTTAACTGTTTTCTAATATTTCCATGTCTACCAATGCTCTATTATGTATATTAATATTCATTTTTACTTTTATCTATAGTAAACATGCTTGCATGAACTTCCTTGAAGATTTTTCAGTATGCAAATATAAGTGTTTTTCTAAAGAAAAAATAAAGTGGTTGATATGATGTAAGTTAAAGATAATTTTGATTTTTAATATACAGTGCCAAAATGCCCATACCAATTTATATTCTCTCAGCAGTGAAATATTTTTATAGTTAAATAAGGCAATGGGCCATGTGCTTAGTGCAGCCATTGGCATGGATTAAAGTGCTCAAATAATGTTAAATGTGACTGTTACAGTGAGCTAAAAATAAGCTATTTTTCTAGTACTTCAACTTGATGGGAAGATAGAATTTGGGAGACTATCTGGGACAGTTGGTTAGTTTCACTAAATGTATGAGTGTGAATGTGAAACTCAAATGAGCAATGTGATGAGGACAAATTCTATATTTTACAATTTTGCTTTAGGCGCCAATTCAGAGTGTACTTAGAACTCATGTCTATTGAAATTATTAACATATGTAGCACAAGGATATAACCAGCAATGTACTCAAATTGGTGAAGTCAAGTATTCAAGTCCTTATTAGGAAGTTTCATGTGAACTATTATATTTTCATAAGTTTAACACATGCTGGATTCTAACAGACTTAAAATTTCACTTGACTTAATAACTATGAGCACATAAAGTGAATCTGACTTAAAATATAATGACACACCAGCCCTAGTACATGGGCCAAGCATAATGAATTACGAAGATAAGACAAACCCTAAGTGATAAAACTAAATGACAGATGACAAGATTTCTCTTTTGAAACACTCAAGGGTTTGACCTCCTGAGCTAGATTAAGGGGAATATAACTGGATTTTTATTGAGTAGAACTGGTAAATACAGGAATAGGGGCTGAAAAACAAGTTCTTAGCTAATTTTTTAAGGAAATATAGTGTTCAACACTGCACAAGACTATGATATAAAATCTATTCTATGTATTTTATACTATTTTATCCATTTTTTGTGTTGTTGGAAAAATTTTATCTGAGGGAATTATAGTGAAAATTAAGTCTTACAGCCTCCATTAAACACCCTTCAGTTGCCCTCTCTAGAAGTGACTAGTATTGTCAATCTGTTCTGTATCCTTCCAGGAATACTCTATTTATACAAGAATATATGTTTTGGTAGGTGTATTTCCCCCATGTGTCAGAGAATTAGAACAAGCATTCATTTACATTTTTACTTAGTTATATCTTTTTAAGATTCTATCTTAATTAGGATTCCACATTAGCACACTATGTTAAATTACTGTACAATATTTTATTCTATGAATATATCATTCTTTATTTAATCAATTCCACAATGATAGACATTTAAACTGTCACCAGTCTTCTGTTATGCTGCCATGAACTTCTTTGTACATATACTTTTGAAGAAATGTGTCAATATCTCCGAAGATCAAATAGCTCATTAAAGTACAGTTGCTTACATCAAAGGATATGTCTTTTTGATATTGATAAATACTGGGAATTGCAATGAGGGTTGAGAATTTACAGTCTCATATATATTTCACTAAAGTTTCTATTTCCCAAACTCTCTCCAAATTGTGCCTTATCAAGTATTTTTTTCACTTGTCAGTTGGATAGATGAAGAATGGATTGCATTTATTTAATTCATGGGGAGATTGATTTTATTTTTACTTAGCTATTTATTTTTTGAGTACTGTACTTGTGTTTTTGTTCATTCTTCTATTGAGTTGACATTCTTTTTCCATTGATTAGAATATTTCTTATATACTGGTTTGGCCAAAATCTTTGTTTACTTTTTTCCATAAGATTGCTTTACCAGCACTGAGTTGTCTTTAACGTCATTCAAAACAATTTTGTTAGATTGCATTGTGGTAGTTGTCATACCAGCATGCATTAAAAAAAAACTTATCAAAATAGGTGAATTTTTGTGCAGCCATTTTAATATTGAAATGGAAGGAGATATGCAACATTTTCAGTGTATTATGCTTTATTATTTAAAGAGAGGTAAAAACGCAACTGAAATGCAAAAAAAAATATTTTTGCAGTGTGTGGAGAAGGTGTTGTGACTGACTGAACATGTCAAAAGTGGTTTGCACAGTTTCTTGGTACTGTTGATACTTCAACTAGATAATTCTTTGCTGTGGGGCTGTCTTACGCACTGGAAGATGTTCAGCAGCGCCCCTGGCCTCTGCCCTCGAGAAGCCAATGGTGGGAGATAGCCAACATAATCAAAATATCCAAATCAGTAAAGTGATTGGTGAAAATGAAAAAATTGTCTTTTATTTTATGGAAAAAAACATACAGACTCTTTGGCCAACCCAGTATTAAAGCAAGTAGTTTTTCCCCTTGGTTTCAAGTATTTTTTTCCCAAGTTGGTTATTAGTCTTTTGAATTTCTTTACCAAATTTGCTCTACCATTTAAAAACTTTTAAGTAGATAAGTATATTGATATTCTTCCTAGCTTTAGAAGTTTATTTCTTGCTGAGAAAGATTCTCCTTATTCTAAAAGTATAAAATAACTTATATTTTTTCTGGAAAATCATCTGTTTTGTGTACATTTTCAACTGACTTGTATATATTTGACTTGTAGCTAAATTCTGTTTCTTATTTCTTATTCTGTGTTTCTGTATTCTCTCCCTTTTTTAAATTAAAATAATGGCCATTTTTCAATTTTATTTTCCCAGAGAATCAGTGTAGAAAGTTATTTTCAAATTCTTCCAAATTCTTTTCAAATAAGCAATTTCTAAATGAATTTAATATATATTTCCATTTTTAAAAATATATAGAAATATCTTGACCAAGCATATAGGACATATCCATGTAAAAATAAAAACAACAATAACAGAAATGTCCATAAGAGAGAAAAAGGAGAGTTAGCAAACTATTCTGCTATATTGATTCTATCACAACCTAACATATTCGATAACAGAATAATTGGCAGGGAAACTAAAGCTGAAATATTTTCTGGTTTTTAGTTATAGTCCCAGGCATTTAAAATATGATTTCATAAAAAACATTTAGGCCCTGGCTGGCGTAGCTCAGTGGATTGAGCGCAGGCTGTGAACCAAAGTGTCGCAGGTTCAATTCCCAGCCAGGGTACATACCTGGACACCTGGGTTGCAGGCCACGGCCCCCAGCAACCGCACATTGATCTCTCTCTCTCTCTCTCTCTCTCTCTCTCTCTCTCTCTCTCTCCACCCCCTTCCCTCTCTAAAAATAAATAAATAAAATCTTTAAAAAAAACATTTAGACAATTTAATTGTAGCACAGTGACCACAGCTTCTTGTTTTCAGAAGTTGAATGGGAAACCAGAATTTCTAAGCCTTAATTAGTTCTTCTGTACCAACGAAAGGGGAGGCCTCAGAGCCGGTAGTCCTCTGTTTCAGGATCATAGGGTCTTGGCTGTTCCAAATGAGTTCTGAACTGCACAATGAGTTGAGAGCTAAATTTCCCAGGAAAGGGGATTGAGGGGCACCTAGAAAGAATGTAAACACAGAAAGACAAAAAATCACATGAAGGCACTGAGAGAGCTGGAGCAAAATGACAGAAAGCTGAAGTCTGCACATTCAAGTCTCTTAGAGAACTCTAGTTGATGAGGCATCGAAAGACTTTTATTAGAAATAAATATCAGACAATAAAATTTAATGTCTATTTTGCTTTAATGTAAACCCCTCCTATTGTCCCAGATCCCCAGTGGTGCTCACCATACACATCAATGTTGGAAGCGTAGCTTGGGGAGGGTGGCAAGAGAAAGGCATTGAGTTTGATCCTAGAGTAAGTATTCAAAGTGAAGGGAGGTGTAGGGCTTAGAGTCAGTAAGAAGCCTGTGTAAAGCTTAGTCAAACTGAGGGAAACGTTACCGTCATCTTGGTCACTGGAAATCCAGAAAGTATTTTATCAAAAGACCACAATTTAAAGAAATTCTGGATAACAAAGGGAGATAGACTGAGATATGTCAGATAACTCCACCAATAGAGAATCTCTACAGAAAAGAGAGAGAAAACCTCATAAAAAAGTTTTTGCTGGAAAAGGCATGCCCTAACTTCGAATCAAAGCCAGCCAGGGTTGAAAAATGCAGTGAGCCATGGGGCAGGTTCTGGTGTAATTAATTCAAGACCACAGAAATAGCTGCATGAGGATCCTCTCAAAGTAACTGCCCTCAGGATAAATCTCAGATCGTCTTCTTTGTTGAAAAGCAGAAAGACCCAGCATGGGCTTTGGCTCCAGAGAGAAAAAAAGAGGAGTTTCTCAAGTAACTTTTCAGCTGTGCTCAAGACACAAATGCTTTATGGTCCCACAGAGCTCTGCTCCCACTTGGCCCCTCTCTGCATGTCCACACACGCCAGAGCCTTCAGGTCAGAATCTGTATTCACTACCAGTAGAATGCAGATTTTTTTCTCATTCTGAGGACATGCAATACTGATCAAACTAATCTTTTAGTTATAAATGTGAAAAGCTATTCACTAATCACTGAACAGACGAAAGAATTAGAAGAACTTAACACAGAATAAAACAGTTGTTGCAGGAATCAGAGGAGATGCTCAAATAATTATAATCACCATTGTATGAGAGATTCAGAAAGGTTTCACATTTTTTGAAAATTAACTGATCTCTAATTCAAAAAGCAGTAAGAATGTTTAGCTATTAAAATCAACGCAGTGGGTGGGGGGTATGTGGTAGGTAACCTTTAAGATGGCTTCCAGGGATCCTGTCTCCTGGTATGCATGCCTTTGTGTAAGGCCTCACCTTTTTGCACCGGCTGAACCTTGTGAGTCTCATCTTACAAAGAGAATATGTCAAAGTTGGTCAATAGTATCACAAAGATGGAGTTACAAAGAGATTGTGGCTTCTATCTTACTGTTCGTCATTTGTTCTCTTGCTGGCACACTTGGATGGAAATTGGGGGTCATGCTACGGGGCTGCTCTATGGAAAAGCCCCCACAACGAGGCACGGCATGGTGGAAGTCCTCCAGGCAGTATTTAGCAAGGCACTGAGACAACTCTGTCCCACAGCCTGGAGGCTTGCCAACAGCATGTGAGTGAGCTTAAAAGTAGAGAGTCCCTCAACTGAGCCTGCAGATGAGATTTCAGCCCTGGCCAACATCTTGACTGCAGTGATGTGAGGGACCTGGAAGCAGAAGCAGCAGCCCAGTTAAGCCAGGCCTGGATTCCAGACACACAGAGACTCTGACATCGTAAGTGTTTGCTTTTTCAAGCCCCTAGATTTTGGAGCCCTTGGTTATGAAGCCAATTGGTAAGTCATATGGGTGGGTGGGGTGTAGGACAGGCTGTAGGAAATTTCACTGAAGGCCTGTCCCAGTAGAATGGCCCCTATTCATAATCCAATTAATGAACCAAAGGTCAAAACAGGAATTTTCTTATAACATAAGACAAAAGAACAGTAAGAAAAAGTCCATGTATTTAATATTTAATAGTTAAATATATATTTAATATTCATATTTAACATATATGTATTTAAGAGATGTGGTAAGTAGAAGAGATGCATGGATAGGGAAGTAATAATAAAGAAAAATAATTTTAAAAATTCTTAACCTAAAGGAAGTTCTGAGTCTTCCTATAGAGCCAATTTAAGAGTACTTAAATTATTATTATTTTTAAAGTTTTTATTTATTTCTTTTTAGAGAGGGAAGGGAGAGAGAAAGAGAGAGAGAGAGAGAAACATCAATGTGCAGTTGCTGGGGGCCATGGCCTGCAACCCAGGCATGTGCCCTGGCTGGGAATCGAACCTGCGACACTTTGGTTCGCAGCCTGTGCTCAATCCATTGAGCTACACCAGCCAGGGATTTAAATTATTATTTAAAAAGACATCTAGTGATGAAATTTCTTCTTTTTATTTTTTTATTTCCCCAGTACTGAAATTTATTAATACCCAAGAACAAACAGGTAAACACAGAGATAGTGAGAGAAAAAGAAATATTTCTAGTATTACAGAAAATACTCAAAGATGCCCACAAAGTGTTCATGGAAAATATTTTAAGCTCATCTAAATTATATTCAAATATAAAAGCAAAAGAAAAAAGTATATTTTTAGAAACTTGAGAAATCAGGAAGCTTAAAACTATTTCCTCTTTATAAAAAATGTTATTGAATTTATTGGTATAACATTAGTTAATAAAATTATATTGGTTTCAGGTGTACAATTCTCTAATACACCATCTGTATATTGTACTGTGTGTTCACCACCCAAAGTCGAATCTCTTTCCATCACCATTTATTCCCCCTTTACCAATGTCATCCCAATAAATTCAATACATTTTTTAAAAAGAGGATAAAAATACAAATTTCTTCTCCTTGATTAATTATTAATATATTTTCTCCAGAAAAACAAAAACTGAATCCAAGAAGAAAGACAGAAAAACATATTAACAGTAAAACACATAATTAACTCTATAAATAATTCATTTATGAAATTCATAAAATATAAGCAACTTCAGTTTTAAAATGATAGATTGACCTAACATTTTTCTCTCATTTCTCCAGACAACTCACTAAAAGTATAACAAATAAATATAAAAGGCATCAATACACATGAAAAATACAATAGAAACAGGAACATCTATATATTGCAGATTTTAACACAAAATCTTTTTAAAAATCTCTTTAAAGACAAAAACTAACTGGAGGGATAGAAATTGATTTATAATGGCAGAGGAAGCCATGGACTAGAGTGTATGCGGTGGAGGACATGTTAGGAAAATAACTTATCATTGTAAACTTGCAAACCACCCTGTTTTAGAATCCAGAATTCTCTGTAGTAGAAGACTGACATTTAGTGACAGGCTGAATTCATGGGGGTTCATTTACATTTAGTATGTAACACAGTCTAACCCTCCCACTCCAGCCAGCTATTACCCCGGTTCTCTTTTTAGATATAAAAGTAGAGGTTTCTTCTCAAGAGAAATTGACTAGCAAAGACCCAGGATTCTAAAAAACCCTGAAAATTAGAAATTAGTAAATGTCTATGTAACATGCAGTTAGATTTCAACTTCCCCATAATATACAAAATGCCAGCAACTGGGCATTCACATCCCAGATGCAAGTGAATTATTGATTTCCCCCTCCTTATTTGAATAACCCCAGGAAAAAAAAATAACAACAACACAGTAGCATTTGGGGATTCTGTAGCAAAAAGGACAACTTCTAACCTTAACATAAAGCTAAGCCCACAAGTAGAAAAATCCCAGTCTTGCGCTGAGAGCTTCCAATGAGCTCTTAGATATGAAATTCTATTGTTTATAAAAAAGGTACCAATGTAGGAATAGATGAAAAATGCCTTGCCTTGTTAAAGGGTACCTACCAGGATTCTAAAACTAACATAAAAATTTTTTGGAATATTCCAACCAAAACACTAAAAAAAAAATAGGAATCATAATATTGAAAAGGAAAAAATTTAACTCACATTGCAAGTGATATAATCATTTTTCTATAAATTTCCTAATTGCCAGCTAAACAGCTATTAAAATATAGACCATACAGTAAAGTAGTTGAGTTAAACTAGAACAAGAAAGATAAACATACAGAAATAAGTACAAAATACTTTTTTTAAAAAAACTGGCACCATCTATTACTACATTAACTATTAAAAATAACAGCCACATCAGTCTAAGAATGAACAAAGAGAAGTGCTAGAGACTGTGGCTGGTAGTGCTGGTTTAGGAGAGCACAGGTGTGAATGAGAAGAACTGGGAAGTGAATGGACCAGGGGGATATTTTATGATTGAGTCCACCTGGCACTTGTGGTCATAAATTTAAAATGAGATCTGCCGGCATGATTTAGTATTTTGAAATAGTCACATTCATTTGCACTGGTACAGGTGCAGAGCTGGCGAAGTTGGATTCACCAGAGTTGTAATTTGTCCAGTGAGTTTTTACATCGAGAGAAAGGGCAATGGAGTAAAAACTATATTCATGCGAATGAATAAAGTAAGTGTTTGGTCACAGAAAGAAAGGACATCAAGAAATGCAACAGGGGACAGAGATGAGGCGGAGAGACAAATTGCTTGAGGGTCTCATTCAAATGGAGGGATTGTTGAAATTGGGTTAATGAGTTGAAAAGTGAGATTGTACCCAAAATGGAAATTATGGGTTAGTTGAAATTCTGAGGAATGACAAGATCTGAGCATGGCTATGGGATAGAGACTTGGAGTAGTGGATAAGATAACCAGAAAACAGAAATCAAGTAATTGAGAAGTCCTGGTATTGCCAAGGTCACCTACGCACGTGTTGAAATCAGTATGAATTCAGATGGGCCAACTTCAGGAGATGAGCTAAACTATGGGGAAGGTGACGTGACACCCAGCAGGCAATTACACCAATAATGAAGCAAAACAGGTAACATTATCTAAAGAGATTGAAATTTTAAGTTGAAGGTTTTTAAGGAAGAAAGAGGGAGAATGTTCTAGAAATGTAGGTGACGCTACCCATATCTAGGATCAGTGGTAAAAGGAATAGACGTAATACAACTTCTGCTGAGGGAGGGAGCTAGGGTGGGGGCGCTGCAGGGAAAGCAATATCCTCAGGGAGATCCAGGTTTAGGTTGGAGCAAGACGAGCAAGACAATGATCAAAGAAGAGATGGAAGACCTAGAGGATTTCTTGGTGATGCGCAGTATGTACCATTGGCCTCAATGGAGAGACTGTGGTGTTGAGGATGGGTGGAAGATGGGAGAAAAGGACATGTGCAGGTCACGTAGAGTTCAAAGTACAGGAGAGGAGGTTTTCTGAGGCTATGGTGACATCAGATGACAATAAAGGGAAAGGACAAAATGAGATGATGCCTCGTATCCTCAGGATGATAGTGTTCAAAAGGCTAAAACTATGGCAAGATGGGAATGATGGTTGTGGGATCTCTCACGACCCCTGTCAGTGCCGAACTGAGCATCTTGAGAGAAAGGATTGTTAGTCCCAGTGCCTGTCTGAGATGAGCAAAATATACTTGAAACTTGGTGCTCCTCCCCATCAAAGGTGGAGGAAGTGAAGGGGTGCTGAGGGCTCAGTTTGGGGGCTCTTGACCAAGCATAGTATAGGGCTCATTAACCTGAGTGCCCAGGACCACAGCTTGAGCTCTGTATGTGGAACGGAGGACTTCTAATAACTGCGAATGCCCTGAGTCACACTAAGAAATCTGAAGAGGGGCAGATTTCCTCCGTGACGGGTACCTAGAATTGGGTCAAGTGACCCAAGTACAGCCTTTTGGACACTCTCACCAAGGACTTTGAACAGTGGAGTAGCGATGGCAAGTTTCATGGTCCAACGAAAGTCATCCACAACATGAGGAGTATGGCAAGGCGTGTTCCAGACAGTCAGTTTTGACAGGGGGCGGCAGGAGACCAGTGTTGACAGTACCTACAGCAGTTGGCGGAGTTGGTTCTGGAGGTTGGCTGCGCCCGGGCTCCCTTGGGTCTCATTTAAGCTGCACTCACCAAACTTCCAATATGAGCACTTCCCACAAACCCTTCTTAGGAATCTCGTTTCTCCTTCAGTAAACCAAACTACAGTCCCGATGTTTGCAGCCAAGAATGCAACTAGAACCCCTGGGCAGGAACAAGATCTAGCTGGCTTCCAAGCTTGTGCGTTTTTAACTAAAGAATCTCACGCTGGTCCTTTTCACAAGGAAAGGCAGTGTGCATTCCTATTTTTGGAACTCTAGAAGCTTCCCCCGGCAGGGCTCCTGACAGAGTTTACTGATAGCCTGACATTTTCTTCTATCCCACACTCCGATTACTCCATTCATGTGCAGCCGCATTTTTTAAAAGCAGCAATTTTGCGATGGAATTGTGTTCATAAAAAACAGCATTCGGTGAAAGCTTCACATATCACAAGTGTTTTTCCGATACTGTTAACAAACAGACCTGCTGGTCCTTACACCTGAGACGTGGGTCGCAGTTATTCTGTTTCGCCTCCACTTGGTAGTTTTCTTAAATTCCATTGCCTTAAAGAAAAGAAATGTAATCTTAACCCTCATCGTTTTTGTTACTACACATTAATTGGTGCAAAGCGAAAAGAAGAAATGGAAACTGTATGAGCACAAAGTACAAAATAAGTACATTTTCAAAGTAAGCACATTACTGCAATTTCCAACTGGTGTGCTGCAAAATTTTTTAAAACATGCAATACCTGACTACCTAGTCAAGGGCACTGACCTCTTTTCTCTTAGATTGTGCTCCCCCCCTCCCCGAAAAAAAATGGCAACAGCCAACACAGCAATAGCTGTTTGGTGTGAATGAATCAAAATAATACCTACTTTTTGTCAGACTGGCAACAAATATAAGTTTTGGTGTGCTGTGGAATTTTAAGAATTAGTTTATATGTGCCCTGAGATGAAAAAGGTTCAAAATCACTAATTTAGACAAATATTTTGATTCACAGATGACATCATTGACTTCAAATTAAATCATCAAACAATTCACCAAACTTGAGTCTTGTGGTTTTTCAATTGGTTAGCACAATCTGTTATCCCAAATAAAATTTCTAAATGAGTGTGCCTTTGGATATTATGTACTTCATAGCTGACAGGGACACTATCTAATTAGCTATTTATATGCAAAGTAGAGAAAAGGATAATTAGAGACATGGATTATGCAAAAGCAATCACACTGACAGAGGGCAGGAGAAACTGCAAATACATTGAATCAAATTTGTATATACGTTTCTACATTTATCATATTTCATTTGTATTGTATTACATTTATGCATCATTTAACATGTTATAAATAAAGTAATACCCTGGTCCACTAATTGGTAAACTAAATATAAATCTCATAACATAAACTATTTATTGCACGACAAATATAATAAGCTTCAGGATATGCAAAGGAATAAAGTCCTACATTTGGAAAATGTCTTCTTCAGCTCCAACCTCCAGTACTCTTTCCCTGGAGACACAGGGAGGAATTTTTAACATGAAGAGCACAAAGTGCTCATCAAAAAAGAAAACTTCCGGCTTATAAAACCTGTCCTGGTGATCCGCTGCTGCCCGATAAGCCCCTCTAAATATTTGTGGAGTAAAAAGACAAATACTTCATCATGCTCACAGTTTTGCAGGTCAGGTATTGGAGAAGGGCGTGGAGAAGGTAGCTTGTCTCCTGCTCCAAGACAAGCGGGGCCTCAGAGGGGATGACCTCCATGGCTGGAGGTTGCTGGGAGTGTGTGACTAGGGCCATATGCCTGGGACTTCAGTTCTGGCTGTCAACTCTCTTCTCTAGTTCATGTTGCATCTGCTGGGGATTAAATGTCTAAGGTGGCTTTGTCAACTACATGCCTAGTACTGGACGGGCATCTCTCTTTGTTTGTTCCATGTATCCTCTCCCACGGTTAGCTTGGTCTTCCTCATAGCATGCAATTTTAGGGTGATCATCTTACACAGTGTTTTTGTTCTCTGAGTGTGAACATTTCCACGAGTTAGGATGAGGAAGAGGCCATGCTTTTAAGGCCTGGACTAAGAAACTAGCATGGCAACAATGCTGCTATAGTTTATAGGTCAACATTCTGGCAAGATTCAAGGGAAGGAGACTTAGGTGCCCCTCTTGATGAGAGGAGTGCCGAATAATATATAACCATCTTTCATGGGCTCCAGCACCCTCTATTCATCATGATGATTTACCAGAATGTGGAAGATCTTAGTAAAATTCTGTGGCATGACTTCCTGTCAGTTTTCACTTACATGGAAGCCCCTACCACCCTGCCCACCCCCCCAAGAAAAAAAAGTCAGATACAATTCCATAGTTATGTCTAGTGTCAGGTGGGCACTAGACTTATGGGGGAGATTACTTCATAAGTTACATAACTGTCTAACCACTGTACTATACACCTGAAACTAATACAATGTTTAATATCAACTACATTTGAAAAAAATTAAGTTATTATAGAATGTAAAAAAAAAAGAAACAAACACACACATGTAATTCCAAGCAATAAATCATTTTGACCCAGGTTATTTTTAAATCATCCCTTCCAAAGTTAGTGTGCAAAATTTCGTGTGTGACCCCTCAGTCTGGCACAGTGAACTGAGCTGAGTATATTTATCTCAAATCCTTCCTAAACCCTATGAAAATGGTGTAACAAGGTTCAAAAGGGAATACATCTGTACAAGTGCAGATAAAGGAAGAAAGATCATTACAGGCTCATAGAAGCTGATGCGTTTCTGAAACACAGAAGGTGTATGACATCCTATCCACTGACAAACTGAACTGAATGGGAATCCATGCACAGAACCCTATGGGATAGTGTAGGTGAGTTTGTAGAAGCCTCCACAGTCGTCTAAGTTAAGGAAAGTAGGAGCAACAAGGGAGCAGAGCCCGCATGGGACCCACTTCATTCCGTCTGTATAGGCGCCCCCTTTGTCTCCAGGATGAGCTGATAAACTGCTCTTTAAAGAAAGAGTGATCTGAGTGATCTGTCTAGCAGCCTTAGGCTCTCTGCAGTAAAGAAGTAACCTCGGCCCAGTGAAAATTCTGGCCCTTTGTCCCTAGCTCTTGGGAGGTAATCTCTAAGACCTTGGATATCCTGCATGATAATGGTCTTCCTTTACCTGGGGTCTTTGGGCCATACCAGATAGTCATGCTAATTATATGATTTACGTGGGGCTTTGGCCCACCTAGTATTAGAGGCTGGAGGCTAAGGTCAGCCACAGAGGTTGTCAACCATGTATATGGCCAAGTCCCAATAAAACTCCCAAGGCTCAGTTGAGGTGTCTCAGTTCACACCACAAATATTGTCACTCACACACTGTTACGGTGAGAAGAAGGGGTGTCCTATAACTTCTCTGGGAGAGGACATGTGTGAGCTCCACACCTGGTCTGTCCAGGACTCTGCCACAGATGCCTTTGCCACTGCTAATTTCAGTCTGTACTCCTTCACTGTAATGAACTCTAACTGTGAGTATAACACCGTAAGCCATTGAACCTGAGGGTGGACACCTCGGAGACCCCCTGAACCCCCTGTTCCTGTGCAGAGCCCTGGCCTGCAGAGCAGGGCCTCCTCATCGGAGCAGTTGGGTAAATATTCATACTGTCTGCCTTCTCCCTATCTGAATATTTTAAAATGCAATTAACCCAGAAAACAGAGTTTGCAATATTTCCTCCTACTCAGGGAAGAGTTTATGGTTAAATGCATTAAGAAGAACGGAATTTACAAACAGTTTAGAGTTATGCAAACAACTATTAGAACAACCCAACAGAAATGGCCAAAAGTAATCACCTTTGTGGAGTGGATTGAGAGTCATGGAGTGTAGAACGTTTTTTACCCTGCTGTATTTTTCAATATCATTTCCATGGACACAGGTGCTCTGAACTTTTAGAATGCATGACCATCCCAAGTACTTGACATGCCTCAGTTTCCCTTGCATGGAATTGTGGTCCTATTGCTAGGCTCTGGTGAAGGAGCTGTGCTCAGAAGTGTGTGGCTGTTTTCAGAAGCTGTCTTTAAGAGGCACTCCGTGTGTACTTCGTTCTCTCCTTTTAATTACGTGTTCCTTTTCCCTGGTGCCTGAAACATGGATGCCACCTTGGAACATAAGAATGAAAGCCACACACCAGAGAAAGCAGACCCAGGAAGTAGTTGGGGTCTGTGAGAATTTACCAGGACAGAGAGGGTGTATGAGCCCTAAACTGCACAGTTCCAAACTTTTACATGAGAGAGAAATTAGCTGTTATTTTGGGTCTAAATCAAAATTATTCGGAGCTTTCTTCACATGCATTTAAAAGTAATTGCACTACCCACACATTATTTACATTAAAAACAAACTCATGTCCTGCCATTCACTTTTACTTCCCTCTATTTTCTCATGCTACATTTTCTCTTTTCTTTTTCTTTAAAAAAAAACTGTGTTTTTAACATCAGTGCCTTGATAATGAGGTCTTTGATGAAGGGCAGTGGTTGTTTTGATGAGTCTCCTCATTTGGAAAGAGCTCCCAGGTTATCTTCCAGCTCATCCTAGGAGCAAAGTGAGGGGAATACGCCGCCTTCTAGCCTGCCATCCCTGCACTTAAGCTCCAACGTTCTGGCACCTTTGCGAAGGACATGGCTGCAAGACGTTCTCACTGTCAGTAAATCCCTTAAGTGATTAGTGCAATGAACATGGAATTTCAGACAACCAACCAACATTAACAAAGCATTCCTTTTAGTCTAGCAGATGTGCATAAAAATTTCCGATCCTTCCCAGGTTTACATAATTATTATTTTTACTTCCTCGCTCATTAGGTAAAGGTCTAATGGAAACGCAAAGTGTTTTTGCAGACAGGGCCAAATGGGATGCTGAGAGAACCTGACAACACCCTGGAGGAAATGACCAGCTGTTTGTCATACATTTCTGATACTAGGGCCTTGGTGGAAGCAAATGTTACAAGACAAAAACAAAAACAAACAAACCAAAAAAAAAAGCCGCATATTCTTCACATTAACCAAGACCACAAAATGCCTTAATCACTGGCTGCCTGTGTTCCCATGGTGAAATTATTTCCTCCAACTTCGTTTCTGCAATTCCCAGCACAAATAAAATGCCTCTGCCCCTAAGCCAAGTGGGTAACCACTGACATGCTGATTAAGCATTACTGATTAACTGTACAATAAGTCATGGAAATTGCTGGTGCACAGATGGGCAACATTTATTTAATTGTTTAATAACCTGCGCTCTAAAGGGAACTTGCTAATGCATCTACAATTGAGAAACAATAATGCTGTTCCGGGGAAACATGAATTGGCTTACCTTTTATGCACTTGAGGTCATCCCTTGGGGAAACTCTTAAAGCTTCCTTTTAACTCTTTCACCCATAGTCGCCTGATGCAGGAGACCCCTCCATCACCCAAGGCTCAGAGCAAAGACTGACGTAAGCACTATAGATTTGTAAATGCCCTCCTTGTTATTTTGTTTCGACGTTTTTAAGCTTGTTTTATAGTTTTATTTGTTTCTCTGTCCCATGTATAATGTGCTGAGCAAAAATACATTAGGAAACAGAAGACACTCTTCGAAACCAGTTCAAGTATCTTTACTGTAACCGGCACACTCTTTCCACTCTAGACTATTCTTCAAATTGAACTTGAGTAAGAACTTGAATGCGGACACTTCGTTTTACCTTTCCCACCAGAGAAAGGACAACTATGATTTAAAACTCATTGCAAAGCTCACTGAAGTTTAAATTCAACAAATATTTCTGAGCACCTAACAGGTACTGTGCTAGACGCGAACTCACTGCTCCTTAAAGGAGACAAAAATATAAACAAATACATATTACAGGTGATGTAAGGAAGTGGCTGTGGGTGGATTTTGGAATCCGATTGCCTGGATTCAAAATTTTTTCTCTGTTACCCCACTACCTGTGCAATGTTGGCAAGAACTTAAACCCTCCATTTAAAACAGGAATAATAATAATAATAATAGTAATGATAATAATAACAATGATGATAATAATAATACCACTTACCTGTTATGGACTGAATTATATCCCACAAAAAAAATTATATGGAAATTCTAGTTCCCAGTACTTCCGAATGTGACTTTATTTGGAAACACAGTCTTTACAGAGATAATCAAATTAATTAGGTCACTAGTGTAAGTCCTAATTCTGTAAGACTGGCCCTTATAAAAAAAATATGGTCGCAGAGACAAGCTCACACAGAGAGGAAAGATTGTGGGTGTGAAAACATACCAGGAGAGAATGTCAGGGGAAGACTGAACTGGTGCAGCCACACGCCAAGGATTGCTAAGGATTCCTGGCCACCGCTAGAAGCTAGAAGGATGCAAAGAAGGTTCCTACCTGGAGTCTTAAAGAGAATATGACTCTGCCAGCAACTGGGTTTCTAGCTTCCAAAACTATGAGAGAATATATTTTTGTTCTTTTAAGTCACCCAGCTGTGGCAGCCTCAGGAAACAATACACTAAGTCTTAGACTCTTGATAAAAGGATCAAGTAGCTAACACACACAAGGTACTTAGGACAATGTCTGCCACAAGGTCGCTACAGCATTTCTGTTAAAGACTTTATAGAGGTAGGTTAGAGAGCAAGTTATCTCAGGAGTACAGGAGAAAGTGTCTACATTAGCAAATAGTTACTCTCTTAAAAATTTTAATGTGTCAAGAATCTGGCATAGTTTAGTTGTATGTTTCTGGCTGAAAGTTAACTCAAGAGGCTGCGGTCAAGTTGTTGGCTGGGACCACAGTGTCATCTGAGGACTCATGTAAGCAGGGAGGGGGGACATATGCAACCAATCTTACTCACAGGACTGTTGGCAAGTATTGGCCCTTCACCACTTGCACCTTTCCACAGGGCTGCCTCGTAACATAATTTCCTCCAGAGTGAGAAATCCAAGAGAAAGCAAGAGAGAATGCCCAAAGTGAAGGCCACGGTCTTTTTATTACCTACTCTCAGGAGTAATACCTCATCATTTTCTTTTGCCTTCTGAATCATCCAAATGGTTTCCACAGATGAACATTCAAACTTAATGCAAAATTTGATGTGGATGTGTTGCTCTACTAGCTCAGTCATTTTGAATGTGACGGCCACACAGTGCACATGCTCACTCAACAGCATCTTACTGCCCCCACTGACTAGTGCATTGTTGACACATGCACGTTCCAGTCTGCTCTCCTGGACTGCCAGGCTACATCAGTGTCCTACAAACAGTTCTTGTCGTATTAAAAATGACTGGACTTTTTCCGGACAGACCTCATATACTTCCACTAGCTCCACAAGTCCCATAAGACCTTGAACACAACTTCAGGACCAGAGTCCTGAAATGACTGAGATTACTCTAAATTGATGGAGGTGAACCACTGGGCCAGATGGTGGCTTAAACTAGAAACAGGAAAAATAAAAGGTCACACTTCTTACACACTCGAGATTGGAGTCTGAGGTGCATATCGCTGCAGAAATGAACTTACGCTCCTCACACTTTCCTTAACCATTTCCTCTCCATAAAACCCAAAGTGGTAAATGGGCACATGAAGGAATTGGGGAGTGAGGATATTTCAAATTGGGATTCAACTATGAAGAATGAGTCTCTTTTATTCTCTTTACTTTAAATCCTGGAGAGAGCTATGGCTATAAACAAGAAATCCATTACAGGTAGGAACTTATAAAAAAAATTCACGTTCTCCAAACTTCCAGACCTGACACGGAAGTTCTGAATATATTTCACTGATGTCTGCTACGTTGGGCTTATTCTCAGAGACTTTTCTTCCCTTTTCTTAGAAAAAGAGACACAAAAACTGCCTAAGTACGTAGATTTTG
This sequence comes from Phyllostomus hastatus, assembly GCF_019186645.2. NCBI lineage: Eukaryota > Metazoa > Chordata > Mammalia > Chiroptera > Phyllostomidae > Phyllostomus > Phyllostomus hastatus. The sequence goes on along the minus strand of NW_025333737.1, from coordinate 23,090,206 downwards.
AAGAAAAGAAAATTGTGCTTCTTAGAAGAAAAAGAATGTGTAGTTGTACTAAGTATGGTAAGATCACAAAAATTTTTTTTCTAATATTTTTTTCTTTCAAATTCTGTATGAAGAAAAGTGCCACTCAAGTCGCTAACATTTTTTCCCTCTGAAATACAATGTAAACATTGTGGGGGGAAAAGTAGGTGTCTATCTCTGTGATGTCACAATCCAAATGGTATAATTCTACTGGCGTTACTGAGGGCTCTTGCTCAAAGGACAGGGTCCCCTCTAATTAGGGGAAAGCATCTTTCATGGGACACAATGCACATTCCTCCCTGAGCTTCTACTCCAGCTGCAAGAAGGCAGCCCCCAGCGGGTCTAGTGGAAGAGCCTATGCTAAACGGCTAATTCGATCCCTTCCCAGAAAAACGTCAGTCTGTAGGGAAGGTGTGGAGGGCGATAAGCTTAGCTTTTAATCACCACAGCCCAAACCCAGATTGTCTCTGTTCACATCTGCCTTCATAACTGAAACTGTGCCTTCAAATTAACTGTGGGGATTTACTCAAAAGTCTTTAAAAAGCTAAAATGCACTGGTGACCTAGTCAGTGTAATATAGTCTAGAACTCTGCCTCTGGGAGTGAAGAAAAAAAAGGACTGAAGTTAGAGGTAAGTCTGGATAAGGAGATGAAAGATTTCTCTGCAGATGTCAAGAACAGCTAGACTCTTCACGAGCTTCAAGGGAATGCGTAAAAAAATATGAGATTTGAGCTTAGTGGTGACACCATCCAACAACACACTTGGTGTAATCTTTGATTTGTTGTGTTAATGCATGTTATAAGAATGAAGTCATAGCCTAAATGAAATACAGTCTACCCCAATGATGGTTGCATTCTAATCACAATTCACACAGCAGTCCCAGTTATCTATGATTCTCCTCAGCTGCACTACTTTTGTCTTTGCTTCATCCGAGTATTAATTTAAGATAATTTACAACGACTAATAAAATTTGATGAATAAATAAGACTCATTAGGCTAATTCCAGAACCTCACCCAGTTGTACAAGTACATGATTAAGCACGTGTGTGTGGTCCCAGTGTAATTAGCAGAGGTAGGACGTGCAGGGCTATTTTCTTGCAGCATGCCCTAGCATTGAAGTCAAATTGCTCCCATTAAACCTTTTATCTCATAAACAGGGACATGTCAGTTCTGTTAAAATAAATTTCTATTAAAATTGACTCAATATGTCAATATCATTTGCATTGTTTTTACTCAGTTGGAGACCTGTTTACATGTAAAATTTCAGCTTCTTGTCTACATTTTAGTCACCTTTGCCAAAAAATCCAAATAAGGAAGAAATCCGGACTTTTTGACTCTTCCCCTCGTGGCAACATCTGAACTAATTACGTTATGTACATTAGCATATTCAGCATTCCCATCGAGTCTTCTACTCTGCTGCATGTTACCCAGGTCACACTCCAAAAGATGGCAGAGCCTGACATTGCACTCTGAAATCGAAAATAAAAACCTTAAGCATTCTCCCTAATCACACTCACCTCTCCTGACCATTTGTTTATCCAAGGATACCTACCAAAATATTCCTTTGACATGGCTTAAGTAACCCTTAAATTCATCCCTCCATTCTCTGTCTAGCCCAGTGATTCTCAACTGGGGACAATGTTCCCCCCAACAGATGTGAAACTGTCCAGAGACATTTTTGGTTTTCACCACTGGAGTTGTCACTAACACTGTTATCTAGTGAGTAGACAGGCTCACACAGGACAGCGCCCACAAGGAAGAACCATCCAGTCTCGAATATCAACAGCACCCAAGTTGAAAACCCCTGCATGTAGTTTCCTACATTTTTCATTTTCTCCACTTCAATGTGGAACTCAGCAATCCGTGATAACACCACCTTCGCAAACACCCTCAATTCGTTTGTACCTAACACCTTCCGTCACCACTCTTTGGAAAATGCCCAATCTTGTGCTAGCCGTTGACTCCCTGCAAAGACCACCAGGAACACCCACTGATAGAGCAAAACTGAGGTTACTTAGATCACTGAAGTAAAGAAGAACACCACCACCTTGGCACGGTATTGCAAATGTCTCATAAAAAAAAAGAAGTTAGGAAAGGTATTTATGGGGTTGTTTACAGGCACTATGTCATTTTAAGGCAAGTGTTAAATGATAAGGAAATAGTTGGGAATGGTGGAATTTAAGCCACACCAACTTGTATTGGCGGGGAAACTGATGACATCTCAAAGTGAGAATGGACAAACAAGCTGCTGGTTGCGATAAGTAGCCCTTTCTCTGTTTTATGGTCACATCTTCCAAGAGCAAGTACTTCTTGAAACAAACAGCTAAGTTAGTTTGGGGACTTTTTGTTTGTTTTTCTTCTTTTTTAAGATTTTATTTATTTTTTAGACAGAAGGGAAGGGAGGGAGAAAGAGAGGGAGAGAAACATCAACATGTGGTTGCCTCTTGCACGCCCCCTACTGGGGACCTGGCCTGCAACCCAGGCATGTGCCCTGACTGGGAATCAAACAGGTGACCCATTGGTTCGCAGGCTGGGTCTCAATCCACTGAGTCACAGCAGCCAGGGCTAATTGTTTGTTGTCTTTATGTTGGGTTTAGTCTGCTCCCAGTAACTGTTTAGCACAGAATCAGGAATTTGTTCTTTATACCAGAATTGATTAACATGAAACAGAGGCGTATGTTTGTTTTAATTCTTACTTAATTGAACTTAATTGCTGGATTTCTCCAAGCTTCAAATAAGCGACTCAGTATAGAGAAAGAAAATTACACAACTGCATAGCTTGATATCAGTATGTACAAATTTGTCGTAGTCAGTTCCAGTGACCTCAAAACACCTCCTGTTACTATGTTTCTCCAGTAAGCTCATTCTCCCATTGTTATTCATTTCTTTCTTCTCCAGCCATCGTAAACCCCTTAGTTAATGAACTTACCTTGAACTACACAGAGACAACAGGACCGATCAGACAGGAACTCTGACATCTTCTCTCCTTCATGTCTCATCTCATGTCATTCTGCTCATTCTCATACTTGTTTACTCTCAATTCCTGAACACGGCTTCCTCCTGATTCCTTTCTGGTCTACAAACATATTGTTGCCTCAATCTGGAAAAGTAACTTCTCCCTGTTTTTAATCGTATTCAAGCATGTTCATCCTTTACGTTTCAATTTAATTGCCTTTTCCACAAATACAATATTTCCTCACCTATGAGTTCATCCCACTTGAATTCTGTTCTTTCATTTGTTCTATTTCTTTATCATCATCAAAATTTATAGTTAAAATTTTCTGTATTTAATACGAGGAAACATACTTGCTGTATTAAACACAGTAGACTCTAGCATCTTTGGTATCAAATATAGAAGACATTCAATAAATGTTTGATGAATGACTAATTGAATGGGCTGAATAACTAAACTTGCTCAGAGAGGCTGAATAACTTGCCTCGGGTAGAAGCACCTAGCAATGACCAGAACTGGGAGGAGCGAACTCACAATGTATCCTAAATCATGCTGTCGCCTTTATATGACATTGCCATCACATAGAGGTATTTTTCTTCTCTTTGACTTCCATGTTCTCATTTTTTCTCTCTTGCTGTCTATATATCAATATCCATCGATTTTTTTACTGGCATTTTTTGATCCATTTGAGTCTTGAAATACAGGAATGTTCTTTTTCAGTCCCCCACAGTACTGAATGCAGTTTGAACCTATACATCAAAGTTTTCATGCATTAAAAAAATTTTTATCTTTTAGATCCCAAGTCTTTTTTTAGCTTTGAGTTACAAGAACCTTTAAAGGTCATAAATGCTCTTTGATGTAACAGAACACTATATGACTAGTTGTGGCAGTCCTGGATATGCCACTCAGCTGTACCTTAAAGAAAAAACTTGTCATTCAGCTGCAAGGAGCTCAGTGAGCAGGCAGCCTTCAGCTATGAACACCATCAGGAACTGCCTCGGCTCTGGAGCCAAGCCCACACTCTCCCCAGGCAGCCCTCCACCAATCCCCGAGCACCATTCCTCCGCAGCCAGACTCCTGCACCAGGGCGTCTGTGTTCTAGCACTGTCAGCCGGGCTGGCAGACTGGGTCAGGTCTGCATTTGAAGCTGAGGCCCTCGCTTTGCACACTCACTCGGTTTCTCCTCTTCTCTCACAGGTTTCAGATCTGCTTTATGACTGTAAGGCTTTCCTTGCTCAGTAAATCTCTGACAGAGATTCGATGTCGTCTTCCAGGAGGACTCAAATGACGGATGAGTCCAGGACTGTGTTTCTATGCCACTGGGCAAGTCATTCAGTCCAGTATGCTAGGTGTTTATGGAGCACCTATGTGGAAATGGAGTGGGCTCTTCACATTTCAAGGGCTACTGTGTACTGTGTATTTCATATACACTAGCTTGGTGAATCTTTATAATGTAGGAGGTAAGTATTATTCTCACTTTTGAGATAGAGAATCTGAAACTTAGGCCAAATACTCTGCCCAATTTCACCTAGGCAGTCAGTGGCAGACTTATGGATGAAACATAAACCTGACTCAGAATCCTGGAGTCTGGCTGCCGTGTGCACACCCCCCACAGAATGTAAAATGTTCGTTGCTGCAAGGAATAGAACTGCAAGACACTCTTTGCCCTCGAGCATTTGTAAGACTTCTAGGCTAAAAGTGTAAATATCTGTGAAATATGAATGAAATGTTCTCTTATTGTGGATAAAGTCCAGGAAGCTACAGAAACACCCATGTTAAACAGAAGGTCCATTACTACATCACACTTACAATTAGAATTGGCCATCCTGTATCCCAAATTTTAAGTTGCATGTCAAATTTAATTTGCCCAAGGAAACCTGAAGCTCAAAGTCTGTCACAGATCACAGAGCTAGACCTGACGGCTGCCTGGTGAACCAACCTGATAAGGAGGTGGGGGAGTGGACGATATATCACTGTTTAGAACATCCTTGCCTCTACTCCCCCATCCCCTAAATGGCTCACATACCATTTGAAAGGACCTGGTCTTCGTAAAGCTAACCATCAAACAAAATGTACCATTTCAGATCATAAAAAGGCACAGCTCGTACATGTGTGCTACCAAGGATTTCCATTCACTATTGGCCTGTCTTTCCAAATATTAATTGTCAAGGTTCAACTACAATCTTACCCTACAAGAGGAAGGCTCCTTTCACTACCTAGCCTTCATTGATCTCTCTTTTTCTGACTCCAGAACTACTTATAATTTAATAATAAGCTTTCACATTTCATTTATTATTCAACACATTTATTGACTACCTACTATTGCAAAAATTTAGTTTTGTAATCACTATGAAAGACTACTTGACATCTAGTTGAGGAGGCATAAATTCAGACAACTTAGAGAACCATTTCTTGACCAGTCAAAGATAGAGGACAGCAAAATAGCACTACCAGGATCCAATGAAATGGCATATAATAATTATTCTAAGTTTTTGTTGATAACAGTATTATTAATAAATTATTACAAAGAAAATAAATGACAAAAGGAAAAGATGCAGTTTTCTTTTGCACATGCAAAAGAAATAAATGACATAGTAGGGATACAACTGAGTGTTGTTTGAGTACGGCTGATGGTGTGTGGAAATATTTGAATTAAGCTGCTCAGGGTGAGTAAGATTTTGGTTGCAGGGAAGGGAAGGTAGACGATCAAGACTGAGACAGTATTGAAAGAAACGCAAGGCTGCAGGAAAATGTGCAGGGTGTTTAAGAAAGAGTACGGAGTCTGATGGTCCGAATTATTTTTTTTGCAGGGATGACTCTTCTGGGAAATAAGATTTGAAAGGTCGGACAGGGTCCTTTCATGGGGGAGCCTTGATTGCCGGGCTAAAAAGGGTCAACTTCCTTTTTGTAGGGATGTTCTTATCGTGGACAAGCCTTTGTTGTGTCCGGTGGGTTTCACTGTTTTCTGTTTGGCTTGTGGCTCAGCATCCTTCCCCATGTGCTGGTGTTCTGGTGAGATTTTTGATCATGCCCCCCCTTCCTCTAACTCCAGGTGTGGCCATACAACTTAAGGTAAGACAAGGTGTTTTTGAAAGCTGCATTTTGGGCAGAGCCTTATGGGGAATGAGTGGGGCTGAGCTATTCGCAGGCAGCACTCTGGACAAGTCCTGATTCTCAGGCCTTTACAGCCTCCTTCTTACTCTTGATCTCTCTGAGGTCTGATCTTCCAGCTTTTCTTTTAGCACATTGTTACTGCTAATGTTAGAATCCCTTCTCATTCTGGCCAGCACACAACATGCCTCTGATAGAAGGATGAAGAACTTTGAGGAGATCAATACGATCTGATTTACAGTTATGATGTGTAGAATAATGGCGTGGCTCAGTGGATTGAGCGCAGGCTGTGAACCAAGCCACGCAGGTTCGATTCCCAGTCAAGGCACATGCCTGGGTTGCAGGCCATGACCCCCAGCAGCTGCACATTGATGTTTCTCTCTCTCTCTCTCTCTCTCCTCCCCTCTCTCTCCCTCTCTAAAAATAAATAAATAAAATCTTAAAAAAAAGAATAAATGATGTTTCGGGAAAAGAAACTTCAAATGAAGAAATTATTATAATAATAATGAGGATCTAGAATTATTCCAACACATTCACTCTAGCTTAACCTTCCTGAAGCCCATCTCCTCCACTTAAAATCTTTCAGAAAACACATGACCTACAGGAATATCACAATTCTTTGGCAGGGCATGCAAGCAAGTTCCTCAGATGTGGCTGTAGCTTTCATCACCAACAGCGCTTCATGGTTCATTTTCAGGTATCTAGTTTCAGGTCTCTCTGAAGCTACTCACTGTTCCTGGGACCTCTTGATGCTTTCCTCCATGCCTGATTGAACTTCCAGAGACCTGGCCCTTAGACAGAGCAATGAGACTGTAGCTCTAGAAAAAAAAAAAGTCAAGGGAAAAAGCCCATTTTGTTCTCAAGCAACACAGTATAAACATTTCATCCTAATGTCTGCCTATTTGTGTCTTTCTAAATGGCATCTGTGTATTTATTAGCAAGCCAGGCGCCATGGAAGAACAGTGACATTATCACATTAATGTCTTAGAAGGTAAAAACAGTTGCTTTTGTTCTGTTCTGGAGGTGCTGCCCTTTCTCTGCTAATGGCAGGGTTTTTCTACCTTTCCAGATGGATTACCTCTGTAAATCTTATTAACAATGATGGGAATTAGGTTGCTAATCTGCTGGGAAGCTCTGGCATGGTTTTAATAGTTCCCTCCTGGTCAACTTTGCGTGTGAACCAGGGGATGCCAGCTGGTCAGTTGTGTAGCGAGGCTCTGGGAACACCTACTAGTGCTGGTTGATGATGTTTATTGAGCACCTGCCTTGTGCAGAGCCTTTAGGCCTGCCAGCAATGGAAGGTACCTGTGACCTTAGGAGTCTGCAAACTAACTGAAGACTTAGAACATGTATGTATGAAAGGGAAGTAACTTAGGAACTCACAGAAGGCAGTTAACAGCAAGTAAAACTGACAGCTGGGGCAAAGGAGGAGTGCTATGGTTATCTCATTCTCTCCGCCCTTCTTTCCCTACTCCTGGCCCCTATTGCTAGTGGAAGGAAGCTTCTAGCAACACCCTACACTTCATTTCTTAGCACTTGTCACCCTGAACTCTAATTAATGTTGACTCGCCTGTCTTCTCCGCTGGGCTTTAAGTTCCTATCTGATTAATAGCTATGATCCACCCCTTCATGCATTACCTGGCACAGAGTAAAAACTCAATCATGAAACAGTAAATAGGAAAATCTCTGGATTCTGGGAAAAGGGACCAGCTGCAAGGCAACCTAGAGTCCCAACAGGGTTCTGGCAAGCTGGGTTATAGTTCCTGGCGATGCTGAGTTAGGCAGTAGGGTGATTAATTGGAAAAGTCAGTGTGGAGGATTGTATCCAGCTGGTATTGAAGAACATTGGAAGAACTGAACATTTGAAAAGAGTTCACAATTTGAGCCAAGTAACAGAATTTGCCAGAGAGATGCCAAAATTGTAGGACGTTTGTTGTGTGTGTGTGTGTGTGTGTGTGTGTGTGTGTGTGTGTGTTATTTGGTTGTCGGGGAGGAGAAAACGTCAGTTAGATCTCCATCAGATGGTGCTTCCCTATCAGTTATCTACAATTCACAGAAGTTCCAAACAGCTCAAAGATCGTGAGTAGGGCTAGAATCTGATAACACGTGGCCGTGTGGACAGGGGCGGAGGGCCACATGTAGCCTCGGGGAAGAGGCCTCTGCAGGGGCGTTACTATGGGACTGATGATGGGGTGGCAAGTGCTGGCTCTTAAAGCGGAGGGGTGGGCACAACTGCAGGCTCAGAAGGTTCAGAGAATCTAGACAGTCAGAGCCTTCCTGGACATCCCTCCATCAGAGGTCCCCATTCCCCACGTAAAGATTCCAGGTTTTCCTGACAAGCGATCTGACCTGGATACACAGTAAAGACCTGCTTTGGTGGAGTGTTTAACCATCTAGGAAGTTCAGCTACTCTGACTATTAGGTCTCGACATTAGTCCTTAGCTTTCTCTACCTTTTGACTTAGGGGAATAAGAACTTCTTTATAACCAAAGAATCCTCTGGCTTTCAGTTTTGGTGTTGATAGCCTGTAACTTGTCCTTAGCTATTCATTATCTTTTTGTGAGCAAAGGTTCTTAAAGAATGTTTGTGGACCAGCAGAGTTAGCACCACTTGGGAACTTGAAAATGCAATTTCTTCTTTTTAATTAAAAAAAGTTAAATACAGTTGACGTTCAATATTGTATTAGTTCCAGGTGTATAGCATAGTGGTTAGATATTTATATAACTTACGAAGTAATCCTCCTTATAAGTCTATTACTCACCTGGCACCATACATAATTATTACAATATTACTGACTGTATTTCCTAAGCTGCACTTTATAATCCCTTGACTATTTTGTAACTGATAATTTGTATTTCTTAATCCTGTCACCTTTTTACCCAGTCCCCAATGCCCTCCCATCTGGCAACGATCAGTTTATTCTCTGAGACTATGAGGCAGACCTACTGAATCAGAAACTCTATCTAATATTGAGATAAAACAGCCTATGTTTTAACAAGCTCCTTCAGTGATTCTCATGCACATTAAAGTGTGAGAACTATTGCAGTAGTTCATCCACAGTGCTTAGCAGTAACTGTCCAGTTCCAGTATGCTCACTTCTACTATATTCTCCATATAATATTTTCTCCAACTCCCTAATACATTACAGCTGCTGGTGCATTGCCATTCACCATATTCCCTCCCAATTCGCCAATGCTAAATGTTTTAACAGGTCCCTGCCTTGAGCCAGAACCCTTCTGTTCTTTGCTTAACACCTCTGGTTGTGTGGGATCCTTATTTTTAGCCAGTACTGACCAGTATAGCTTCAAAACTCGTTATCATCTCACTTGCTTTCTCAGACCACTGCCAGAACTGACAGAGGCCAGTTCCCTGGAAGTAGCGCTTGAGACCCAGTCTGGAGTACCAGACACTTATTAGAAGTCCACACCAGTGGACGGAGTGGGGGGGATTCAGGATGGAACAGAGGGAGAAGTTGAAATGCTGCAGGCTTGGCAAGGTCTTCGCCAACTTGGCAGGGAGTTCTGAAGTTAATGATGCCCGTCACAGTGTGAAAACGGCCAGCCCTTTATAAACATGCCTTGCTCAGTCACCGGGTGCAGGCTGACCCACAGAGGCCATGACCTCGGGAAACAGCATCTCTCAGCTTGAGGCTGACCCAGAAGGTGCTGAGAGCCAGAGGCCACCTTCAGACCATACTCTCTGCTGCTGGGCATCAAGTCCTTCCTTTCTTCCTCAAAGCGGGATCTGGATGGAACATCTCCATGACAACTACAGCTTGTAACTTGCTTGACTTCACATTGTAAGAAGGTAGGAAAGCCAGGCTTTGAAGCCGGTTAGCATGGCTCCAAGGTCTATGCTTGTCATCATAGCACTGTACTGCTATGTACAGTGCATCTAACAATGCACGGTAGCATCTGTAGCATCGCACTGTAGCATCTAACCTGATGCAGGTCCTGAGGACAACTTTAGCAAGGTGGCATGAATATATTTGGTTTTTAGATAGACCCTCTATGACGTAGGTACAGATACCAATTTCTTCAGATTTTTTTCTAATTACTAGATTTTATTAGATTCATTCTCTCCACCTACAGAAAAGGCCTTTGCCACCTGAGGTAACTCCTTTACTGAGATAAACCCAGGATATACACAGTTTCTCTGTGGAAGGAGTACCCCTCCACAGAGAAAGGACCCCACTCTGTTGGCCCAGCATTTCACATTTTCTTCTGATCCTGTCACTTGGATTACTACTGTTATCAAAATATTTTTCTTTTTGAGTTGTACCTTAGAGATTCTGAGTTTCATTCTAATACAGAAGTACATATTTTCTTAAGACATCTTCATGAGTGAGACTGTTTGAGGAAGGAGGTAAAAAGAAAGACTGTTGATTTCTTTTTTTTTTAAGATTTAATTTATTTTTTTTTAGAGAGGGAAGTGTGGGGGAGAGAGAGAGAAAGAAACATCAATGTGCGGTTGCTGGGGGTCATGGCCTGCAACCCAGGCATGTGCCCTGACTGGGAATCAAACCTTCGACACTTTGGTTCGCAGCCCGCGCTCAATCCACTGAGCTACACCAGCCAGGTGAGTTCGTCTTCACAACACAGCCTCAAGTACTTGCCTTTTAAGAGTCACTTTTAAGGGGATTTATACTATAGGTAGGAAATAATAAAAATGTTTTAATAAAAACAGTAATTCAGTCACCAAATTTAATGTTAGTCTAAACTCTTATTCTTGCTGAAAATAAATGCACAATAAATATTTCTTGAATGAACAATGAGTCATCATCCCAATGCATCTCATACTTCGAGTCACCTTTCCAGTCCTGGATATGATTGCCCCAGGGAATATGAAAATTCTCATCAGTAAATCATTATGGCAAGAAATAAAAGCTAAGAAATTCTTAGTTTCTTAAGTCCCAGGTCCCCTTAAACTTTCATCCATGCTTCTACATCTGTCTGACCCATGCCTACATTTCTCAAGTGACACCGCCGTCAGGGAGAAGGAGAAGGAGGAGGAGCAGGCAGACAAGCCAACAGTGTGGTCTCTCCCTCAGTTCAGCCTTGGGTTACTGCTGTGAGCGATTTGCGACTTGCCAGCTGAGTCCCAGCAGGAAGCAGATGGCACATTCAAATCAGGGTCACTTAAGTAGAATTTACTGAAAGGACCATTTAAAAGGTGTAGTGATAGGGTAGGAGAACCCCAGAGGAGAGTGCTAGTAGCCGTTCAGCTTCCTCCTGTACACTTAGGCATGAAGGGGTGACGAGAAGGTGTGGTTTCCAGAACTGCTCAAGGAGGGATTACGTAGAGGGCTCCCTTCTCTCGCCTGAGACCGTGTGAAGAGACAGAGCCAACCCTGGCAGCCCTGCTGGGAGGGAGCTGGAGTGACAAGTCCCTGCCGCACTCCCCTGCTTCCCTCCTGTCTGTCGCCAAGGCTTCTCTGGGCCAAACCCGCCTGGAAGCCGGAAAGCCAGGGAAGGTGTGAAGTGCAGACGGTACAGATCAGCCTTCTGGGGCGAGGGCAGCGTAAAGAAGGATGCACAGTGTGTCTGCAGAGGCAAACACAAGATTTCCAGCATACTTTTGTTTATTCCTTCCAGCCCAAATGAATATGTACCAGGTTAGACTATTTAAATCAACTGATGTTCATATGCAAGTGAGGACAAATGAGCCCAAAGTTGTTATTGTTTTTTAATTTTCATATTTTTTAACTTAAATTTATTGCCATGACATTGATTAATAAGATGATACAAGTTTTAAGCGTACATGGCTGTGACACACGATCTGTATATTGCACTGTGTGCCCACCACCCGGAGTCTAATCATCTTCCCTCACCTTAATTTGGTCTCCTTTGCCCTTTCCTATCCCCCACTCTCCTCCCTCTAGTAGCCACCTTAGCGTTGTCTGTGTCTGTGAATTTGTGTTCGTTTCTTCTTGTTTGTTCATTTGTTCCTTTAAGTTTAATATCCCCCATATGAGTGAAATCATATGGCTCTTAAGTCCTTCTGACTTATTTTGCATAGCATGGTATTCTCAAGATCCATGCATGTTGTCACAAATGCACTTTATCTTTTCTTAGGGCTGAGTACCATATATGTACCATAGCTTCTTTGTCCACTCATTTGTTGAAGGACACTTCAGCTGTTTTCATGTCTTGGGCACCGTGAATAATGCTGACATGAACATAGGGGTGCATATGTATTTGTGAATATATTATGCATGAGAGAATGCACACCAATTAGAACAAAAGAAAATAATCTAATTTAACCAAAATTCCAGGAACTCTAATGCAACCTAAGAGTCGTTTGCTGTGTGGGTTTTTTTAAAAATATAAAACTATCCTCATGTTATACAAATGAGTCATGAAATGTTTAGCTTTAACAGGTTGAGGGTGGTACAAAAATCAAGAAGTTCCTACAACTAGAAAGTTCTCATTGAGTATTTGAAGTTATTGAGTTAGCTTTGTATATTCAGAGATTGACAACACTGTTACATAAAGCCAAATAGCAAACATTTGGCTTGGTAGTTCCTCCACTCTGCTATTGTAGCCTGGATACAGCCATAAGTAAATGGGCATGGCTGTGTTCCAATAAAGCTTTAGTTACAAGGCCAGGTGACTAGCTGGCCCCTGTGTTCATTAATCAAAGGAAAAAGCTATGGTTTTGAACAGACAGGTGTGGGTTCCAGTCCCAGCTCCTCCACTCTCAGGACAGTGGCCTTGGACAAATTGCTTATTCTCAGATCAAACTCCCCACCTCATAACGTCAATGAAGAATGTAGGTAAAGTGACCTGGTCGAGATGAGGTAGGGACTCAATAAACGGCAGTTGCCTTCCTTGCTACACAGCACCAAAGAAAATATAGAAACTGAATAAGTGAATTTGGCTCAAACATGTTGAGCTACTTGCAAAGTGGGTCAAAAGGTCTCTAGGGAAAATTGGGAAAATATATTGTCTAAATAAATTCCATGGAGAAAGATATTACATAAAAGTGCCAGAGTTTTAATTTTTAAAATGAGCAACTTAATATCTGGAGCACAGTTTAGTGGATCGGAAAGAACGGGCTGCGTTATTATCGCCAGCAGGGGACTACCTAATTGGGCACCCATCACCTCACCAGGGAAAACACAGCTGGAACCCAAACAGCTCACGGTGAACAAGAAAATGGTGTGCAGGAGGGGTGGAGAGAAATGAGACAATGGGCTTCTAGAGAGAGAGATGCAAAAAATAAAAAGGCATGGCTCCAAGGTCTGCAGCAGGTCTCAGAAGCAGAACTTGTAAGTCAGAATTTCCCAGACGTACATGGTGATTTACTGAAAACCTTTCCCACCCAGTTCCTCTCCATATCAGAAGGTTACAGCAAACTTACAATAAATTTTCATCAGGAAAAAAAGGAAAGACACCCTTGATCTCATGCTGGCCATGCTCTTCCCTCCAAATTAGGCCCTATAACCTCCAGAAATTGTCCCATCTCCCAAGGCTGGATAAGTCCCCCATCCCCCACGCTATGTGTTGTCTAGCACACTGGCTTTTCCAAATGGCATGGCCTTTTTATTTCTGTCTCTTCCATTTGTCCACAAGCACCTGAGAAGAAAGATTCTGTGAGCTGTTTTTGGAGCTACGGTCACACTGCCGCACTCAGTGCAAGGCCTCCAAGGAGAATGATACACACTTGGTGAATAAAGAATAACTAGCCGAAGGTGGATTAAGGCAGGGTCCCTTTTTTCTCTTACGATATTTACATGTTCCTTCATTCCCCAGCAATAAATAAACCGTCACCCTTTCAGACTTAATCCCTCTAATTCCCATTTTCTTGGTCGGTGAAATGCTACACGTTCTGCTGAGGTCTCAGTTGTATGATGAGGGCAAGCAACCTGCCGCGGAGCCTGATAGCACGTGTTTATTCAACGCCTATCGGTTCTTTCCCCTTTTCACATCATTATGCTACGAACCTCCGTCATTTCTTAGCGAAACATTTGCCTGCAGTTATATTGCCTTTTCCCATCTTCTTTTTAAATCAGTTAACAACAGAATGAGGCAAGCACGCTTTAAATAAATAGCAGTGTTTGTTTGTTTGTTTGTTTGTTTTAGTTTCCATAGAACTGGCATGCATTCCAGACCAGGACAAAATCAACTTTGCTTCACCTGAAATTACAGTCAAAAATAAAATGCACTCATTTTTCAAAATTAAATTTATCGTGGTGACATTAGTTGTTAGCAGGATCATACAGGTCCATTTCTGGGAGCAATGCATTACTCCTGACATCAGCAAACCGAAACCCTTAGTGCTGTAAACTAATGTCAGAGTGGAATGCACAGCAAGTATGGAGCCCACACGTTACCAATAAAATCCTTACAACTACCCCCACGTAGATTTACAATAGGCAGTAGGGCTGCCTATTACAACTTTTGGCAGCTGACTTTTGGTGTTCAAATCCTGGTCTACTATGATTAGTTGGTAAAGCAGAAAAAATACTCAGAGCATAGGGTTAGTGTAAGGGTTGCATTAGTGAATATCTAGAAACCTTGCACAGTGATGCTGAATACAAAGCAGCCACTGTGTGTGTGTGGACCACGGTTACTATTGCTGTCGTGTGGATCACTCTGAAGAAATACTGGCTGTCTCTGAAGTGCGCACCTGTAAAGGCAACGACACCTCGACAGAGTAATTTTCCAATTCAGAGTGCTTTCTTACTACAAATTTTCACCTGGAAGATTTCATCTCCGTCACTCTCCCTTTCACATCCGGAGAAAATGGGCTGAGAACAGTTAAATTATTTTCCAAGGTCACAACATAAGTAAATGACAACAACACACTAAAATCCCAAATCTGACCCCATTTGCAGTATCCATCTACCACACCACAGCGAAGGCAGAAAGAGACCTAAACACGTGGATGATAGAAGAGACGCAAAGCCAGGTTAAAATCTAACTGCTGGGAGATCACGTGCATATGGCTGGTCAGAGTGAATCTAGTATGGATCAACCTGTGGAGGCACACCTTCTCGGGGCCTGTGCATTCTGGGTAAGAAGCTGCTGCCAACGTCAACGTGCCTCACTTAGCATTTGACCCCAGATCTACGGAGTCAAACTCTCAAACTTATTTATCCACCTGCTATTGTGAGTGAACTGTGGTACTTCTCTGGAAGTATTTAAATGCTGAATAGGAGAAACCGTTTTATAAAGGGTGATATAGGCATTTAAAAATGTGCTGGGGTATAGATTTCATACAGACTTTCGAACCTCTGTGAATGTCCGGTTTCATCTCCCATAGCTTTCCTTTCATTCAGTGTTAACACGTGATGCCTTCCAAAAGGAAATGGTGATTTGTCATGAAATGAGGATGTATAGGAAAAGGACTTTCATAACACGCTCTTGTTCACTGCATGTTAATAGAACCAGTTGCTTCTTTCCATATTTTTAAAAGATGTTTCCTCTTTCCAGAAAATGTGCTAAATGTCGGTGTGACATTCAGGTCAGTGTTTAACTGGCAATCATTGGTATATTAAAGTTACCTCTTAAAAACAAGACAGCACCATCAGGCAGATGGATAGCATCAAGGCGGGGCTACTGGGCTTCATTACATGGTGATGGGCTGTTGCTAATAGACAAACACAGGTAAGTCCTACATCAAGAGGGCAGGGAGTCTGATCCAACCTGCTGCAAGAGTCAGAAATAGCCAATGCATTGTGATGCAATCATCAAATCCCCTTCTCTGCACTGACCCACAGGAGATGAAAGAGCCGTGAGACAAATCGTGGTTCAAAGGCTCTTGGCTGCCCTGTCATTGCTTTTCTGTCATTTATGCGCTTCAATTTTCTTCTCCAGGTGCACTTTACCCTTCTTATCCTTTTAGTGAGTAAGTCATCCTTACACAACATTGTCTCTGATGTGGCATCAACTACTTCTATGGCAATGACTCCCAAATCTTTATCTTTAACCTTGACTCCCCTCATCCCTTGATCCCAGCCCACTGAATCTCCCCACCCGGGGATCCCACCGGTACCTGGGTGTTAAAAGCAGAACTCCTTCCTCCTGACACATCTAAATTGGCTTTTCTTCTCAGTTTTTATCCCCAAATACATGTCAGAGCCATCTTTGGTTCTTTCCTCTTTCCTCGATCTCCGCTACACTAAAACCTGTCAGGTCGACCTCTGAAACGTCATTCAAATCTGTGAGCTTCTCTCTGTCTCCATTGCTAATGCTTTCCATAACACCCCCCTCTCTTTTTTTCTTGGACTGATCTGGTAGCTGTCTCCTTTATCTTCCCACATCTTGTCACTCCGCTTTCCAAATCATTCCTCGCACCGACTTTTTGAAACGCAGATCTGATATTGTCATGTTTCTCTCCTTAAACAGCCTCTCTTCCCTCCCTGGCCCAGTGAACGTCTTCTCGCTCTTTCAAGAGCAAAGTCAACTGTTCACAACTCCTCTACAAACCCTATCTTGACTTCTCCAGGCAGATTTAGTCTCTCTCGTCTGAACCCAATAG
The DNA here is from genome assembly GCF_019186645.2 of Phyllostomus hastatus. NCBI lineage: Eukaryota > Metazoa > Chordata > Mammalia > Chiroptera > Phyllostomidae > Phyllostomus > Phyllostomus hastatus. The sequence goes on along the minus strand of NW_025333737.1, from coordinate 23,073,639 downwards.
CCCTTTTAAAAGCATCTGTTACACTGCTGTCACTTCTTTGTATATTGAAGTGACTGGTGTAATAGAAACTTTGACAAATGCACCCAGGTGACAATGTTTAGAAATTTTCTTTTCAGGACCCCAGGTTCAGACCACGGCTCCGTACTGAAATTCCTACTGTTGATCCCCAATAGCATGCAAGTGTGTGAGAACACAGAGTTAGTTTGTGTGAAGGGTTAAGATCTTTTTTGAAACTCTATACCGAGAGTCCAAGCCCCAACCCTAAAGTATACCATTGTGGGTCTGTGTGTGCCCATGCACACACACACACACACACACACACACACTAAACCCAAAATCCCAAAATATCTTCCCTGGCTTGCTTATATTGTCTTTTTTTCCCTTGTTAAACTATAAGCCACTACGTATACTTCCCTGGACTTTCTCACTCTTGGGTCATCTACTTCTGAGCACTGTTAACTAATCTTGGCCTTGACCCACCGCACTTTCCTGTTTCTTGTCCCATTTTTTTTCTCAAGAACTAACCTAAGTAACTGTATTTTCTGAAAGAACCAAATGAGAGGTGAAGCTCACTTTCATTCCAACCCTTCAGGTAACAGTAAATGAGGGCTTTTTTGTTGTTGTTCTGCTACCTAGAATTTGTTCGAGAACCCTTTGACCTCTGTTCAACTCAGTGCCAGCTACATGTTAGGAGAAGGCACTAAATATTTATTTGTCAAATGAATGAACACATTTTCTTTGTGGAAAGTTAGTACTGAATCAAGAAATGAAGCTGTAGATAAATAAACCCTGGATGTGAGTCTTAGATTCTTGGCCAAAGAGAACCCTAAAGCACATCAAGCCATGGCATTAAGTCTTACCAAAACATACCAGAAAAACATAGCAAACCAACCTAAAAAACATTCTACGATGGTTCTGTACTTATATGCTAGTTATGCTGTGTGCTGTAGTGTTCTATCATCGCCGACTGACTATTCAGTAAAATGTTATTAATGGTTACTGCCTGGTCTCAGTGACATGTAGAGGAAGGAAGGAAGGAAGGAAGGCAGGAAGGAAGGAAGGAAGGAAGGAAGGAAGGAAGGAAATTGCATGTATAATAATACTTTCTATTAGTAAAAATTTGTCTAAATGACATTAAATAGGTAAGGAGAATTGAACTGTGGGTGTTGCACAGGAATGGAGCAGATTGCTACTTCAATGATTATGAGAGTAAGTCTTATGGAGATAGAAATTATGGTGATGACATTCGTGGAGTTGAAGGCTTCATCATCCTGTGATGAACGGAGACCCCCTCCTGACCTGTGCTGTACCAGTAACGTGAGTGAAACGCATCATGTCAAGCTTTTGGGATGTACAGGTCGTTCTTTGCTGAAATATCACTAATTCATTTTCCACAACAGAGAGATTATGAGAAATAAATGAAAAAGCAATTTAGATAATCTTGGAGAGTGGGATTTCTCAAGCAAAGCAGAAAACTCAGAAACTGGAGAGGGAGAGAACAAAGTTCATTACATAAAAATGAAAAACCATAGAAAAGATAATATAAAGAAATATAAAAGATATATACTCCATTGATTAAAAATTGTAAATATACATAAGGAATAGATATCCATAATGCACAAAGAGTTCCTGTAGATCAATAACAAAAGAATTCCAGAAACATTGGCAAGTGCTATAGAAAGGCAAGTTATTTAAAAGATCTGTATTTAGTAATATAAAAGAATATTCACAATGTTGCACATATAGAGAGATAAATGCTATGCCTTTCTTTTAAGTATACATGGGTATATATGTATGCATAAATGTAACATATATACACATGTATTCATATATTTTGTTTATATGTGTAAATAAAAGGTATTAGAAAAATATGTAATGACCTTTCAACTATTAGAGTTCAAGAAATTTTTTGACTGGAAGTTCCTTAATTTATGAAACAGTTTTTAAAATGTATAAGGACGATCCTTTTTGGTAAACATCAATTAACACTTGAAAATGCTTTTATTTTTCAGTTCAATTATGGTGTCCTGCAAGTGACAACAAGGTCAAGCCGTTTAATGATACTGTTCGAAGCTGCTTTATGCTGATTGATCTGCTTGTTCTGTAATCACCTGTTTCATCTTGTGGATCTGTCAGCTTTCCTTTGTGCATTTGAAGTTATGCTATTGAGTAACCACAAACGTAAGATTGTTCCCTAACCCTTTGAAAAATTTTCTCTCTTCCTCTCACAACACCTGTTGTTTAAGGCCTGGTTTGTCAGATAGTACTACAGCCACACCAGCATTCTTTTGCTTTGTATTTATGTAGTAGACCTTTTTCTTCTTTTAATTTTAACCGATCTGTATTCTTACTTCAAGTGTGCTTCTTTTAAACAGAGTTTGATCAAATCTATTTAAAATCCAGTCTGACAGGTTTTTGTCTTGATCCATGTAAATAATCTATAAGCAAATAAGAAGCTGCGCCACATCACTAGTCATCAGAGAAATGCATTTTAAAACCATAACAAGATGCCTCTACCAAGCCAGCAGAAGGATTAAAATGTAAAATAATGACAGTAGTAACTTTGACAAAGATATGGAGGAACTGGAACTCTCACCCACTGGTAATATAAGACTAAATTTGTTAAGGCTCTCAAGAAATGGTTTAGCAGTACCTACTCCTAAAGCTAAACCTATGCAGCCCTCACACACAAGCTCTGTACCTAGGTATATACCCAACAGAAATAAGATGGGCATATCTGTCCAACAAAAGACATGCATGCCCTAGAGAATTCACAACAGCTTTTTAAATCATAGGTAAAACTGAAAATTACTCTCAAATGTCATCAACAGGAAATGGACAAATTTAGGTTTATTTGTGCAATTATATACCACACAACAATTCAAAAAGCAACTACTGATACATGAACAAGAAGGAACCACGCAGATGTGATGTTGACTGAAACAAGCCAGACATAAAAGTTTAAACACTGTGCGATTCAAGTCACATAAATGTTGATAAGAGGCAAACTTCACCTTGGGCGGTAGATGTCAGAACAGTGGTTACTGGTAAGAGAGGTTGACTGGTAATGAGGGTGACTGGCATAAGGAAACACCGAAATACTGAAAATGTTCCTGATCTTGACCAGAATAGTGGTTTCATGGGCTATACACCTACAAACGGTCATCAATCTGTACATCTAAGATGTGTGTACTTTACTATGTATTATATCTCAATAAAAAGAAAAATAAGGAAACAAAATAAGTATCAAGGTGAAACGTGTTCATCGTTTTGTTTAAAAAATGCAATGCTATTTTGCCCCTTCGGGTGAACCAGCTGAAGTTTCTTTACAGCTCAGTCAAACACACAGCATCCTGGGAAACACCACTTTTGCTGGAGAGCAGACGTTTGCAACCTCAGGGAGAGTCAAGCGGGTGAGGTGTGAGACCGAGGCTGCTGCCGCAATGATCGTGTGACTGAGGCTGAGCTCCACGGAGTTATCGTGCCAAGTGCTCCGTTTGCCTCGCTTTGATCTAGTAGTGGGTACTTTTGAGACGGGATATTGGCAGCCATCCTTCTTGGCAGCTTGTAAGCAATTTAGTGTTGTTCTCAAGGGTACTAGTTCTGGAGACAGACTGCTCGGGTTCAAAGCCTGTGTTGACAAGTAACACTTGATTAATAACATTAGCTCTGCATATGTTTCTTTTTGGCATGTTGAAAAAACAGTGCATATTTGGAATCCAGACTGTCTTAATTCCTGAGTAGATTCAAAGAAGACATTGATTTATTTTTAATCTTTTTGTTACTCATTGATGACAAAGCACTAAGTGGGGAGTTGAAAGTCATTTGTCAAGAGGAGATAAGAAAGAAGGGGCCCTTTCATTCCTTTCATTTCACTCCCGTGGGCCCCCTTTAAAATCCGCGATCTACACAGTCAGACTACATTAGTCCCCGTTTCCCACACAAGAGAATGGGCAACCAGTAGAATATTGTCCAGTCCTTCGTATTATTCCTTATTCCACATTATTAATTCTTTTTTCTTTCAGTTTGGCTTCAAGCACCTTCAGATTGGACTACAAATTAACCTGAATTCAACGGAAGCTCTTTGTTGCCCAGAGCTCCAGCATTCCAGCTTTTACACTCACCGGCAATTCATCTGTTCATCATCCTTCGTAGAGGGTGGTCAGCTTTCACAGAGTTGCAAATTCATGTAGCATCTTCTCAGCAATTCATTTTGCATTCTTAAAAAAAGTATAGTCACTGAATAAAGAATCCTCAAGGACCTCACTTCATTGATGCCTGATGACACACACCACTTGATTATGTGGGCAGCTAGGGATGGCTCAGCTCGAATGTAACTTTCCTGAAAAATAGTGTGTGGCCCACTGTTTGCACAATGCCTAAAAGCCTGTTGACAGGTGAACCCCTTAGCTGGCCATCTGGATAATTACTAAATGACAATCACCTAGGAATGCACACAGAGCTGAATGGGTGACTGGATTTTCACTTTGCTTCCAGTTTGTATCTTTTTTTGCCGTAGTTTTTTCCGTTTCACTGATCTGACTTTCCTTCTAATTCACCTGTGATGGCAGCCATTGGGGTACACAGGATTTTCTTTCAGAATGACAGCATCCCTCACTGTTCTGCCAGAGTTTCATATTCCTTTCTCCCTGGGGTTTGTGTTTGATGGGGATCTGAACAATTGACAAACTATAATATGTCTCGCCATGTATAATTAATGTTGGCAATCAGGGCCCGTCATGTGAGTTTGGGGTGTAAATGTAGCAGCCCAATAAATAAACTGTGTTCAAAGTTCTAAACACTCAGTAAATTTCTCAAATTAATAACATCTTTAGTGCTTTTAATCTTGATTAATGAGGGAGACAGCAACATACTTGGACTTTGGGGCTACCTCAAATTTAAATTCCTTATCATCACATCTTGCAGCCTATGTAAATTTTGGCATCTTTTTTCACCTTTCTGAGCCTCCTTTTGGTAACCAGTAAAATCCAAATAACCTGTGATGGTTGCTGAGTAAACCAAATGAGATATAATCTGAGAAGGTGCATTGGGAACTATCGAGGGATTTATAATCGTAAAGTATAGGGATGTACAATAGCATTTACTATGTTAAGAAGAATAGCATCAGCAGCTGAATACAAAGTCGACTTAAAAGCTTATAGAAACCTCAGGGACAGGAGTAATGCCATCGCATTATTTCATGTTCCATATATTGGCTGAAACGAGGCGTACCTCATAAATATTGGCTAAATGAGAAAAAATTTAAACTTTCAAATAGAAGAGTCTTTTTAAATTTCTGATCTTACTGCTGTATTCTAATAGATTCACTCTGTTGCAAAAAGTGATTATGTTCCACTTGCTAAAAATCAATCAATACCACCTTGGCCACTGGGGCTCAGTTGGTTGGAGCATTGCTCTGGAAGCAAAAGGTTGCACGTGTGATTCCCAGTCAGGGCACACACCTAGGCTGTGGGTTCGATTCTCCATCCAAGCACATACAGGAGGCAGCCAATCTCTTTTGTATCAGCGTTCCTCTCTCTCTCTTTCTCTCTCTCTGAAAGCAATGAAAAAAACAAGTCCGCAGGTGAGGATAAAAAAAGTTAAAAATGAATCAATACCTACTTGTTAAAGGCTTACTATGTACATGGCTCTTGGTTGGGACTACGAGAAAAACAAAAATATCATTTGAAATCAGGGAGGGAGAGTGCTGATGTAGAGTGTTGAATTTTGCCTATGTGTTCAACCCTGCTGTCCCCTTTGTCCACAGTCCATTCCAATGAGTAAATTTTGTCAGCACCAGAAAGCAGAAAAAGTCAAAACCCTGCTGGATTTTAGTGGAAGTAAAACAGAATTAAAAAGAAAGTTTTCCAAATTCTAAGCCACTGGGTACAATCAGAAAAGTGAACTAGTGAATGTACGTAAAAAGGACCCCAGAAGAAAACCAGCAAAGCAACCAGAATTAGGGTGGTAATGAGCTAGAGGTGACGCTGAACTCCTGTCGTGATAGATTCAAGTAATAGTGAATGCACTGAAATCAAGAATAGTGCTTGCAGGTTAAATATACAATTGCTCAAGAAAAACAAACCACAGAGGTAAAACCTATGGATGTTGTTGAATGCCATGTCACTGAATTAGATGACCATCTGGAGACTTTATCCTAAAACTCAGAGGCAAATGATAAAAAGATACACATGATTAAAAAAGCGAAAGAGGCAAAGAGGCATAGAGTGTAGATCCATGATGCTTTATAGCTAGATACACAGACAGAAATATCAATATAGATAGAAATGTATACACACATATACATATATATCTGAAGGAAGAAATAGAGAACAGTGGATGGGGATAGAAAACAAGCCATGATAAAATTAAAAACTAAAATGTAATAGTGTGGTGATTGCTGGGGGGAAGGATTTATAAGGGGACTAAATGGTAATGGGAAAAAGTACAATAAAGATTAAATTAAAAAATAAAATTAAAATATACTTGAAAATAAGAATTTATATCATTAGGAATAAAAATGGGGATATAAGCATAATGAGTGAAATATTTTCATTATAGTTAGTATAATTTTATGAGATTATGTACATATTCAAATATGTACACATAATATACATAAACTTTGGTCATGATTTTGGTTAAAATCTTAATGAAAAGCTTTATTTTCAATGAAAATACTACACCACCAAAACTGGCAAGAGAAAGGAAAGAAATCTAAGTAGATTAATAATATAATATAAATGACAAAATTTGTGAAATAACCCCTCCTATGATAAAGACCAAGTCCCGATGAAGTAAAGAATATTGCTATCAAACTCAAAATAAGTTACAACAAAATACACCTTTCTTGTGATTTGAAACTATATCAGGGCACTGAGGAAAAAAATCCAATTTACTCAATAAGGAAAGCAAAAGCAAAATCCTAAAAAGAGAATTCTAAAAAGAAACTATAGACTAATACAAGGGACTGGTTCAAAAAGCCTAAATATAACATTCATGTATTAAATGAAAAAGAAACTAATTAAAAGAATAAACTGTCACAGTTCTACTATATTTTGTCTAATGAATTTGTGTGTCATTTTCTTATATTTAAAAAACTTGGATTTTCATGGACATTTTATTAAAATGAGTAATTTAATAATAAATTCATTGGTCTGAAGTGCTTTTTAACTTTCCTGATGCTAAAGCAATATTATCTTCTCCAAACTAGTTCTACTCAATTCTTTTTATAACCCAAGTCTCCTTTGGATAAACCAACCTATTTTAAAGTAAATGGTATTTGAGCTTAAATGTCAAAATAAATTAAACATTGTGACAAAAATATCAAAGCCATGGTCATTTAAAAAGAAAGATGTATGTATATTTTATTCCAAAAATAAGTAATTTTACCTTACTGATTTAGTGTTGATGTAACTACTGAGTCCATTTGCTTCAGATAGAGTTTTTCATACCAGGAATGACAGAAGGGTCACTTTCCACATCAAACATGTGTCTTCTATGGTAATGAGCATCCTCAAAGTCTCAGCATCTTGCAGTAGCCCAGATTTCTCTCTCACTCATTAAATAGGTCCAGTTTAGGATGGCAGAGGCTCTGCTCTGTGTCACCTTTATTGTGGATCCCAGGCTGATAGAGCATCGAGTTTCTAGACCACGGCTGGTATAGTGGGTTGAACCGTGTCCTCCAAAACTTCGTAACCCCATGGAACCTCACAGACTGTGATTGTATTTAGAAATAGAGTCTTTGCAGATATAACTAATTAAGGCTATTGAGATAAAAACCACACTGGATTTAGTTTGGACCCTAAATGCAATGACTGACATCCTTATAACAAGAGGAGAGGACACATGGACACAGAGAAAGTCATGTGAAGATGGAGGCAGAGCTGGGCGTAATGCACCTGTAAGGCAAGGAATGCAGATTCCAGCAACCACCAGAGGCTAAGAAACAGGCAGGGATGGTTTCTCCCTTAGAGGCCTCAGAAGGAGCTAACCTTACTAACCCCTGACTGTACACTTCTGACATCCTAAACTGTGACATAACAAATTCCTGTTCGAAGCCTCCTGACTTGTGGTCATTCATGGAAGCCCTAGAAAACTCACACAGGTGGCAACCAAGGCAGTGGGAGAGGGGGTTCTGGAATGTCTCCCTTTGGCATTAAATGTGCAGCCTGGAACTGCCACGCCTCCTTCCCACTCATAACTCAGTAGCTGAAACTACTCACACAGCCCCACACAATAATGAGGAGGGGTCAGAAAGTGTAATCCTACCACATACCAAAAACAAAACAAAAACCAGACACCAGAAATATTTGGCAATGACACTCATGACTACCACTGAGCCCACCGTACTGCTTTGCTTTCATAGTCCAAAGCACAAAACATAAAACTTCACAAATATATGCTAATGAAAATAGATGACACTCAAATTCTCTTCTCTTGTGACTAACAAAGATATGTGGTCCCCCAAATCTCCAAAGTGACGTTCCATATGTCCTTTGCGACAGCTACATCACATCTGAATTCTAAAACCCCTCTTAAAATCTGGCAGTGACTCAACATTAGTTGAAAAGTCTTCCTCATAACTTTCTAGATGGCATTTTCAGGAACAACAATTGGGACAATATTGCCTGAATTCATCTTGCAGAGATTGGATTTGGATATTTTCTTAGAAATAATTTTTGAGAGACTTGTCTTTATAAGCTTCATTAAGACAAGAAAATGATGAGGCATTTTAAGAGAAATTTCGCTGAATCTGTAGCTGGATTCAGGCTCTGTGTGTTTGAGGTAAATCATAAAGGATAATAATGCCGGTAATGCAATGTATTCAAAACTTCAGTATATCAGATAACTGCCCCAAGCTATACTGAAAGTTACACTTTTTTTTGGTGGTTAATACATCCTTATGTCTGATTTTAAAAAAGCAGGAAAAAAAATGTGTTTCAACTTGTAAATCTAGCCAGGCTGTCTCCTGTTGACAATTGAGGAAACTCGGTAAGAGACAAAATAACATCATGATAGCATTCAGATCTTCATAAAGCAAGGCAAATATCTGGCGTGTAGCGAGTATTTCTTTTTACCTGACTCCCTTATGATATGGTTAATGTCTTACAGATGGCTGGGCTGTTTTGGAAGCCAAGGCTTAGAGGTGAACGGTACAAGCAGGACTTGGGGAGAGAGTGAGAGGCCATGCTTTCTGAGAGAGTCGTGTCCCTCTTGGCCTGTGTCCTGTGGGCTGCCACCACCGCCCAGGGGGTGGCAAGCTGCCCCTTGCCCCCAGACCCCAACACTGAATGTTAGTGACCCCATGCTGGCCTCTCCTCACTAGCTATTCAAAGCTTGAGTTTCACTCACCATATCGGCCTTGTCTTCTGAGTCAGTGGTGTTGTGATTCAAAAGAAATGGAAGATAAGGAGGGATGTGACTAATTTTGTTAGGGCCTTCTGCACTGGAGGCTGGTTGGCATTTGCCTAGAGAAAAATAAAGCGCAATAAGTTTCTCAGAGATAAAGAGCAGCTAGCACGGGAAGAAGTCCTAGGCTGAGAGGAAGTTCTGAGTCAATTCAGTGATGAGAAGCAGACCCCTCGAGTTGGGGGTTTATGTGCATCATGGTATTGGACCAGAATTTGTCATCATTCTGTACTTTCCTTTACAAATCAACTGAGAATTGGCCCACCCTCTACCTCTATAAGTCATTGTAGTCTACTTGTCTCCTGTAACTTTAGGAAATAAAAGAAGAGGGGAAATAAATACCATACAACAATATTGCCCCTAAAGTGGTGGTGGCTGCCCGAAGGCAGGTGGGCAGGCAGGGAGGACCTGTTCAGCCCTTGGAGATCACTGATCTTGGCAGCACCGAGAGCAGCCCCACTGGTCAGACTTCTTTCTCTCCAGCAGCAAAGCCAGCCTGGGGCTCTGTTGTGATGAGCAAGCTTAACAGGATGAGGCTGAGCCCCCAAGGCTGGAAGGCATGCTTACACCAGCACTTTTTCTGCAGTTTCTTTAATCCTACAAGGCCAAATTTTTCATGCTGAGTAACAGAAGCCACAAAGCGGCTACTATGTTCTATCCTCTCAGCAACTGATCCCAGGCTCTTCTGCCCCTTTTTTATGCCAGAATTGCCTGGCACCCCAGCGAGCTCTCTACCCTGTGCAATGGCATTCCAACCACCGCCAGCCAGAAGTTACAGCCAATCTTGCTGTTTGCCACAAAAGGGACCTTGGGTCCACTGGCACCTTCAGTGATAATGAAGCATTTCCTGGTAAGAAGTGGGAACTCCTCTCCACAAGTGTGCTTGGGCTTGTGCAAATGGCGCTTTGAAAGAGTCCCGTGTGCTCGGAGTCCATGCGCCAGTGGGATCGGCAAAGGTGCTGAAGCATTAAAGGCTGGTTTCTCTGCTCATATTCAATTCTGGGGCTTTGCCTCATGGATTTTATTGTTTTATTTTTTTTTTACTTTTTAGCAGTTTAATTGTCTGAATATGAATTTATTCTATACCCTCCCGATTGGGTTTCAATGAGTTTCTCAAATTTGTAGTCTTCTGCAAAATTGGGAGAGTCTTTAGCCATATCTCTTCAAACATTTTTTCAGCACTACACTTTTTCTTCTTCTTCAGAAAGACTAATGACCCAAATCTTAGAATTTTTTTATATTGCTCCACAGTGTCTGAGGATCTGTCAATTTTTTAAATTATTTCTCTCCTAGTATTCCCATAAAATAATTTCTATTGAGTTAGCTTCAAGTTCAATGACTCTATCTTCTCTCATCTCCAATCTTTTCTACAGTATATCCAGTGAATTTCTTTTTTTAATAATCATTTTTTTCATTTCTGAAATTTTCATTTTGTTCTTCTCTCCTTCTATTTCTTTACTGAAACCTTCTTTCCATTCTTTTGGAGAGCTTCTGGCCTTACTTGCTGGGACACTGCAATTAACAGGGGTGTCCAACCCGCAGCCTGTGGGCCGCATGCAGCCCAGGATGGCTATGAATGTGGCCCAACACAAAATCATAAATTTACTTAAAACCTTGTATTCTGCTCATCAGTTTTCATTAGTGTTTGTATGTTTAATGTGTGGCCCAAGACAACTCTTCTCTTTCCAGCGTGGCCCAGAGACGCCGAAAGGTTAGACACTCCTGCCCAACAGGTGTCTAAAGTCTTTGTCAGATAATCCCAACATCTTTCACATCTAGGCTTTGCTATCTATTACCTGATTATCTTTTCCTGTGTAAGTTGAGATTATCATGGTTCCTCATATGCCAAGCGATATTGGATCATGTCCTGGACATTTTGATGATGTTACGAGATTCTGAGTCTCATGTAAGTCTTATGAGAAACACTGGTATTTTTGTTTTAGCAAGCAAGTAGTGTGGTTGATTTAAGTTCAGGTTGTAAATTCTGACCCCTCTTCTGTGAGCTGTGGTTCTATTATGACTTTGGTTTTTAAAACTTTCAAAGCCTTTGAACTTGTCTTGGGGTCTATTCCCTGGGCGTCATTCAGTGATTCCATCTGGCACCTGGAAAGTGCTCAGTCTGTTTTTCAGTGTGTTTGGTATGCTGGTTAGAATTAGGCATAGGCATGGCAGATTTCGATGAGCCCAAGAGTTCATGGCCAATGTTCTGGGGTCCCCTTCTCAAGTTGCCTCTTCTCTATCCTCTCTCCAACACTTCCCACTCCCCCAGGGTGTCCTTTCCAGTCCTCCAGCCAGGGGCTAACCCCAGCTCGGCCACGCATGTCTGCAACTCTGCCTATGAACACGCAGTGGGAGACCTGAAGGAAAAAAAGTGTTAAATTCACATCCAGTTTGGTAGGACTGTGAATTCTGGTATTCTCCCCCAATCCCTATACTACTATTTACTTTTCAAAGTCATTGAACAGTTTCCCCATGCCTTCTGTTCTGGTTTTATACCTGTATTTATCGGTACGCACAGAATGGACTGTGCTTATTCTTTCTGACTCATGGCCAACACTTGAACTTCATTTTTAAGTAAAATCAATGTACAATTTCAGAAAGAATATATTTACATAGGGAAGATTTTCAGTAGAAATGTCAGCATAAACGACACTGAACACACAGGACAGCATTTGAGGTAACTGACATGAATCATACAAAGATCGCTCTGAATTTTTTCCCACTCTGTCTTCTAAGTATGCCTACCAGCTATGATTCCCAAGAGAGAGATTTGCTCTTTGCTATTTGCATTATAAAAGCAAGAGATTTCTTTTCCATTTTTAAAGTATAAAATTATAACAGTGAATGTTCTCTTTCAAGCCACACACACCTCTTCTTATTACTAATACTTTTGACTTCATCTCTCACTTTAGAATTGTTGTCCTGATGCATGCTGACTATGTTCAGGTTGCATACAGCCTCAAAACATTTGTTATTGAATAGTTAGGATTTGTGGACTTGGTACCAGACAAATAAAGGCAACTTGAAAATTCAAATGTGCTGCATAGAATACTCCAGGCTGATAAAAACCCTAATGTTTGGAGATCAATGTCTCAGTCACCCACAAGCAACACCAGAAATGTGTGCCGTTATCCTCACAGAGACTTGCTATTCCTACTGGAACTTGTTGTCACTACAATAAACATCAAAGTTCACCAGCATTTACCAGCCTCTTTTTTTATGAAGCACTACTCTGGATGCTGCAAGTACATGACTAGAAACCAGCATTCTGAAAAAGTCGATCCTGAGCATTCTTTACCAACTCAATAGTTCTAGTGGAGAGACTATTTCCTGGAGCTTCCTACTCCACCATCTTCTAGGACATCACCATTTCTTGAATTTTTGAGCATTTATATGCTTTACCTATTAAAAGTGTATAAGAAAAAAAGGAGAAGAAGGAAGGAAGGACAAAAGGAAGGAAGGAGGGAAGGAAGGAAGGAGGGAGGGAGGGAGGGAGAAAACAGGAGGTAGAGAAGAAAAAAGAAGATTTTTGATTGTTAACTACTGTTTTCAGTGTGAGTGAATTCCTTTGTTAACTTAAACAAATGCTTAATTCAGCATCGCAGCCATTACAGTGTAAACAACAGAACTCTTGGAATCAAACTCCTAAGAATGAGAAGATCCTGACGCCTAAGCTACAGAACCAAAGACAACAGATCTAGGTCCTTAGATTACTTTGTCGGTGCTTCTGCCACATGAACAGTTGTCCTTGTGCCCGCGTCTTGTTGAAAGAGGTCAGCCAATTGCTGCAACAGTGGTACTGATATCATTAAAATCTGTTTTGTATTTTTCTGAAACGACTTGGCTCTCCCACTGTAATTGGCTACCACGATGTCTTTTATACCAGTGTTTTCTATCAGCAACACTGTTTATGCTGGTCCTTTTGCTTTAATGACATTTCTCTCAGGCTGTGTCATTACACAGTTCTAATGGACTGATATTGGTGTGAAGAGGGCTTTGCAATTGCATTCTCCTTGCCATGCCCACTGTCTTTAAAGTAGAATTTTGAAAGTCAAAAGAAAAAGATCAAACTACTCATGCCCTAAACTATTAATACAGAGATCCAATTACATGATACCTTAAAATATATATTGTATTTGGAGGAAAAAAGGGAAAACATCTCCAAAACAGCTCTAAAGAAAACAAATACAAATTACATTTATTAAACAATACGCTACATCCCAGCAGGACACGTCTTCCTACAGAGCCGCAGAAACGTTTGTGAGATATGGTTGGGCATGCTGCAGAACGCACAGGTCTTCAAAGGAAGCTCTGACCTACTTTGTTTCTGCCGAGTTCATGCTGCTTCTTCATGCTGTAGCTTTCCAAGTCAGATGCAATCAGTAATTGTGGCATTTTGGGTGGCCAGTCTGCTCCCAGGAGGCATAAGAAAGTTTCATAATACAGAAGCTTCTGATCTCCTGTCAACAATTAGGAGTATGACTGCAGCATTTCACTGAGGATTGGAAATAATTTCTGTTTTTGTCATTTCAGTGCTTGTCTCCACTAGATAAGTGACTTTATTTAAGAATGAGGAGCAATGTAACATTTCAAAATATCTAACAGGGACATCATCTTAAGTGGTAGACAGTGATTTCTAAATATACGCTGGAGAGATCTCGTAGGAAACTACTTATTAGTAATAACCTCGGGAAACATTTTTCTGCCATAACTTAATGAGGCTGAGTACAAGAAGGCTGGCCCCAAATCACCTCGTCGTTTTTCACATGCAACATGCATTGTGCCTACTATCAGCTGATTCCACATACGGACTTCTAACGCTCCTAGATTAAGGACCCAGGAGTGGGATAGGGGAATCCAAGACAAAACTGCACAAGAGCAAATTAAAAAGACAAGCTCGGTGTTGAAAAAGACTGAAAAAAGGCCACACAAACTTTAAAAAGTTTTCTGCATTCCGCTTTCTCTCTGCCCTAATCCTAGCTCAAACTTTCTGTATTGTCCAATTGAATAAGAATGGTCAGCTTCATTCATTTATTCATTCGTGCAAGTACTCATCCTAGGGATCTGTCATTCAAATGTTTGGGAAACTTGTAGCTCCTCTTATCTCAGCTTGAGCCACCATCCATTGGTTAGTAGGTATGCCTTTTAATTAAAAGTTCAATAGGATTTAAAACATCACCTGAAATGATACTTTAAACAGTTGCTTTAGGCAACACTCAAGGGATCTCTCGCTCACACACAGGGATCATACAGCAAATTCAGCTGTTAATATCACCATGTTGCCACTGATCCGGGGGTTCCGCTGCTGGAGATTATCCTGAGAAATAGTAGAAAAATGTGCAGAGATGTATATTCAAGAACTTAATTTACATTCTGCTTTATAAATATTACTGAAAATTTCAAGTGAGGCTACCACTTAAAAATCTTGATAAAGAGCTATATAGTTAGTGTAGACGTGTGTTTATGCATAACTCTGCATGTGTATAGGAGCATACACAGAAAAATATTTGTAGGACAGACACCATAAAGATTGTCACACTTATATTGGCAAGTTAAATTTGTGGGATTTGTCCTTTAGTGGAAAAATAAAGATATACTCCTAAAAACCGACTTATCTAGTTTTAAAAGCAAAAGTACATTTTTGTTTCTGCTTGAATCCTTTTATATGTTGCACCAAGGAGAAACTGTATCGTATCCATAAATGTATTATATCCATAAAGCCACTCTAGAAACATGTATATATCAGAACTAAAGTAAATATAAATCTAAAAATGGAAATGGAAAACATATTCCATTCACTATATACTGAAAACTATAAAGTAGAAACAAATGTAACAAGAAAGAAATAGGAACTATATAAGAAAAACAATAAAATCGTATTGTAGAATATAAAATTATACCTGAACAAATGGAAACACATATCATGCTCTTTAAGAGAGGATTTACTATCATAAAACACTATTCTCCCTAAATTAATAGAAATTTAATACAATTTTAGTTGGAATGCTAACAGAGGTTTAAGTTGCATTTTATAAATGGATTGTTAAGTTCATATGGAAGGAAAAATATATCCAAGGGTAAGAAAAAGGAAAAAAAAAGTGAAAATAGTGAAGAGGAAACTGCCAATATAGTATTAAAAAATTCCCTAAAATTGAATTAATATGTCATTGGATGCATGAATGGGTAGGACAAAGAAATAGGCACAAGTATATATGAGAATTTCCTGTACATTAATACTGATATTTCAGTTTAATAGGAAAAAATACATTATTGATAAGATTGTGTCAGACTAGCTATTTATCTGGGGGAAAAAATGAAAGTGTACCCTAACATTAGGCCACATGCAAAATTAAATCACACATAAAATAAAGATTTAAATGTTAAAGAAAAATCTGAGAGATATGTTATATATCTTCTTGGTAAGGTGAAAGGAACCTTCTTAACTAAGATAGGAAACCAGAACCTACCAATGAAAGATAACCATTTTTGCCCATAACATAGTTTAAGTATTTGTATGGCCAAGGATCTAAAAACAAAAGCAATAGACAAACAAGGGATTGGAAAGGAAATTATAAAATGTTCAACACAAAAAGTTTTCCTATCTATACATGGAGACTTTGCAAAGAAAAAAATATTTCTTTGCAAAGAAATATTAAAAAATACTTAATGCTATGTACTTCACTCATGACTCCTAAACAGATAGGCCACAGTGCACTGTGGCCGGGAGCTGGGTTTAGACACTGAGCACAAGGCCATGGTCAGTGAGTTCAAGACAGCATTCCATTGATTACAGACAGACAGTCCTACAATCTGGTGAAGAACTTAGTTATTTCTTCTTGCCCTGCGTCAAAATTATTTCCCAACGACCCACACTGAGTCGAATTTGTGAGTTACTGTCATGTATACGTATTTAACATGACAAACTTTTGACATTCATGTATATTCCTTAACAAAATGCAAAGCTCTGAAGTATTGACAAGGTAAAGGAAAACAGTTCAGTAAAAATGGACAAGAAATATGGAAAAATAAATCCGTCAAAAGAAAATCCCAACGTCAAGAAATAAATGTTCAAACTCACTGATAGTCCGACATGCAAATTGAGTAACACTGAGATATCACTTCATCCCCAAAGAGAGCAGTAACATTTCTTGGTGGTGGGGATGCTTATAAGGATGCTGTCATGGAGGAAACAAAACTGGAATTGTTTACAGACTTTCTGGAAAGCAATTGGGTAGCATTTATTAAAATTAGAACTCAATGTACCATTTTAGCTTTTAATCCCCCTCTAGGATTATATCTACAGAAATAAAAACACAAGTATTCAAATATAAATGCACACATATATGATTAGAGTATTTATCATGATGGAAAATGTTGGAAAAATGTGATATGTCTACACTATGACATCCTTTGCAGCAATTAAAAGGAGTAAATCAGGATTATAGCTGCTGACTTGAAGGAATTTCCATTAGGAGAAAAGCAGAATGCAGAGTTTGCATACAACCTCATATTAAATGAAAGAATATCTCCACCTGCGTGTATGTATAATTTGCATGTGTATATTAACATAAAAATATAAACAAAAATTTGGAAGGAAAATGATTAGGACGTTATCATGTATTTTCCAAGATCTGAGGGAGGAGTGATAGGAGAAGAAGGAGAGGGAGAACAGAGGAGGGAAATAAAAAGGGGAAAAAGAAAAGATTTTGTTAACTGTGATTTTGTTATGGGACTGTAAATGTCTCTGTTAGGAATATCCAGAAAGAGCAGTCTCTGCGCATGCAAAAGTGATTTCATAAACCACTACGCAGGAAGCTGCATATTGGTGCAATAGGAGTATTTACTTGGAAGTCAACAATCCCAAATGTAAGATGTTGAACCCGAGAAAGTCGCTTAATGTCTCAGACTTTCACTTTCCCAACTTACAGCAGGATAATAATACATAGCAACTGTCAGAATTGAGAAGATATTGACAGAAAGTATATGAAATGCTTAGTAGAATATAGGCACAGAGCAGGAACTCAAAAATGTTAATTCTCTCCTTTGCATTCCAATGAAATTATATTTTCTGACAGTCAATGCCAGTCACATAAAATCAATTTCTAAGACTGAGAAAGGTTGACAATCCAGGATAGCTTTCAAAAACTAAGATATCAACTACTTTTAAAAAAATAAGAATGTAAAGGTTTTGTCAGACACCAACTAGTACATGACAACCCCCAGATGTAATTAACTTAGGTCTATTAATACACTCATTGACAATTTCAATTGCCAAGGATAATTAACTTAGGTCTGTTAATAAACTCACTGACAATTGCAGGTATGACTTTTTTAAAGGCTCTTACAAACTCTAGTTATCTTGCCAGAGCAGGTAGTGTTTCATTATGCGATTGGATGCAGATGATTGATTTTTGTTTCTCTTCACAACTCTTGTCAATGGGTTTACAGAGAGTAAATGGACAAAGTTGATTGGGGGCTACAGGACAAGGGAAGAGCCGAATGAATCAGGCAGAAATGAACTTCACCCAGAAAACACACCCCTTCTGCTCCCCTTTCCCCATCTGCAGGGTACCTAATCTCACCGAACACAGCGAGGTTTCTGGAGCGGACGGCACGCTGTTCCAGGAGCTGGAAGGAAGAAGAGCGGCCCCAAGATTCATTGTACATTTATAGTATACTTTTCCCCATTCATACGTGAAAACTTTTCCAGTTTCCTCTGCCTTTTTCCCATGCATTACCTTACTATGTGAGGTAAGTATTCTTACTATGTAAAAATACTAAGCAGGTATTTCTACTTATATTCAAAAACGGTAAGTGTTATCAAACACTTATTAAGTGAGCAGACAGATAAACATGTTTATAGCAGACAATGCAGTGAAGGTGAGGTCATCTATTGTGTTATTTTCCCAGCCTCACAATTTGAAGAAGATGCTTAGCAAATTCCAGTAATTTATGGAACCGCATTATTAAATGGGTGTAGAGCTTCACATGGCAGTGGTTCAACATGGCAAGAACTCAGTCAGAGGGCGGCATCCCAGTAATGGTACTGACAGTAATCCTAGGATGTTCGACTCTACGAAGACTTAGTTTCTTCAGTTGCAAAGTGGGAAAAAAAAGTTGTGTCCCTTCTTACAGCTTGTGAATTCTTCCATATTCCACTAAATGGAAAGTATCAATTAAACCACAATTCGGTAGGTAAACTAATGTGATAATCCAATTTCAGATAATACATACTCAGAAATTAGGTGTTCTATGTATTATAAAAAGAAATCTAATTTCTAGGTTCTCTGCTATGAACAGCCAATTTAAAAACAAATTTAGTTTTTTAAAATTAAGGGCAGAATATCAACAGAGTTTTGTGAGAGCATAATAATAATAAAAGTGAAACAATAAAATTTTTAAATTTTAAGTATCTCCAAGTTACTCTGTGACTTATCATAAGCTACCTAGTGATTACCCCTTAGATTTCACGTCTTCACAAGTTACACAATAACACTGTCAAGAAGAAGCCCAAGGTCTTTGAATGAAAGTTTCTAGTAGGCTCCAAACAGGGCATGTATTTAAACTGTGATTTAGGGAAAATAAATCTGAGTTGATAGTTCAACACAAATTAGGTCATAGAAAGAAGATTGCTGTAGAAAATTTGAACTTGCTTGTTAAAGTAGAGAAAACCATTTATTGAAATTTAATGTATGAGTATATGTATACCTTCAGGGTTTCTTTCTAACTTTAATTGGAGAATTACTTTAAAATTGTTTCTGTTTTCCAACAGACCATATGGAAATAAAATGAAACAAAAGGCATGAAAGTACCTCTCTAAAACTGTTTCAAAAATAGTTCTGAAGAATGTAATTATGTGAATTAAACATCCAGGTACACGGTATATGGTAATCAGGTAATTACCAGAGAAAATGATTAAATAGAGGAAATGTCCTCAAATGAAAGGGATGGCAAAACGCTATTATCTTTAACATTTCTTTCTTAGCAAACTGATATACCATACATATTAACCCATGTAACAAGATGAGCATGTGGTTGGTATTCAGGAATATTAATATGTCATCACGGTTGTATACATTTTCCTGTGATCTGAGGACTGTCAAAGAAAAATTGTATTGGGCAAGTTAAACAGGAAAGAGGACCTTTAAATCAGACTACCACAATGGATGTCAAGACTATTGCAACAGGGGAGAGAGATTGAACGCAGCTCCACTGGAACAGAGTGAAAGAGTTTTCAGGCACCATGGTGAGCTGATGGAAAAAAGAAAGGAGGAAAGTATGAGGGAGGTTTGTCAATGTGAATAAGCCCTCTCTGTGTTTGCTGTTTGGCTCTTGACCAAATTAGATTCCCACCCTCTCTCTGAGATTGGGAATAGGGGTACTTTCTTGATGATTAAATTTCAAAAGGATGGTCTCTGGGTCCTTAAGAAAGACATCCCTGAGCTCTGAAACTATGAAGAGGCTGTGAGAAGATTTACACCTCAAAGCAGCAGAGAAAGAAATTACAATTACAAATTTCCTGAAGTATTGAGTTGGCCCAAAAGTCTGTATGTTTTTTTTCCGTAAAATAAAGTGAATAGAGCAGCTTGGGGTTTGGCTTCTCATCACATTATACACATAACACAAAGGTTTGTGTGGAAGGAAATAGGTTTTTATTAACAGGGTTTCCAGTTTGGAAGGCTGGGAGCATTCCTGCTCTGAACCTTTCTCTTCCGCAAGACAGAGCTAGCAACAACCTTGCTCACCAAAATATCACAAGTCGAGGCCATGCCCAGAGTTTCCCACTATGGCTTATCTGTCCTTTTTTAGCTTAAGTTGGCCATGAAAAGAGGTCTCTATCCTCTCTGGGGGATGCACCTGTGGGTTTCAGAGTTGTCACCGCCGGGCAGCAGTGCTGTCTCTCTCTCGTTCTCTCTCGGGGTCTGGGGTGTGCTGCTGGATCATTCCAGATGGTTGTGCAGGGGAAGCACCAATCATTAGGATCTTCCCAGCTCATGCCTCCATGTGTTGCTCTTAGTCCCCATGCATTGCTTTCAGGGCGAGAGAGAGAAAGCAGTCCAGGACCTGTGTGCCGAGCTACATGGGGCCATAGCCTTCCAAAGGCTAGAGCTTGGCGAGGCACACATCCTAGTGTGGGACCATTTCTCTGGGGAGCTGGCTTCCCACTATGTGAGGCTTAAGCCCTGAGTAGTCCCAGTGTCCACTGCTCCTGTCCAGGTGGGGCAAGCAAGAGAGCCCAACAAGCCACAAGAGCAAGAGTCAAGAGCCAAGAGTGTAAGCTTCTGCCTACCTTCTGTTTAGAAGGCCTCTCCCAGAATCCCATGCGCTCTGGAAGTCAGTGAGAATGTCCAGCTTTTCAACCAGTGAGGGCAAGGGTTGGCCATATTTACCTTTGCCCCTCTCCCCGCCACCATGTTGAACAACAGGGCAAAGTCTTGATCCACACATGCCCTGCACAACCTCCCTTCCGCCTTTCACGAGCTGATCAGTTGCCTCCAGCAATTTCCCTCCACAGGGAGCCCCTCCCTTCACTCGGAGGGCAAGACACTTTTAATCTTCAGTTCTACCTTGGGGTTTTTCTTCTCATCCATGGCCTTCTCCTGTTACAAAAAGACACATTTTTTTTTCATTTTCACCAATAACTTTATTGATTTGGATATTTTGAGTATGTAGGCTATCTCCCGCATGGTAGTTGTTAATTGTTCTCAGTTAAGGTCTCTATTTGATTGTTACCAAGTTTAACTGGTCTACCCAACTGCACAGCATCATCCAGAGAGAAATCTATAGCACAAATCTTTGCAAACCACTTTTGGCATGTTCAATCAGTCAACACACCTTTATACTCCGCACAAAACTTTTTTGTTGCTGTGTTTTTACCTTTTTAAGAGTAATTAAGCAAAATATGCTGAAAGTGTTGCTTATTTTCTTCCATCTTCAATATTAAAATGACTACATAAAATTCACCAATTTTAATACATTTTAATGCATTTTGTAATGCATGCTGATATGACAGCTGTCACAACACAATCTAACAAAATTGTTTCAAATGAAGTCAAAGACAGCTAAGTGCTACTAGAGCCATCTTATGGAAAAAAACAAACAATATTTTGGCCAACCCAATAAATGCACTAAGGAGAGGGAGGTCAGGAGCTTACAATCTGGAAGAAATTCGACTGAAATTTGGTCATCCTGAGGGGAACATTAGACTATCTTGGTCAATCTGTTTTTATTATCTCCAAACATTGATCATTCATATTATCCAGAACATTAGGGGAGAAAGAATAAATTGAGAATGTGACAAAAACTAGAGAGAGAGAGAATTTACACTTGGTTAACAATAACAAAAATTGTGTTCCATGGGAACAAATCTACGACCTCTGAGATGTTTTATAAAACATTTGGCCATCCTCAACTAGTGTGGCATTTACTCTGCTAATTCACAATTCTTGTAAGGAAATTACAGATGCTAAAGAGTGCTAAAGTTAAACACACACATTCTTTCTTTCTTTCTTTCTTTCTTTCTTTCTTTCTTTCTTCTTATTCTTCTTCTTTCTTCTTTTATCTTTCTTCTTTCTCCTTTCTTCTTCTCCTCTTTCTCCCTCTCATTATGTAGCTTTTTCTTAAGACAATATTTTTCAAAATGAATATTAAAACCCTGTAGAACTATTGTTTCAAGGAACAGAATTAAGAATTAAGGATCAGATAATGCTTGAAACCCCTTTTAGTTCTAAAATACTACTATTGCATGCATTTAATAATATGGTTATTCTCTTTAAATGTCAGAATTCATTTCTGCTTTTTGTGCATTTCTCAGTTCAATGGCTACTGTTACTTCTTTTCCCAGACTAACTCCTTAGTATTTATTATCCTAGATTTTTGTGTGCCTTCTTTTTGAATTCTGAATATATTTGTCAAAGCCTGTTTCCACTTTCACATACATACCCAGGAGTCTAATATATATTGAATAGGAAATCTCCACAGATTTTTAAATTCTCTGACAGACCATTACTATACAAAGTTTTCAAAAAATGGTAGCTACTCGCCTATTCATTACTTGTGTCTCAAAGCATGGAGAATTCCAGTGAAGTTCAGAAAAAAAAATCCATGCTTTAAAAAATCCTAAAGACCTTTCTTAAGCAACAACTTTTTATGTGTAGTCAGTCCTTTGACAGTTTTTTTAGAAATTTACAAAAGATAGAAAAGAAGAGAGTGAAGAAGGCAAAGAATGAGAGAAAGCTGTGTGTGTGTGCATTTATCTCCGAACAGTCATTATTTCACTAATTATTAAACAAAACATATGTTCCTAATTATCTTACTCTTTGAAGAAACCTGAGATGTTTAGCCTTACAAAACCATCAAGCAGAAATTCTGCTTCAAACTTATTAACCATTGCATGAAAAGGGATTATAAATTGGGGGAATTTTCTTTGCCAAATGGTTGATGTCAGTTGCTGGATTTCTCTCATTGCTGGAACAACCACACATAAGACAGCTCTTCTGAGCCACACAATTCTATTTTGGCCAATTAGTAAGACAGGAGAACTTCTTAAGAAGCAAACGAGTACTGGACTTTTTAAAATAAATAATACCACTACATTATCCTACCACAGAAGAGAAGATGTTAATGCAGTGTTTTTCACAGAAGATAACAGATAGGGTCACCAACAGAAATGAACTAAAATTTGTACAATTATCAGGTCTGCAAATTAGACTGAAATCGTTTTTAAACTCTCCCAGTTATCTAAGTGTAATAGTACAACACTGCTATTGAACATACACTTGTATAAACATGTTTATATGTTATTATGTGCATTTAAGTTCATGTATCTAAGACTAACTAACGGTAAACAAAACAATTTTAAAAATTTCTTCTATTGCTTACCTATGAACAGTCAGGGAAGGGAGCACCAGATTACATGTTCTACTAAGAGTTATTCAAATTTTAACTCTAAGTGAACTTGAGTTTGATGATGTAATTACAGGTGTCAGTATAGACTTAATTCTTAACTGTGAAAAGTAAATTTTGAGTTCCAAAAATGCATTTTAGAAGTATACTGATATACATATGTAAATGTTATAGTGAATACAGTTGCTTTTAAGGGGAGTGAGGTATTTTAGATAAAACAAATAGATGGTTAAATAATATTATACTTAGTAAATGTATTTGCCATGAATAGTATGGCTCATCAGATTGGACTTTATCCTGAAAACAGAAAGATTGCTGATCAATTCCCAGTCAGTGCACATGCCTGGGTTGCAAGCCAGGTCCCAGACTGGGGAATGCGAGAGGCAACCGACTGATGTTTCTCTCTCACGTCAATGTTTCTCTCCCTTTCTCCCTCCCTCCCCTCTCTCTCAAAATAAATAAATAAAATCTTTTAAAAATTGTGTTAATTTTCTTCTAGGCTCACATATTTGTCCATGTTATATCTTTGGTCCTATTATATACACAAATCAACATGCACAAGGCAAGAACAAAAAATTGGAATTTTTATTTACTTTTTAAAAAATATAATCCACAGGGCAAAGAAGAGGGAATTTCAGGGGACAATGGGAAGGGTTCACGAGAACAAATTTAAAGGACACATGGACAAAAACTAGGGGGAGGGTGGTAATGGGAGGGAAGTGGGGAGGGTTGGGAGGGTTGGGAGGGTGGGCTGGATTGGGAGCAAAAGGGAGAAAGCTGTACTTGAACAATGATTAAAATAAAATTTAAAAAAAGAATTATTAGGCATGTAATGAATTAAATTTGACATGACTAAATAAAACAAAATTTACAATTTAAATGAAAAAATATATATATAGTCTTTACTATATTTTTCCATTACCATTTAGTCACTTTACACCCCTCCCCCCCAGCAATCACCATACTGTGGTCCGTGTCCACGAGCCCTTTTTTCCTTTTTGCTCAGTCCTTCCACTCCCTGACCACCCCCACTAGCTGCCATCTGTTCTCCTCCTATGAGTCTGTCCCATAGATGCTCAGTTTGTTCATTAGATTCCACACGTGAGTGAAATTTTATTAAAAATTATATACTTACTCTTACATGTTTAAGCTGCAGTCACCTTCAAAGTATTCTCCATATGATGCAATGCACCTATTAAAGCATTCTTTTCCACTACTCAAAACAGCTTTTGAACACAATAATTTTGATGCCTTTTAGGGTTTCTGCCATTTTTTGTTTCACCTCTTTCACACTGGCAAAACATTTCTCTTTGAGGACTTTTTTATCTAGGGAAGCAAAAAAAAAAAGTTGCTTGGGGCAAGATCAGGTAATAGGGAGGGTGGAGCATGGGGTCATGCCATTTTTTGTCAAAAACTGCTGAACACTCAGCATGGTGTGGGCAGGTGCATTTGTAAATCACCCATCCTAAAATGTGCAAACACACTGAAAGAGTCTTCACAAAATTCACTGAAGCCGAATGCCCCCTCTCACAACAATGCCAGCTGGTACACTGATACAGATGGGTTCTCAGAACACTCACCTAATGGGGAAGGCCTGTACTACGAGGGGCCCAACCTCTAGAGGAAAATTATGGGTTTTTTGGGTCCCCCTCATACTATTGGAAAATGATGGATAATAACATAGATAATAACAAATGTTAGAGAACTGACCTTATCTTCTGACAATTGGAATGTATTTTCTAAAACAACCAAGAAAGATAAAAGTTCCTTTCTGTAAGTCATTTTGTTTATAACCCGTTATTCATTGTAAGTCCCATTTCATGCAATCTATTACTCTAAGGGAAAAGTTGATTAATAATGTTATGCTATATAAGGTAGAATATGCATATTTATGAGCCCTCATGAATTATTTGTAAAATCGAAATGAGTAAACCTTTATCTTATAGGAAAGCAATTAAAGTACTTGACTCACAAGGTGATAAATCAAAACTGAAAATTTAGTCCCCTGGGCTCACACAGTTTGAAACACCGTGGTAAGAGGGAACATATCACACAGGATGAGAGTTCCCAGAGCAAAGGGAACATTTAAAATATTAAAGTAGCCTTCTTAGATCATAAAATACCCTGGTGTTTAAACATAGAGTATATTTTTAAAAACTAAGCTGATGGGACAGCATATTATCTTCTGACACACCTGCTTTCTTAAAACCTAAAAGGTTTTATAGTTTTATTGAAGTGCCTATGTAACACCAAGAACCAAGAAGATTCCTCAGGCCAGGAGGATTTAAATTTACTCAAGCTGCACAGTAGAAATTAGCAAATGATATAGAACACATTATCTTCCTACTGCATGTTCTATACTAGTTTAATAATGAAGTGATATATAAAGCTGTCAAAAGGCAGTGAATTTACAAAGAAAAAATGTATATATGTATATAATTGAAGTGAATGAACTAAAAAAAATCCACTGTACAATATTTTGTGTGGTAACAGCTCAAAGTTTGTCCTCAGGTTAATAATTTATATAATGTAGTGTAGCAAATGGTATTCTAATGGCTTCCCAACCTGGAAATGCATTTTTCTTGTTTTCTGTTCTCAAGCACACACAGAGCTGGGTTTTATAACCTGGAAAAAGTAGCTTTTATACGAGTGCAAACTACTGTTGCAGAAACTCTTCAGGTTTTACTGTGCTATTGTCAATTATGTCTTAGTGGTATTGTTCTATAGAATTAACATTAAAGGACACTGTTTCCTACTCAGTCGGAAATGTTTTCAGGTCTTCTTTCCACCTGCTGATGTCCACTTCGCCATCTCTATCTCAAAGATACATCTAGATTATAAGTTATTTTGCCCATTTTACGCTGTACCCTCTTCTCTTCCTGACAAGCCTTTCCCCACCTAACCTCCCACCATCTGAAAAGCAAACAAAGCTACCTTGTGTAGAACTCATTATATAATGATCTCGTTTATTTTCACTACCTTCAACAGCACGGCTGCAAAAAGTATCTGTATACGGGGTGAGCCCTACAGCCCCAAACTGCCTTACTAAAGATTTTTTCATTTCATAAAAAGGGAACAAGGTACGATGAACCAATTCAAGTTAGTAAAACTCAAAAACACCTTGGTTTATTGGGCAGGAGTGTGGGGAGAGATGGGTTAAAGTTCTGTGACTGGATTCAGAATCACGATATAATAATTCCCATATGACACTTACAGACTCCTCCATCTCAGAGAACCCAAGTCAGAGGTTCTCATAACCCCAGTTCCCTCACCCATTAAGTGATATATTAAGTCTTGAATGAGATAATGTCCTGTAGATCCCCTTTACTGCACTTTCACTTTTCACAGTTTTAGTTAGTTACCTGCAATCAACCAATATTAAATGGAAAATTACAGAAATAAATAACCCGTAAGTTTTAAATCGTGTGCTGTTCCAAGCAGCACAATGCAATCCCTCTCCTCCACCCCTGCCCCAGATGGGAATCATCCCTTTTTCCAGTGTGCCCACCCTGTATTTGTCCTGCCCATTAGTTGCTTAGTAGCCATCAGATGGCTTAGTAGCCATCAGATCAGCGCTTGTGTCCACGTGACCCTTACTTTACTTAACGGTCCCAAAGCGCAAGGGTAGTGATGCTGCTAGTGTGGACATGCCAAAGAGAAGTCATCAAGTGCTTCCTTCGAGCATAAATATGAAAGTTCTTGCCTTAATAAGAAAAGGAAAACATCTTTATGTTAAGGTTGCTAAAGATCTATGGTAAGGACGAATCTTCTTTACATGAAATGAGGAAGAAGAAAAAGGAAATTTATGCCAGCTTTGCTGTTGCATCTCACACTGGGAAAGCTGCAGCCACCGTGCATGATAACAGTGCACTTAAGATGGAAAAGGCATTAAATTTGGGGGGGGAAGACATGAACAGAAAACGTGTTTTGATCAACAGCAATGTGTCACACCCGAAGACACAGAGCCTATACAAAGACTTCAGGAAGAGACACCCTGAAACAGTGACACCAGGCCATTCCCTGTAAGTGAGGGATGATTACACAGATTCTAAAATGGGTTTGAACCAAAACATGTTAAGAAGTACTGGAGAGGCTGTGTCTGCCAATGAAGACACTGCTGACATTTCCAGCGGAGATGAAATTGTTTAGTGTTCATTACTATCCAAGGTTTCAGGCATCCATTCAGAGAGTCTTGGAATGTATCACACTCTAGATCAAGAGGGACTACTGTATGCAGAACAATTTATACTGTAGAGTACTATGAAATGTAAGGAAAACATTATTATAAGGTAGAATGCCTAGCTGCTAAATGACAACTGGGATATCACAACCATCCTATCTCCGTGCTAGATGCTGTGCATGTCAACATTTATTCCCAAGAATCTGTAGGTAGATAACAGAACATTAAATTCAGAACATAAAGATATCTTTGAGGAAGAATGTGGCATTCAAGAAAGCCCTTAAAGTCTACCTAACTCTGGAACATTTTTGTGGCCCAAAATATCTCCAGCCACAGAAGATTACTTTTCTAATTTGATCCGACTCTAATGCACAGCTCTAAATCAATCACAAGGGAAGTTACAGTCTTCCATCGGATCTCTGTTAGCTTCCTCTATGGCTAAGCTTCTCAGTTTTGAGTGTGCATAGGAGTCAACTGGAGAACTCGTGAAAACACAGACGCTCTGGCACCCTAGGTATGAGGCACACCTCAGATCTGCATTTCTAACAAGCTCCCATGCACAATGGAGCTGAAACTCCGGGGACCACAGTTTTTTCCCCGTCACCACTTTCCCCCACCCCACCCAGGACTACATCCTCAGCAGCACAGAGTAAAGGCTGTCATTCTTAAGTCAGTCTGCATGTGAGGATCACCAATGATATTTTTAATATCTTTAATTTCTGGGTTCCACTCCCCCAGCTATTCTGCGTCAGTTAGTCTGAGTCAGGCAATGGTATTTTTTTTTCCAAAGCTCCCTGGGTGATTCTAACATGCAGTGCAACTTTTGTGAACTTCTGCCCTGTGGCAGGTTGCCCACATCACTACAAAGGATAGGCAAATCCATGTCTGTCTCACGCTCCTTCTATTTTGAAAGGAAAGTATTTTAACATACGAATCTGTGATATTTTTTTCTGACTTTGCCACATTTTCTTTCTCCCATTCAAGGAGACAGCATGCTCTAGGTCCATTGCCTCAGATACAAGATATGACTTTCTCTGGCAAGATACGACAGAGAAAGAAGTTGAAATAGCCTGCAAGTCATTAGAATTCTAATTTCCCCAAACCTGAGTGTTTAGGAGAATTTAAGAGGAGGTAACAAGAAGGAAATTCAGGCAAGAGTGAGAGTGGCTAAAGAGAATGAGAATCTTCCAAGTTTAGGCAAGAAAGGAAGAGAAATCTGTGAAGAGGCGGGCAGGGGCTGGCCAGCTGAGAGGACACGCTTCCTTTTTCCTGGAAGTGCCACAGACTCCAGGGAGGCATCTCTGCTTTATGCATCCAGCTGGACCAGATCACAGGCGACAAAGCAAAGGATTCCTGCACCTCATGCTTCGCACAAAGCAGCAGAAGCTCTTGGGAACTGAAAGATGGTGGATGAACATGACAAGATGTCTTAGCCATAACCTAGTGCGTTAATTGCTAGTTTTCACACTTCTCCCCCACCCTCCCAGGACAAATGGTTAAGGCGCTAGAGTTCTGGCACAACTATGGGATGGAGGAAGAAACTTCAGAAAGAAGTGCTATTCCTAGCTGAATAGAGACACTCAGTCAAAAATGAGGTTGCAATACTAAAAAACTTTTTAAAGTTACATGTTTTCCACATCTGAGATTTTTGCCAGCTAAACTACTATGCTGTTCTGTCAACCAAGAAGTATCTTCTCTGGGTTTGTATGCATCTTGTCATCAAATGAATATATCATTGCCAGGGAATATGAGTCTAAATTGCAAGATTATATCTGAAGAAAACAGACCCAAGATGCCCCTGGCTGGGCATGCCATCCCCACACAGCTTCAAGACCAAGGTTACTTCTCAACAAGTCTGTCTCGTTCTGGAAAAGATTTCATTCAAAGGTTTGTACCCTCTACCGTTGGAGGAGAAAAATACTTTTATCCCAAGTTCATCAGATATTCTTTCCAGGAAAGAACATTTTTAATGGGCCAAAATTAATGTGTTTTTTCTGCTTTAGCTATTCAAACATCATTTCATTCTGTTTGTATACCTGTGGCAATTCTCTGATTACTCTTCTGATACAGCATTGGTAGAACACATTGTGTTAAAGCACTACTCATGCTAGCATATGGAATTATTTTTATCATACATTTAGCCTTACTTCATGCTTCGTGTTCTGTATCTAATTTCACTGAATTTAAGATATAACCTTAATTTTCCTCCAAATCATTTTGCATTACTTGCAAAAAAGTCAAAATGAGATTTACTGTTAAAAGAACTCATAAACTGAATAATTTTAGCGAAACCCAATCCTTTCAGGGCTATTTAATCACAGTGCATTTCTCGTATGACTCTCTGTAGGGAATTGCTCTGGCATGGAAACACAGAGAGACTGACCATCTCTGCCCACAATGAGTTTACAGTCCCGTGGTTTGGACATTATTGTAATTCAGGGTGGGGAAGGGGGATTGTGGAAGGTTTTTAAGAAGGAGACAGAGCAGTTTCAGGAAGACTAGCCTGGCTGTTGCGTTGGGAGATGAGAGTCTGCAGAGATGTGAGCCAGAAGGCTGAGTGGTGAGATGTGACCAGGAGGGGTTCACAGCAGGTGGCTTTACCTCATCTCCCATTAGATTGTTTTATTCCCATGTATTTCCTCACTTTGCCACTACAGGATTATGTGTTCCTAAACAAATACAGCTGTGTTTTCACTTAAGGTTCACAAGCATCATCCTTGCTAGTGCAGACAGTTCCCATTCACCCATTTTTACCTCCCTGTGGTTTTCCATTGTAGGGCTGCGGAATGCATGAACATGTGTATACGTATTAAATACTGTGAAACTGCTTTTCAAAGTGACTGTAACAATGCTTATTCTAACTAGTAATGTATAGTTTCTGTCCTGCCATATTTCTACCAATAATATTTTAGTCAAACACTTATGTTTGTCACTATAAATGGGACTCAATCACTTGTTCTTTCCTCGAGGTTTTTGTCTGGGGGAGGGGGAGTGGAGGGTAGGAAAATCACATTCTCCATATCTTTTCCATATCTTTTGCCCATTTTTATTGAGCTTTTCCTAATGTGTTAAGAATTATTAGTGTATTCTTCATACTTATGCTTTGATGATTAACACACAACAAATATTTTTCTCATCTTTGATTTTTATTTTCACATTGTTTATGGTATTTTATACAAAATTTTAAACTTTCATGTTTTCAAAACTCTCAGTCTTTTCATATCTGATTTATTCTCTTTGCATTTAGAAATGTTTTCTTAACCTGTTCTAATAGGCATCTTACTATATTTTTCCAGACTATATAAAGTTTTGCTTTTTATACTTCAATTGTGTATATTATATGCAGTATTGGTCTAACTTTGAAATATTTCCCTAGATGAGTAACAAACTGTCAGAACAAACTAGTTTTCTTAGCCCTCAGTTTTACATTAAAAAAATCTATTCTTAATAAGAGATTTTATTATAATATAGCATACAGTCAAACACCATAGCCAAAATTATACATCATATGGGCAGTTCACTTATTGGAATTAAACGACACACATTCAGTTTAAAATGGGAATGAGAGAAAAAGAGTAATTCTAATTTGTGCTGGATATTCTTCCCACTAGGCCAATCAGTACATTTCCTGAAACAAACATGAGGGGAAATGCTAATATCCTAGTTTCTTTCTAAGATCAATTTCCCTGTACTCATGGAGTGAGCATCTCGCTGCATTTAACTGTACGGAAATATATGTATTTTTCATACAATAAATCCTCCAGCCAAAGGCATCCTCCCATGTCCAACCAAAGCAGCAGAAAATTTTCCCCAGTGCTGGGCACATTTGGGGTGGACTATTGAATTCCAATGCTGCACCTTCTTAAAGTGTATTTAAGGGTAAGGTTTACATCTGGCTCTCCAACTTACAAGATGAATTTGAAGACTCATACAGTGACTTCAGAGCCGAATTCCTTTGTAGATTCAACAGCGACAATGAACAGAAACATGGCAATGTTCCTTGTTTGGATGAAAGTCTGTCTAGGAGAAGTCAGTTTTAAAGACACCTAAAGCTACTATGCAATGGGATGCAAACACCTGTAGAAAGGGAAGAGGCTAACTTAAATGAGCTCCTTTGTATTGTTCATGTCTAAGAGTCTACAAATCCTATGAAAAAGAGTATTGAAAAGACAACTGTCAATTATCCAATTGACATAAACAATTACAGATGAGTTGTACAGTATTTAGGCAATGAACATTAGCTTTTGGAGAGCTGCAAAGATCACTGACCTAGACAGAGCCTCTGTGGGAAAGGCTGAATTGTATCCTCCCTTTGTATTTTTGCCCACTCTCATGTTCCCTAGATGGTCATTCACACCCTCTGTCATGCACCAGAATCACCTGAAGGTGATTGTCGAGCCCCACTCGCAGATACTCTGGGGCAAAAAATGTCTGAGTTCCCACATAATTCTGGGAGCTTCAACTAAGTTCCCGGGTGCTACTGTGCTGCTGGCCTGAGGACCACATTGTAGGAGAACCACTGACTTAGGAAAAAAGTTCAAGTTTTCTTTGGCTCCAGACAAGCTCAGTTTCCACTCAATGTTAACAATGTCTGTTTCTGTACCCGAGGAGGTGAGAGGAAAGAGGAGGAAGCTGGCGTGATTTGCTGACTGTCACGTGGTAGGCATTTTCAGAGCACGCTGGAGCCTGAAAATATTCCAATTTCCCTCCTGTCAAGATCCTTCAATGCCCACTAAAAAATTATAATAAATTTCCTAGTTATTAACTGCTGAAACTCTCCTCTCTCTTCTCGCTTATAATTAATAGTTTAAGATGATGTTTATCAACCAGTAAGTGTTGACGCTTTTGCTTTCCCCATGGTTAAAATACAGAGACCAAAACCATTCTTTTGACAACTTAACATTTTGGCTCAGCAATTTTTGACATTTGTTTTGCATTTGGAAGCTGTAATATAATGTCTTTCCTGTGGCATGTCAGTGTTTCTGAGTTACCCTTGCCACAATGAATTTCCAGGTTTTGATGAATGATTTGCTCTTCAAATCAATTGTCTTCCTTCTTGTTTATTTTTCTCAGGATGGAAATGTCTCCCTATACAAAAATATAAACCACCAGAATTGATCACAGTCTGAAAAGGTCAGAGAGGAAACTGAAAAAAATGTTTAAGGACTCATCACACCATTCAGATTTTCCAGGACATCTTATGCATTCCTTTAAGAACTCAGAGTCAAATTATGTCTGGCTCATAATCTATTTTTATTATCTCGAAGGTTGTGGAAACACAGAAGTTGACACAAAAGAGCAAAGACTATGTTTCTTTGATAAAGTAATAACAAACCAAAAAATATGTATATCACCTGGCTGGTATGGTTGCTTGAAATTTCATTAAACAATAAACAGATAAAGCATTTCAAGTAAATTAATGAAAAGCTCTAGTCACTAAAATACAGAACATCAGTATGAAATTTTTAATGATGAGTTGATTAAAATTAGACAATTTAAAGTGGATTTATCTGACATCTATAGCTATAGGCTATTGCAAAAAAGGGTTTCTCCTCTCTTTTCTCCCAGCCTTAATTTTTTTCTGAATGTTCATTTGCTGTACATGATACAGAGTAAATGCTCAGTAACTGTTTGCAGTCGACGAGGCAAACAATCCCATTAAAAGTCCCTGAACATTGGTGAATATTGGTAAAAACTGAGTTTTCTAGATTAGAAACATTTTATTTTTACTTGAACCAAGTTTTGCCAAATAAGTCTATTCTAGCAGGCTTTTGGGCTCTGCCTGCTAAGAAATTTGGACTGAAAGTTGATTGTGTTTGTGTATTTTGCATTTTTTCTAGTAAAAAAATATATTTATTCGCTTAAGAAAGTTGATCACTTGTTTGCCCAAAGCTCTCCTGGGGGCTTACTGCCTTGTCACTGGATGCAAAGTAGTTACCTAACAACCACCTCGTTAGCAATACGCAAAGACCCCTGAGCATTTCCTCCAGTGCAGGAAAGCAACTTCCTAAAGGAAAACCCACATTCACAGCTTCTGCTCACTATATCAACCTAGCCAACTGTTTGGGGAAAAGCACGCTATCTCCATACATTAAAATTTATGCTGGGTGTCCCAGCTTTGAGAATGCAGGTGTTTACCTCATTCCCGGAGTTAGGACACAGACTCGACCTCACCTTCTGCTGGGCCTGACATCTCTCTGGAACAGTCTCTGCTGAGGAAAGAAAAGGCACTTGACAACCAGGTCCCAGGAGAAAACTTTACAAGCAATCTTCCTATTTTTAGGAAGTTTTCAGGAGTACCTACTACCTCCAAGTCCTATTTCTTTTACTGAGGTGTTATAATGTAAATTTCTCATCACAATAAATGTTATATTTTAACCTTATTTTCTCTGAAATGATCAGTCCTCTAAGCACTTCCCATCTTCATATAATGCCTTCAGAATGACAAATATCTCCTAGTTTCATTGAAGATGAGCTATTTCTGTCAGCATTCTCCCTTTTGGATTTGAGTGATTTTTTTTTTCAAGAAGGTTGTGGAAATGTTTTTCTTTAGCATCCTGAAATCAAAAGTCCTGGAAATTTAAATGAAGTAAACATGGGAATTTTGTCCTCTACCTTTGGAAAGTATTCCACTTAAGAAATAGTTCTCATGATGCATTTGAACTATTATTTCATTTACAGAAACTTCTGGTTAAAATGAACTATTACTGATTCTATAAATTAAAAAATTTCTACTCATGCTTGCCCTTTAAGAATGTTCTCATTTGAATGCACCTGTCATTCCATGCCACCTTCATATTAACTGTCACGCTCACCCTCAAATCTAGCACCAGAACCAACTAGATCTATTGGCCCATTAAAAACAAAGCAAACAAAACAAAACCTCCCAAAGCTTCCACCACTGTGTGTAGAAAGTGAGGGAGTAAAGATGGAAATCACAAAAAGGAAAGAGAGACAATGGTAAATCTCAGCACATTATCAAAACCATATACTTCAAGCAATATGAAATTCCAGCATCTAAAGCTTGAAAAATTTAATGGTTTGGGGAAAAAAGAAAATTGAGTTTAGTTCTGTAGTTAGAATGAAAAGATGGTCAGGCAAAATGTCTCTCTGGGTGAAACAGATTTTGCTCTACTCTGATCTGTGAAGAAATCCAGAGATTGGTGGGCAAAACCGACTTGTGACGAGCAATGGTGAAATAAGAGTCCTCTCTTTTTGGTATTGGGGTTCTAAACTTGTTTATGGCTAACTTTAATTACGACAGTTCAAGAGCCTGGAACTGATGAACAAAAAGCCGAGCCTAGGACAGGAAACACATCCCCAAATTCCCTACAGACTATTGTTTTATTGAGCATCCTATGAAAATATACCTGAATGATCTCTAAGAACTAGGTTTTATCTCCCTCTGCAAGATGGCTATTAATCTGCGGCCCTAAGTAGATATTGTTATTTTCACCATTTATGACTTGAGACAAAAATGTAACACAGGCGTAGCCTGGAAATCTGAAGAAAAAAACTAAATGACTGAGTGAAATGTTGCTGCCTTAGACAAGCTCATCTGCTCATCAAAGCAAAAAAAAAAAAAAGAAAAAAGGCATAATTCCACATGCCTGGGATGCCTTCAGACGGAAGAAAGGAAAAGTATCTGAAAGAAATTGCCGACATTCTGACTGCTGGAAGCAGACGCCTTGCCGAACGAGATTTCTCCTGAGAGCAGGATGCCCTGCCTGTGCCTGCCAGTCTAAAACATAATGGAAAGAAAACTCTCTGATTCTTCATGACTTTTACATCCAAAGATCAATTTAGTAGAAAATGAAGAGTTTCCATTCATATAACTCACCTTTGTAGTAAAAAGGATTAAAAGAAAAAGAAAGTTCGAAACTTGAGGAGCCATCATCATTTTGTGTCGTAGTGAGCCTCCAGGAAGTCACTCCTCACTTGCAGGTCAGAGTTCCTTTCTCTCCCGTTAAAAGCTGACTTCCCCTGGCCAAGAGAGTTCAGTTGGTTAGAGCATCATCCCACTACATCAAGTGTGCAGGTTCAATCCCCGGTAGGGCACGTACAAGAGCAGCCAATGAATGCATAAATAAATGGAATAACAAACTGATGCTTCTCTTTCTCCCTTATTCTCTCTCTCTCCAAAATCAATCAAATTAAAAAAAAATAGCTGAAGTTAGTAAACAGTTTAATTGAATATAAGACCTGAATTTCAGTTACAGGCAGAAGAAATGGCATATCTCCTAACAGCTTATAAAGTTGGGGAAAGCAAAATAAATATCTGTAACTTTTTAGATGTACCCATGCAAAAAAAATCATTCAAGTTACCATCCATTTTCACATGGTATCTGTTTATTCTTGTGATCTTCTCATCACTCTTTTGTTGTACGCCCTCACTGGATCTTCACCAAGTTTCGGTACGAAAGAGCATGGCCTAGGTTACAATGTCTATCTTGAGGTCCTCAAGCATTACTGAATCAATCACAATGTAATAATAAACCGCAGCTATCAGGAGAAGGGACTGATGAATGTTGATAATTTCCTATCAGTTATGAAGATAACGTATCTCAAGAAATAACACTGGGCCTACTGTGTATATGTGTCTGTACTTAGCCTCAATTCAATGGGACCTATTGCATATCTCATATTGGTACCTCACTTAGGGCTCCCCTCAGAGCCTCCCTGTTGTTTTGGGTACACGTCTCAACCTCTCCGGCAGACCACACCCTCCCAGGGAGAATCCTCACCTGGTTTTTCTTGGTGGCTGCCAATTCTCCAGCATGGTGTCCCCCCCAGCATCATCCACTCAGCAGTGTTTGGGGGGGAAATGCATGAGTGGCTCTCATCTAAGGTCTTTCATGTGCAAAGTCGCTTTTCTAAAAATATTCTTTTTCAAATCCATTCCCAGAAAAAACATGCATGTGAAGTGCCTTTGGTTACCTTGGCTGATGCATAAGAAGGGTTTGCATTAATGTTAATTTTTTAAAAAAAAGATGTTATTTATTTATTTTTAGAGAGAAGGAGGGGAGGGAGAGAAAGGGGAAAAATATCAATGTGTGGTTGTTTCCCATGCACCCCCCACCAGGGACCTGGCCCACAACCTAGGCACATGCCCTGACTGGGAATCAAACCAGCAACCCTTTGGTTAGAAGGCTGGTGCTCAATTCACTGAGCCATACCAGCCATGGCTTAATGTTACTTTTTAATGATCATACCCAGTAATATGATTGATCCTTGAATGAACTTGGAGGGAGGTGGTAATAATGGTCAGCAACGCATGGTTCTTTACAGAAGAGAAAGCCTCCAGTCGCATCACCCCATTGGATCATCAGAAAATCCCACATGCCCACAGAGTGGTTTCTGTAATTCATGACAACTGGAGAAGCCAGGGATTTGTCCCAGATCACACAGAAGGTAAGTGCAGGCACTGGGGGACTAGTATTCTGGTCTTTCTGATCCCAGTAGCCCATGTTGAACACAGGTCAGTCCCCAATTTACAAATGCCTATTTTATAAAGCCTTCCTCAATCTAAAACAAAACGAACAAAATAACAAACACCCACTCTACAAAAGAAATCATCTGTCCATGTGACCACAGACTATAGGAAAGTCTCAACCCACTGCACTTCTCATTCCACGGTTCCTGTCGTTGTCGAGGACAGAAAGCATGTATTTTCTCAAACTCCTTCCCATGTGCTGCAGTAAAATCCTAACCCCAAATAAAACTCAAAACAGACTGCATGCTTTCCAGATAAAATGAGAGAAATTGAGAAAGTTGGCCATGGCCCCCAAACATACTTCTTTAAAGACTATCAGACCGAGATAGATGGAAGAGTAAATTCTCTCAAACCTTTATTCAATAACTCATTTCTATGGTGTTTAAACTTTTCCAAAGCATTGAGAAAGACAAATCACTCTTATAAGTGATCATTGTAAGGTTCTATATAGATTACTGTAACTGAGAATCAAGCAGTATGCTAAAACACTAACACAGCATGACCCAGAGAGTTTTATTCTGATTTAACTAAGGAGACCATATAATTTATTTTCCAAAGTAGAATCTTTTTGACAGTAAAAAAGGATGCTGGTCATAATTACTCTCTCATACCCAACAGTCAATACATAAAATTGCTATTGACTTCAAATTCAAAATATCTACAGGATTCAATCACTTCTCTCCATATAATCTGATTTCATCTCTGCCTGAGTCATATGAACCTCTTCCCTGTTTGTTGCAATAGTCCCTAACTGGTCTCCCTGCCTCTACTGCTGCTGCTTAGAGCTGCTATGGTCTTCCGAATAGGACAACTAGAAGAATCCGTTGAAGATGCACATCATACTAACAGTTCTTGCACTCAGTCAGAACTTTCTGATGTCTTCTTACATCACTCAAGTAAAAGTCAAAGCCCTTTTGGTAGATAAGGTTCAGGATGACGTAACCCTCTCTTCCCCGGTTCCTACCTCACCTGTCTCCCTCTAGCTAAGCCCACTTTATCAGCACAAATGTCCTTGCTGTTCTTTGAATGAAAAAATTAATTCTCAGCCCTGGCTGGCATAGCTCAGTGGATTGAGTGCGGGCTGCGAACCAAAGTGTCGCAGGTTCGATTCCCAGTCAGGGTACATGCCTGGGTTGCAGGGCACGGCTCCCAGCAACAGCACATTAATGTTTCTCTCTCTCTCTTTCTCCCTCCCTTCCCTCTCTAGAAATAAATAAATAAAATCTTTAAAAATAAAAGAAAAAATTAATTCTCTACCTTTGGACCTTACCCTGGCTCTTTTCTCTGCCTGCAGTGTTTTGCCCAGAGATGTCAGCCCAGCTGACCTCCTTCAAGACTTCATTGAACATCACCTTCAAACCAGGCCTGCCATCAACCCTCTTTAAATGGAAACCACTCACTCCCACCATGCTATCCCCACTCAAAATGTCTTATCCATGTAGTTTTTCCTATTGTACTTACAACAATCAAACACAGTATCTAGTCAGGTACTATATTTACTTATTTTATTTTCCCTCTCCATTTACCAGAATGTAAGTGACATAAGAGCCAGATTTCTTTCTCTTTTGTTCTCTTTTCCTCTTTGTCCTTTTCTTTTTTTGCTCATATTAAATGGTTAGTAATATTGTTGAATTAATGAATGAGTTAAACATTTTCTCTTGACATTTTTCTATAATTTCAGTTTGACTCTTTGTATATATCCTAGTTCTCTTGAATCTAGTATTCACAATTTTCTAACAGCCTGGATTTGCACTTCCTGTGGGTATATTTGTATTATTGATTATTTTAGATATCCCTCTTCTTCCTCCATCTGCCTTATTATTTTGTACTGACTGCCTGGATTTGTTATGAACAATTTGCCCAAGTAATTTGGAGCACTGGATGATGTCACCTCCCTCCAGAGAGGATTTACTTGTGCCTTTGGCAGCCAGGTGGGTGAGAGGCAGGTCACTTCCATGCGTTCAGGAGCTGAACTCATTCAGAGCCGTGTTTCGGCCTTTATGAGAGCGGCTGTCCTCGGCATCGCCATCACTCAGAGGTACAGCCCTTCAGAGGTCGCAACTGCAAGACGGTGGCATATTTCAGGGCCCTTCCTTCTTGTCAGGTCTTTAACCAGGAGACCACCAACAGCTCTGTTCAGCTATTCAGCCTCTCCACCACTCCGCTGGGAAGAAGTTTGAGGCTATGACTAGTTGTCACACTGGAAGTAGGCGTCCCACTATGTAAGGGCCGTTATAATAAGCCCTTGCATATAAACATCTTGCATAAGCTCTAAATAATGCCTGATTAGATGTGGGTTCAGCTGTTTTCACCAAATGTGTTTCTTTCCTTCATAAAGCCACAAATTTAAATCCTTTATTTCCCTAAACACTTAGTGAAGATATCTGGGTTTTTTTAAAGATTTTATTTATTTATTTTTAGACAGGGAAGGGAGGGAGATAGAGAGAGAGAGAAACATCAATGTGCGGTTGCTGGGGGTCATGGCCTGCAACCCAGGCATGTACCCTGACTGGGAATTGAACCTGCGACACTTTGGTTCGCAGCCCGTGCTCAATCCACTGAGCTATGCCAACCAGGGCTGTGAAGGTATCTGTTTTATATAACAACAACTTACTTAACTACAATGCTAAAATTATTTTTCCCAGATTGGTAAAATACACAAGCATCATTGCTTACAAAAGTTTTGTTAAAACTGACACAGGAATCTTTATGTCTGAATGTGACATACACTGTATTCATAATGAAAGACTATGTAACATAGCTCAGCATTTCTAATGTGCTTTCTCTACCCCTTCCCCCTAAAAAGTTTATGTTCAAATACATTTGTGGATTCCTGCATACATGTCCCCAGCTTGGGGACCTGGGATGTTTTAGCAATTTAAAACTTCTAATGTGTTATACCATAAAGACTTATTTTTTTTAAGCCACGGGTTTTCCTACTTTATTAGACAAGATAACTTTACTTTTTTTTTCCTGTTGACTTCTCAAAGAAGTGGTTTTCTACGGGACACACTTGAAGTATTTCTGCTGTGGAGGAAAAAATAATATGACACTGAGCCTCTACCTTCCAGTGATTTTTTTCAGCAGGTGGAGCGAAAAATATGTTCATATTGAGTTTAACTGGAATATACAATTAAAGTCACTTTCCAAGAAATCAACACAAAACAAGTCACAAGACGTCGTGAGTAAGGGTAAAACTGATTACTCCGTTCTCTGTGATTAAGTGGGCCGTGGCACCACAGGACCAAAACCTGTGCCCTAGTTTAATTTAATTAGCATTATGAATTTGCAACAATGAATGCAGGCTTTGAAGTCAAAACTATAGAAGACTAAGCCTTGAAAACTCCAGCCCTGAAACAATGTTATTTGCCAACCAAGTAAAAAGGTCACCATATTTTCTTACTTACTAACTTAGAAAGTTTAGGGGTACTTTCTGCAAATCTAATGCAATAAAAATGAAAGCCATTGAGATAACCTTGCTTCTCTGGGTAACAAACCCTGGACATTACAGGGTATCCCAAAATAACACACAATGGGATATTTCTCAACCCTGTTTTTAATTTTAATTTTTTTTATGTTTATTGAATTTATGGGGGTGACATTGGTTAATAAAATTATATAGGTCTCATTAACTTTTTAGAGCCTCCTGATTTGGTGGCGTGGCTGCAATCAGTTCTAAATGGTGTATGAAATGGAAAAGAAAATGCAGCCTGTCCTTCCTTCCTCCCGGGCAATAGGCAGAAGCATCTTTTGGGGGGGGACAGGGGGAGAATAGGTAGGAGAAGGGTGTGTATTTAGCCAAATTATTGTCAGGATTGTCACCTTCTTCTACATAAAACCTTACAAGTAACCCAGCAGAGCCACACACACAAAATGAAGACGTCAGAATTCATCGCGAGCACAGCATGTTTCACCTACTCTGACCCGCTCCTTTCAGCTTTTACTGCCTGCGGTGCTGCAGGGTTCTCCCTCTCTCTGGCCTCTCTTCACGCCCATCCTTCTGCCAATAACTGAGACAGAATGACAACGAGCTTCCATGGGGGAATCGACACAGTGGCATCATAAGCTCTCTCTCACACTACTTAAATTCAAGGCAAGACCCCCTGCCATGGTATTTCTGATGTTAGAAATGTCGTTGTTATTCGTCTTCCGTGATACAAAAATGTATTTTGCTTTTCCCTGTGTGCAGCCGTTAGCGAATCATAGGACTCTGCGAGACTGAAGGTTCGTCAGAACACTTCTGGACTCAAGCAACAGAATATGCAACGAGAAGCAGGTGTAGACACACGCTAGTAATAAGGAGTCTGCAGACAAGCAGGTCAGGGAGGGCTGGGTGGCGCCGCGGTCTCAGCTGTTGAGGCTCCACATCAGCTTCTGTGGTCTTAACTCTCGTCGTCGCCAGGGCTGCAGTAGCTCAGTAACACCTTCACAGGAGAAAAAGCAGTGCGGGAGGGGCGGGGGGCAGCGGCTCCCTTTCCATGAATAAATAGTCTTTGTCAGGGAAAAGTAAAGGTTTCCTAGGCGTCTGCTGTAACTTCTGTCTCACTGTCCAGCATTGTGGGACCTTCCTGTGCCCCAGCTGGAAGGAAGATCAGGGAAACAAGCATCTAGTGTTTTTAATTTTTAGCCTCCGTAATGCTAGATGGACACCGACAGCAAAGAGAACAGAGGGCGGGCTGTCAGATCTCTAACAGCATTTACCATAGAAAAGGCACAAGGAAGTGCTTGTTTTTGCTGTTGTTTTGCTTTGTTTTTTTTTTAATGTGGACTATTAGTCCTGCTTGGGCAACCTTGCATTGTTCAATTTTACTTTAATGGATCTATTCTTGTTTGAGGTCCATTATAGTAAGAAAATGTTCTTGATTTTAAAAGATATATTTTGTTTATTTTATATATATATATATATATAAAGATATATGTATGTATATAAAGAAGATATATATGTATATATAAAGAAGATACATATGTATATATAAAGAAGGTATATAGTATGTATATGTATATAGAAGATATATGTAGATATATGTACATATACCTTTTATATATATACACACACACACACACATATATATCTTCAATATTGTTCTTCTTGAATGAATTTTTGGTTAGTTTTCAACCCCAACATAGCATAAATGAGTAAAAGTTAAAATACAAAGTTCTCTGAAGGTCAAACCAACAAATTGCTTGAAGTTTAAGGATGAGCCACTGGTTGTGGAATCAGAGGTGTGAATCAGACTCTCATGAGTCTTACTGAAATGTTATCCCAAATGTCTAAATCATCACGTCTATATTTTTTGTTCTTGTCGACGAAACCCAACACTTGGGCAGAATGTCAGAGTGCCCATAACCACCTACATTTAGAAACAGTGATAACAATCATTAGTTATAATAACTCAGGGTATCTGTATGTGCTACTTTAGGAACAAGAAAACCCTCAGCTACATTTAGAAAGAGCATTGATGGCACAATCTCATTAGCTTTAGAGAAATAATTTCATAAAAGCATCTCACAGTGCATCCCCTATCCTTCTGTTGCTTGTCCATATTACTGGACACCACACAGACTGTCACCCTCCTTTGTGCCTGAACCCAGGGAAAATCAACTAATAGTGAAAACCAGAAGTTATTTCCAAAGCAAAATGTTGGTGGGGGTGGGAGCCTCATCTTTGATTTTTTTTTCTGTGTACCTCTTCTTTCAGTTGTCCAATAAGAAGTCATTGCGTTCCTGCAGTGTGCCAATGGATTATCTCAATTGTTTCATAAAACGTAGCAAACAAAACCTGGGAGAAGTTCACCAAAGGTCATAGAGCTAATAACGGTTGGAGATTCAAAGCCAGGGCACATAATACTAAACCCAACATTCTTTTTGCTATGCCAGAGTCGGCTTTCTTTACAAGGGCTAGCGTGTAATCTGTATGCCCACACTGGGGGAAAAGTAACCGATTTTGATTATCCCACATGTTTAATTAATGTAAACAGGCAATTCACAGAATTCAAGGTAAATGTTCAAAAGCACTCATTTTCAGCGACAACAACACACTTCTGTTCACTACATGAATACTCCCTACATTATACAGGGTGGGGCGAAATCAGGTTGACAGTTGTTCCTATGCAAAACAATAAAATAATTAATAAGTAGTAATATAAGAATAAACTGGTGGATTGGGCGTGGGCTGTGAACCAAAGTGTTGCAGGTTCGATTCCCAGCCAGGGTACATGCCTGGGTTGCAGGCTATAACCCCCAGCAACCGCACATTGATGTTTCTTTCTCTCTCTCTCTAAAAATAAATAAATAAAATCTAAACAAAAAAGTATGTAAAAAAAAAGAATAAACTGTTTTTTGAATGCTCACAACGGTAGGCCTACTTTTGCCCCACCCTGTGTGCTTGATGATACTGTTTTTGAAAACCAGCTACAGGAATCCAGAAAACAGAGTAGACCCTCTTTGATTTGTAATTTTAGTTATGTGAGTACATGCCATATAATATACATATGGAGAAATAATTAAAATATTAACATTGCCTCCTGATCTGTTAGAATGAAACTGGTAGCCAATCCTCTTCAAGTTTCTACATTAATCAGTGTAATACATTTAATTAAATTTAATTGTTTTCCTCAATTTTGTGCGATGGATAATTTAAATATTCATTTAAATGTTAACGTTAGGGAAAATCCTTTATACAGTAATTCAATTTTATTCTGCCTTAATTTTATAAAATCCGGGATATTTGTTTTCTTACAAAGTATGATGAAACATCATGATTATGAGGTAAAAATGAATATAAATTTCTGCTGTGGTCTCCAAACAATTTTGCAAAGTGATTCCAAAGAGTCAAATATACTGTTTGCGTGTTAGTTTCAGCAAATGGAGCTTGAAATGCAGAGACGGTGGCAGTCTAGCTGCAAAACTCTGTCTTCATTCAAAAGAGGAAATGATTACCTTCTGGTCTTTTCATTAGTTATCAGCAAGTTGCCACAATTAGATTAGGAATGGATGAAGACCTTATTTTCCGTTTCAGTCTGTGTTACATTATCTGTGCAGCGCATATAGTGTATTTAATAGAGGTTTAGGAAAAAAGGTTAAATAGATTTATAAGTCTGATGGGCTCAGTAAGGAGCAGTGCCACAGCTGCCTGGTCAGACTGAAAATAAATGTGTGAGCATTAAAACGCAAACTGTATCCGGTGTCAAGCAGAACTATCGCCAGGCCTTCCTCAGAGAGGCGCGGGGCTGGTCTTTTCACAGCTGCCTCCAGGATGCCTAAGAAAAAAGGAAACATGTTGTTCCTAGAATATGCCCAGTTCTAAGAATCGCATGTTGAGTCAAGTGGTTCTTTCTCCATTAGCAAAGAGAACTCACTGGTTTAATATTGGGCCAAAGAGGCCTAGATTCAAATTCTTTGCTAAAAGCTAGTCATTATTATTCATTGCAATTATGATCACATGAAGTATGTGCAGTATCACAAATGCATCAATGACACCATCAAGCTTTCATGTACTTGTGCCCTTTGTCATGTGACTTTGCCCTTTCTCCCACCAATAAGCGGCGTGTTTCCCTGTCCCTGGATTTCAGGTGGCCCTGTGACTAGTATGGATAAAAAGATGCTAACAGATGACTCAAACTGAGATTTTTCAAAAGTCCTCACATCCTTCCACTGTTCTTTACACCTTTGTCTCT
Source organism: Phyllostomus hastatus (assembly GCF_019186645.2). Taxonomy (NCBI): domain Eukaryota; kingdom Metazoa; phylum Chordata; class Mammalia; order Chiroptera; family Phyllostomidae; genus Phyllostomus; species Phyllostomus hastatus. The sequence continues at coordinate 23,028,977 of NW_025333737.1, read as the reverse complement.
GTCATGAGAACACGACCAAGACGGCCTGCTGGCAGATGACAAATGCAAGACTCAGTGACTCCTGCTGCCCCAGCCAACAGGCAAGCAAACCTCAGACACAGGTATGATCCCAGCTGTGGCCAGAAGCACCGCCCAGCAAGCTCAGCCTCCATCACCAGCCTGCACACTTGTGAGCTGAACAAATCACATTGTTTTAAGTCGTTATGTTTGGGGATGGTTGGTTACACAGGACTGTCGTGGCAGCAGGTCACTCGTATGCTATAATAAGCACCATTACATTCTCAGAGGTCATAATAGGGATTATTAAAACCATATCCTCAGTGCCTTCTTGGCTGGTGGGGGAGGAGAAAGAGAGAAAGAGAAAAATAGGGGAAATTTTTGTTCTATATAACAGAAGTGCTAGTATTTACTCTTCTGTTTTGGATGCATGTAGAATGAGAATGGCTCTGCTGGGCCTTCTCTTTGCAATTCAGGACAATGGGAACTGCTAGCTGCCTGTGCTAAGACTGCATGAGAGAGGGAGGCTCAGGGCTTAGAAAAGAGCCAGCGGTTGAGGGGGGAAGCAAGAGAAAGGTATACTGCATCTGACACAACAACCTTACAGGTACATTTGGGTATTTCCTCTTCAATGAGAAAGTTGAACCAAACATATGGTTTTTCCAGTAGGGTTGCCAGAGTTTTAGCAAATAAAAATACAGGGTGCCCCATTAAATTAGAATTTCAGATACACGACAAATAACATTTTGTTATAAGTACGTCCCTTACACCAGCTATGCTGTGTATCTTTCAAGCATGGAGACTTCCGGTGAAAGATTTCAGGAAATGGAGAAATTAATTAGTTTTAAATAGAGCTTTACCTATCGCTTGTTTATTTTCTGTTAAGTGGCCTAAGGACTAATGTCCAAAAGTACCTTCTTGGGCATGTTCTTCAGACAAAGTGATCTACTGTTACAGTAGGGGAAGGTAGAACCCAATGCAGAATGTGGGTCCGGTAGAAACACCTATGTTTTACCACTCCTCATCCACTGATGACTCATAAATTCACCCATAAACACAGTGACAAATCAGATGCCTGGAAACTCTGACTCCCCTTATCTGTGGGCTACTCACTAACAACTGATTTGGCTTCACACATAGTCTATCCTGAAATGACTACAATGCTTTTTTCAAAATAATATTGCCTTTCTATGCTCATAATTATTAAATATGATCATTGAAAAAAATGTGAAAAAAAATTTCATTGAAAAGAAAAAAATATATAGACAAACACCTATGCCCTGAGAAACATGTTTTAACATTCAGGTAAACTCCTTTAACATATCTATATATACAGATAAGTATTTAGATGTATGTGTGATGTTCTCCTCCCCCACAGAAATAGAATTATCGTATACACATTACTAGGTAATCTTTTAGTCTTAATATAGTATGGACTATTTCACTGTCAATAAATATATCTATTTACGTCCTGTTTTTAATGGAGGCAGTCACTGAGTCAGCATTATTTGTTGAGTTGCTACTACATGCAAGACATTTGGTATTACTTTGCCTGCATACCCCATGATATATTGACACAATTTGCTGTTGTCAGGCATTTTATGTTGTTTATATAATTACCCACTATTATACTTGAACTTACAGTGAGTATGCTTATAAACATACTACCCAGCTGTAGAGACACAGAAGAGTCAACATCTTTAGAGTTCCTCTGACTGTACCAGGGCAAGCTGCACGCACAGTTCCCATTTTTATGTCTATTATTAGATATTCCATCGATAGTCTATAAAAAGACTAATCAATCAGTGAATCGTTCGGTTCTCTCCTTTTCATTGTTCTTGTCACCTTTTTCTACCTCTAGCATATTTACAGGTGCAATTACACTCCCATGAGAAAGCGAGCAAGGAGGAGGGAGAAAAAGTCAATAAAACCAGTCTCAGGGGTGGTATTCATGCCAGCATTCAGGCATGTACATATATGTTTTATTCACTCTGTATTTACTGCCAGGAAGCACCCCACTGTGTCTCTTAGTCTGAGACTCAGGCTGAAGGCAGAGCTGCAGCCTGGGACCCAGCACCTCATGCCGGGTGTCAGAGGCTCGAGAGGGCTCGCAGAAATTGGCCGGCCCTCGGAAAGCCTCAGCCAGGAATTGACACGTTGTCACTTCCATCCACGTTGTACTGGCCAAAGTAAGTCACTTGGGAAGCCCCGCGTCAGGAGGGTGAGAAACACATCGTTCTACAGAGGGGAGGAAGTGTGGGTGAGTAGTTGCCGAACTTAATGTAACCAGTCGTACTCATTATCAGCTGTGCAAATTAAAAAGTAAAGTCGAAAACGGGCCAGCTAATCACATACACTGCAAATTAGTCCAGACATCAAAGTGCTGCTTCAAGCGGGCTAAACCAAACTTGCTGAGGCATGTCATTAAACGTGGTAGAGAGCATGCTTCTGGCTTCTGCCAGGACTGGAACCTCTTTTTTTCTTTTTTCAGGTACATGATGGGATTTTCTGGCTTAAACCACTGCTATGAGCCATGTTCTATGATTTCCATTTTCTATTATAAAGTATATAGAACATCTAAAGTCTTTTGAATGCACTGTCCTTCTAGATCATTGTTGCTTCCTTTCTCATAGATGTCCCACCTACATCTGACTCAGTAAGTCATTTTTTCCCTAATTCATTAAAATGTTCTTAAAAATCTTTTATCTATTAATTTTAAAGAGAGAGAAAGGCGTGTGAAAGGGAGAGTGAGAAGGACCAATTTGTTTTCCACGTATTTATACATTCATTGACCATTTCTCGTATGTGCCCCGACTAGGGATAGAACCCGCAACCTTGGCATATTGGGACAATGCTCTAACCAGCTGAGCTACTGGGCCGTAATTCATTTGCGATGACTTTCTAAAGCACTCAGCTGTTCTAGAAGAAATGCTTTGTGCTATAGTTGTATGTAATTAATTTACACAATCACATTTTGACTCTAATGACAAGTATTGACAAAGTTAAATGGTTTGAGAACAAACACAACTGACTCATAGTAACTGAGGGGCTCAACTGGACAGAGAAGAAGTGTTACCACCACACGCCCTAGTGTTCAGTTCCCTTCCCCATTGATGAATCACTCAATTTTATAATGGAAATGGAGGGGGTCAATTGGGTGAGTCTATTAAGTGGAGAATGTCTCCTGTTGATTCAATTTTAATATCTTTGATTACTAAAGGAATCAAATATTTTTAAATTATGAATTAGCCATATACATTTTCCCAAGGAATTCCTTGTTTTATTTATAAGCATAAAATCCTATTTTTCAAAATTAAGTAATTCAGAGCAAAATGATAGATCAATCCAAGGGAATGAATTTAAAGAGCTTCAAAGGAAATAAATGTACTGAAAAGAACACATTCACAATTCAACCATTATCAACATACTATTAACAAAAGAGTATGTTTTGTGCCTAAATATGTATTCAAATTGAGTGGCATTTTGATGTAGTAGACGTCCTGATTTGCATATACAGTTGGGATTTAATAATAAGGTTTTTATGTCAGCAAGCTTCTGCTCATTCCAATGAACATTAATGTATATTAGACGTTTGATAAAGAAAAGAATGCTACTCATCAACTAGAAAGTTCCATAGAGAAACCCCCAACCAACTCCCTCTGCTGCGTGGCTTTTTCCATCCACCTTAAAAAGTTATTCTTTCCTTTTTTTTTTTTTTTTGAAAGATCAATTGTTAGAATCAAGGCTTCTTTCATTTTACCAGAGCTGTGTCAAAAGTAAAGGTCAAGAGTAGGTTTGGAAATCTGCTTGAATCAAGAATCCATAGGTAAGGCTATTCTGACAGGCAGTGTCTGTTCCTCCCCGAAGAGAGGCAAGGAACAGAAGTGGAATGCCCGCCAAGTTCGGTTACTTTATCCAAGCTCTATCTGACTTTTCTTAATGATAGGCAGTAAAATTAAGCTTCCAGTTCTAAAGAATTTTCTCTGGGGTAGAAACTGGAAAAGAAGAGCTGGAGCGTCAAGCTATTTACGATGATCAGATTTGATAGGCTCAGGGCAGCCTGAATTCATTTCCATCTCACCTCTCCTAGATTATCACGCATACTGCATTTCCAAAAGCTGAGACACTAGCGGCCCTTGTATTCAACTAGGAACAACTAGATCGGGGTTCAGAAAGAAAATACAAGTTCTGCAGTTTCAATGTGGGTAGCACATCTTTACATAGAGCAGAAAAGGTGGTGAATAAGAGGCCTAATTGAGAAATGCAATTTTTGTTGCTGGAGAACTTAAAAAAACAGACTGTCTTTCTTCCTTGTATTTATCACAGACAATTGCACCCGGTGAATGAAAGGAAATTAAGTTAAGGAGGGGAAAAATCGCATCCAAGGAAAGCTTAGGAAGCAATTTCTACCCATGAAGTAATTAAGGAGTGAAATGAGTTCCTACATTAGCTCTTGACACAGTCATGTTAATGAGAAGACCTCTTGGGAAACGTATTACAAGTAATCTGCCCAGTGGTCAAGCAATAGCTGATTTTGAAGCAATGGAAATGCAGCCCCTTATAGGCATGGTGTCTTCTTGCTCAACAAAATATTAAACAAGGTCATTTCTTCCATTTTAATGACTGCTACCATTCCCGAAGAAAACAGAGGAGGGATATCAAGGAATTTAATTACTCTGGTGATCTTTGTTTTTCCTTTAATTACAAAGCACTTAGAGGAAAGCATGTGTGTTATATTAAAAAATAATTAAACAAAGACACATGTAAAAAAAGATAAGCCCTGGCCAATGTGGCTCAGTTGGTTGGAGCATTTGTCTCAGAGACCAAAGGGTCATGGGTTCAATTCCCGGTCAGGGCATAGACTCGGGTTGCGAGGAGTGTATGATCCCTGGTTTAGCCACATACGAAAAGGCAGCCAGTCGGCATCTCTGTCTCTCTCTCACCCTTCCTCTCTCTAAAAGCAATGAAAAAATGTCCTCAGGTGAGAATAAAAAGAAAATGAAAAAAGAACGAGAAGGATTCCAAAACATGCCCATGCTTGGGTGTACCCCACTCATCCCCCTCGGCGACAACCACTGTTTTCTCTCTGCATCCAGTTCTGTGATTCTCTTGAAACTGAGAGTGCTTCCTTGTTAGAGAAGTCACACTCCTCCTCCCTTCCTTCCGGTGCACTTCTTGAGAAACCCCCCTGGATGCTTCAGGAAAGCCAGCCATCAGGGCTAAGGGATTTCTTGACCCAACTTCCAGACCGATGTTGAAATAACAGCATTTAAAAGAGAGAGGCTTTTCCTCTCGGCATCCTCCATGGAAACTTAATGGCATGTGACTTTGTTATCGCCGCATTGCAATAAAAATCAAATCAGTGTCCAGTGTTGTTTAGCAGTAAAGAAATTTCAAGCAATAATCCTTTGCCATAAAAATTACTTTTCTTTCTCTTTGTCTTCTTTCATTTGTGTTAATTACGTCTGCCCCAATTGTCTGGTTGGCATCTACTCGCATTCCAGAAGAAATCTCTTTATGTCCAGAATATTTTGAGTTTTTCTGCAACTTATCTGCCAGCCATCATCTCTTCAGAGAGTTAGTTCTGAAGGCTGTGAAAAGATTACGCTGTAGGTGAGTTACTTAGCTCCCTAATGTCATCATGGGCACTCTCTGTCCAACCTAATCTCCAGGACAGTGTCTCTCAAACTGAGCTCTTCGGATTCTTGGGTGTCCAAACACATATTCTATGGGTTGGAAAAATCTTTATAAGAATTGAGTGTACGTTCACTTTGATGATTATCTTTTAAAATATTAAATATAAGCATTGTCTTGATTGTTTAGATAAAAAATTCATAATTAAGTACAGATCCATGAAGTATGTCTCCATGCTTTCTTTTCTATGTATGATCAGCCTAAGGGAGCAGGGTCTAGCTTGGCCTAGACTGAGTAGAAAAGCATGTGGTTGATGTTAAAAAGTCTTATAAGCTAGTGCCAAAATGGCAATAATCATCCTGCCTTCATCTTTGTTCTTTCTTTCTTATTTATTTATTCTTAGAGAGAGGGCAAGGGAAGGAGAAAGAGGGGAAGAGAAACATCAATGTGTGGTTGTCTCTCAGATGCCCCCTACTGGGGACCTGGCACGCAACCCAGGCATGTGCCTTGACAGGGAATCAAACCAGCAACCTTGTGGTTTACAGGCCCACACTCAGTCCACTGCACTACGCTAGCCGGGGCCCATCTTTGTTCTTATGTTGAGTTTTTAAGCAGTAATAGGCAAAAGAAAATTCTTTTGCAAAAATAATTTCTAATTGAAAGTCATCTTTAGATACTAGAACTAGTTTTTTAATAAATTGAGACTGATTTGCTATCATAAAAATGACATTAGGAAATGATGAAGCAATATGATATGTGCTATAATGAACAGAGGAGGAATATCCTACCAAACTGGCGAGTCCACCGGAGTTTTGGCATGACGAGCCGTTAGGAGTTAATGATGTTGCAGAGTTGGGGTGGGGCTTGTGCAAAGGAAACATCCATTCGAAGATGTGGATGTAGAAGAGCATGATATGTGCACAACAGTTTATGAATTTTAAAGAAAACTTGAAGATATTAATTGGCACATAATCCAACAACCATATGACATAGGAAGTGAGTTTATTGCTATTATCCTGTTTACATATGGAAAACTGCTGCTCAAAGAACTTGTGACTTGACTTTGGCCACACACGAGGAAGTGGCAGGCTGGGACCTAAAACCATGAGATTGCTATTGTATTGAACATGTTTACTAAACCACAATTTCCTACTCCAGGACTCGAGATGGCTTTAAGAGCACTCTCTGTTTCCCTAGTTTATCTTTGTCCTGGTTACCAGCCAACCATGTAATGGACACTATTAGGTAAGCAATTACACAAACCCAGATGCTTTGTGAATTAAAAACCTGTTGAAAAGTTAACGATGAGTAAAATCCAAAAGGCAGGTATATATCTAGTGTCTCTTCCATTCTAGCAACTTGGGAAGACTGAGTTGGTCATTGCAGTTGTGCTAAGACCCTTCCCCAGAATGAACTCGGTTCACTGCCCATTTCACCTGTTCCAATGTGCTTGGTGATTTGACTGCTTTGTTTCCGTGCTAGTCTCTTGTTCTTTCTTCTAATACCTCTAATTCAGCAGATCTGTTGTATATTCACTTTCCAACTTGAACTTGATGTTCTTCCTTACATTCTGGTACCAGTCCTCTGGCTTCTTCCACATTGACTACCCGCAGCCCGTGGGTAATTGAATGACTATTATACTTTCTGGTAGAGGTGGGTCTTCAAAGATGTTATTTTATAATCAAATTAATAAACAACTCAATAAGCAAAGCACTGAATTTTTTTAGAAGACACAACTATCTGCTTGGCTAGCAGTTTTGAGTCTTTCTTGAGAGATTGCTCCTCCCACTCTCATTTTCTCGCTGTCACCCACAGTAGTGGACTGTGCACAGATCAGCTTGGATTCACAACAGATATCCACCTTGGGGCCAAAATACTCAGCATTTTGTAAACTATCACTGCAAAAAAATTAAAAAGGCAACAAATCAAACAAAATTGCACTTCTGCAAAACTTGATGAGTATTATAGATATTCTGTAAAATGTATCGAGACATAAAATGTATGTAGAAGAAGTTTCCAATGAATAGGAAACTTCTTCTACATAAAAGTTTCCAATGAATAGGAAACTTCTTCTACATAAAAGTTTCCAATGAATAGGAAACTTCTTCTACATAAAATGTATGTAGAAGAAGTTCCCAATGAATAGGAAGAAAAAAAAGCTTCAAGTGTCTGATTACATACACTTACTCCTTCCTCAAAGTTCTTCTTCAGTGGCCAGCCATCTATTCAATGTCTCTTCTTTCCCTTCTCCCCACAGTCTTTCAAACCCCTTCCCTGCCCAGAAATTTCTTAGAAAGAAGTTTCATGTTTTTGCAATGAGGACCCTGGGCACTTGGTGTTCCTGGAGGCTTCTCTCCAAACTAAATTATTGACTTACAGAACAAAACTTTTGGGGTGTGTGGAGTTTCCGTGATGGGCACAGCGATGGGGTTGGCTTCCTAAGAGACAGAATTATGTTTCACATTCTTACACTGACATAGAGAGCCAAACAAATTGTGTCTTTGGATTTTATACCTGCCTTTTGATAATACACAAACTACCTTCATGATATTTGAATTAACTCATACTAGGATTTTATATAAGAATATTCAGATTTAATAATAACAAATCATCCATTGCTTAGCCAATGCAGGAGAATGCACATGGAAATAAAGATTTTGCTGGTGAAAATCCTTTACAATTTCAGAATGCTTTTGCACACAGTAGGGCATTTGGTCCTCAAAGTAACCCAATGAGGCACATAAGGCAGGTGGTATTATATCTATTTCACTGTAGAGAAAGTCGAGGTGTACTAAGGTAATAACAGCAATGTGTAAAGTAGGAAAGCTCCAACCCAGGTACCTGTGGGTGGGATAATCTTGGACAGTCATGAATGCTAATCACCAGGTGTTTCTGGCTTTCTTCCTCCAAGACTTGGTAGACTTGAACTTGTCCACTCCATTTGAAGATAGGCTGTGTGACATGTTTTGGTCAAGGTCACATGGCTGAGAATGATGCCTCTCTTCCGGGAACACATTTTGAGAGCCATCATGGATTCCCTTCATTCCTTACCATCTGCCATGGTCATGGAGGAAGCCTGAGTCCGAACGGAGCCCTCCTTAGTCTCTTCCCCGAGAAGGGCACCAGTAGCAACTCACATTCAACATGTCATTTAGAATTGTTATGACATGTTGTGAGGTTAAGCCACTCTAATTTGGCACTTGCTGATTGCCACAGACTAACCAAGACTATCCTGAGTTATATACTTTTGACTTGCATTCTTTCCCCTTCTCATGAAGAACTCTATACATAGCATAACAAAATAGTTGAATGTCAAGTGGACAACAGATCTACATCACAGAGTCTAGTGTCCTGATGCTGTCATACTGGGTATTACTGGTAGCTCTGGCTAATAAAGAGAATTATAGTCCTCTTTATTCTAAGTAATTCTTGTCTAACATGAAAGAGCAAGAACGTTTACTGTCTACTTCCTGCCAATGGGAAATATAGCATAAAACACAGGAACTGAAGGTCATCTATGAATCACCACTCTGGAGACTTGCATCGAAATATTTGCTGAAGCATTCACAGGCTGCTGCCTGGGTGGTGAAGGGGGCGAGGAGCAAGAGAAGAGTGAAAAAGGTAGTGTTGGCGTGGGAACATGAAAAAAGAGAACAAGATTAATGGGGTAGTTGAGGAAATAGAAGGTAGTTCTCTAGTGGTCCAGACTGTGCTGGGAATGAAATGGCAATCGTTGAAGAGAGTGATAAGATCCCCATAAGGAGATAAAGAGTGATAACAGGACAAGGGTGAGCATGATTGAGGATGACTCTAGAAACTTCACTCATCTCTTCTTTTTGTCTCTTCTCCTAACCAGAGGAAAATAGAGACAATTATAAATCTAATAAAAATTGGCAGTTTCTGAAATGTCTATGCTTGTTATATTTGCATACAGATTCAGCACTGGTTATAAACTGTCTTTCCTATGAATTCTATCAAGACTAGTGAAGATTCCAAGATCAAGTGGGTGGCAGTCACTCCAAATAGAGAAAGCAGCCTCCGAAAGTGTGATGTCAGACTTTATGATGGACTTCTGCCTCCACCATGTTTTTCAAATCCAACTCGGAGCACGGACACATTGAGTGGCCACTTGGCTGTCACATTATCTGAGGAAACAGCTAAAGGCCCACGTGCCTCCCAAGATAGAAAGTGGTTTTCCCTGTTCCCCATTATTCCTACCTTCCACAAAGAAGCTTCTTAACAGAACTGCTCTACACTGAAAATTACAATATCATGGGGTTTTTCTCTGTTACCCTTCTTCAGGAACAGATATGTTTACCCATAGGTAAAGTTAAATACCCAGAAGGGCTTTTTCTAGATCATTGCTCCTCAAACCCTCATGTGTACACAGTCACTCGAGGAACTTATTGAAATGCAGATTCTCAGTCTGTATGTCTCAGATGGAGCTTGAGATTCTGAGTTTCAGTCTCCCAGGGGTGCCGAGGCTGTTGGTTAAGGATAACCTCTTGAGTGGCAAGGTTCCCAGTGAGGACATGGAGCCTCAGACTGGTCCAGTAATGTGCACAGGACCACACCTCAGGAAGCGGGGACACCGTGAGCAGAAGGCAAGTCTGTGTGACTCCACAGCCTGTGTTCTTGGTTGATAATCTAATTCTCCCTCGCAGAAATAGGCACAGACAGGGCATTCATTCTCTGAGAAGAAAGATGTTCGTGTGAAGACATCAGGTTGCTAGCTAAGAAAACAGACCATGTGAGCTACCACTCATTGGGGGCAGTATGTGTCCTAAGCTCAGAAACCTTAACATTGGATGGTTTCAGCCTTACAGAACACACACTGTTTTTAGGGTTTCACTCATAAAATCCCGCCATTGCCCCACTGATGAGAGACAATAAAAGAGAGATTTTGTAACACACGGAATCACCGTTTGGTGCCAACACAGCACAGTCTCCGTGATACAAAGTCACAGCTCAGGAGAACCCAAAGGAGATATTTAATGAGGTTCTTCCTCTGGGGACTGAGATCCTGAGAGTCAGGTGCTCCTTTGGGAGTCTCTTAGAAGAAATGGCTTCTACAGTATATTAGTATATTGACTTTAGGTGAAAGCCCACTTCTGAAAACTCCGTGACTCATTTTTCTTGAATCGCTGCTACTCTGCAGCAGTGGATACTTTAGGCAAAAAACAGAAGCAATCATTAAAGTCACTACAACAGCAACAGGAAAATAATCTCAACTAACCCCAAGCCTAGCGAGGGAAACAGCACCCCAGGGTGGGAAACTTCCTAACATTGGCAGTGGGGGATGGGGGGGAGAGAAACTCAGAAAGAGAATAAAGACCTCCCAAACAAGAGGGCCAGGAAAAATCGAAAATTACTGCTGCTGCCTAACAATGTGCCTAAGGTGCAGCCTTCCGTTCTAGGTCCTTGATTAGTTTGCAAGAGGTTTATCTCCTCAGCAGCTCCAGTATGCTGGTTCCTCGATCCGTCCACAACCGTGTCACGCAGACCTCCACCAGTCCTTGCTGTTCTGTAGCCACATCCCTTTCCATTCCTTTCCATGCCCTTGTTCCTATTCCTCATCAAAAGTAAAAATCTTACTCCTCTTTCTGCAAGGCCCAGCAGAAAACCACGGAGACTTTTCTGATTCCATTTCTCGCCCCTGCCTCCACCTTAGTCCAAGCCATCAACATCTTCCACTGCAGGTCGGATAGATTTTTCCCCTCCATGAGATCCCTTCTGCATAAAGCAATGGAATTTTTTAAATTAAATTAGATCACACCAATCCCCCTTGTCAAAACCCTCCCATGGTCTTCATCCTACTTCTCCCATCACACTCCATGGCATCTCAACACTGGCTGCACAGTGTTGAGTCTCCTGCAGAGCTTTTGCAAAACAGCAAGGCCTGGGCCCCAGATCAGTTGTGTAGGATGTACCACTCGCCTGGTGACCTTAGTGCGCCCAAGTTCACAGAGCCTCTATTCTACATGGTCTGGCCTGTGCCCCCTCCGGGCTCATAGCACTTGTTCCTCCTGCTCTTCGCCTTGCTCTCTCCACATCCTCATTTAGTGTCAGCCCAAATGTCACTCCCTGGGAAGGCCATCTCTAAAGAACACCCTTCCCGGACCTTCTGTTACAACACCCTGTAGCAGCACTTTTCTCTGCTTGAATTTACCTTGTTAACTTATGCTGTCATCTGTACTGTCCTACCTGAAAATCAGCTCCGATGGCAGAGTAACCTAGTGCTTCATTCACTGAGCCTGGCCTAGCGTGGACAATGCATCAGTCAGCCTCTGCGGACAGCATTCAGTGAACTCTCCAGGCAGAATGAATCACTTCCTCCTCTGTATCCTCCAAGCACTTTCGAGTTTTCCTCGCTTATCCAGTTGCATCTTGCCTGTTTCCTACTAGACTGTGAGCTACTCGAGAATGGGAGCTATGTCTTACTCATCTTTCCACTTCTGTTCCCTTGCAATGTCCTAAAGACGTGATGGATGCTTAATGAAATGAGATATTACCTTTCACTATTAAAATCAGAAATCTATGAGCTGTGGGATGCCAAGGACGGTACAGTCCACCCTGGCTCACTGGTGACCTCAGCAAGTATTTAAAAATGAGTCCCCAGATATCTGGAGGTAAATTTTTAACATAGGCATCATTTAGAATTGCTGGAACATGGCATTAATAAAAAGCAGATGACTCTTAGTCAAGTTTACTATTGACTCTTAGTTGTCTACAGAAAATGTAGCCCTTTGGCACCCACACTCCAGGCTGACCGCGAACTCTGCCTTGCCTTAGGTATACCACTATTTATGAAACGTGCAAAAATTTCAATGCGTGGCAACCGTTCTCTTCTGTCAAAGCCACAGGCAATTAAGAGCTGAATGAAGCCCAAGGTAGAGGAGTCCTCTCGGCTGTGCTTTAGTAAACAATTGCATGTTCATCTGAACCTGAGACTTGCTAATCCACAATGAAGTCAATTGCCTATTTGCTAGAAGCCTGCAGACATTTTTATCATGAAGACGAGAGGAGGCCCAACCGTACAAGAACAGAATAATATTATTTGGTATATTACATTTAAAGAAACAGCCCAGAGTTATTTTATGTGGGTGCGATTGCATTTATTTTATTGGTTTTTATTATTAGAAAAGTAATACAATGCTTGTTGTCATAAGGCAAACAACAGGAAGGTATAAAAAAAAATTAGCAACCTGTTTCTTAACCTTCTAGTGTAACTCCAGTATTTCAAGACAACCTACAAAGTCTGGCACAAATAATGCCCTTTTTTATTACAAAATCAAAAGCATATAATTCTATAACATACCAATATCACACTCAAGTGCACCATATGACCTTTTAGGTGAAATGCTCAAATTAAAACTGTAAATTATTACACCCATATTATTACCCCACCAACCACCCTCAAGCAGGAGTTACTTTTCCTAGACACTGTATGTTAATTTGCAACTTGGTGTATGTACTCTGTACTTTTTTCTGTGCTTTTAGAAATTAGATTAGATAGATAAATAGATAGGATATGGAGACACACACACACACACACACACATATATATATATATATATATCATGTTTTTATAAAATTGGAACATCCTATATAGTTTTCTATAAAAGTCGCTTTCTGTCAACAGAAAGAATAGAATATATATTCTTCCCTCTGGATGATGATAGACAGATACATAAACTCACTCTTTCAAATTTATATATTCATTCATTCATTCATCCATCATATATTTATTATGACTGCCTACAAATATCTGCCTCAGACACTCAGGTGAAAAAAAAAACAGACTAAATTCTTGCATTTATGGAATTTGCATTCTAATGTGAGACAGACAATAAGTGCATAAGCAAATAAAAGGACAGCACGTCACCTGGTATCAAGGGTTGTGGAGAACAAAGAGCTGGAGAATCGGGAGAGGCGAATGCGGGGCAAGGCTTGCTGCTTTTCCCAAATGGTCAGGGCAGGCCTGCGAGCCAAGGACTGGAGGGAGTGGGTGAGCGAGACACGCGCCTGTCTGTGCCAAGGCCTTTCCAGACAGGGAGGACAGCAAGCACAACACCACTGCCAAAAATGTCCTAATGCAAATGTTGTTATGTACTAATGCTTCTTGAATTATTGATCAAACACACCCACACATAAAACTCAGCACACCCCAGATCACTTTTAGAGCAACTGACATTTCTATCAGCAATATACAAGAATGCCCCTTTGACCACAAATTGATCAGCACTGGATAGGATCACTCCTGTCCATTTTTGCCAAACTGGTGTTTAATTCCCATTTCTCTGGTTATTGGTGATATTAGGCAACTTTTCATGTGTCCTGGGACAATACAGAATCTCAGTTTGAGGGCTTGAAAACAGTTAACACTGATATTACCTAACCCTGGTTCTCTGGCACAGAGCAGAAAAGCACCACCCATGTCGCTAATGATCCCCACAATAAGTCTGGTTAATATCTGTCACCATCATCGTCACAAAAAAGTTTTTTTCTTGTAATAAGGACTTTTTTATTAAATTGATTGGGGTGGCCTTAAAAAAATTATATAGGTTTCAAGTGTACAGTTCTATGACACATCTGTATATTGTATTGTGTGCCCAACATCCAGAGTCAAGTCTTCCCCCACCACTCTATACATATTTGACCATCTTTACTCTACTACCCTCCACCCCCCTTCCCTCTGGTAACCACTGTCCTGTCGCCTGTGTGTATGAGTGTTTGTTGAAAATAGTATGAGGCTCCTCAAAAAATAGAATCGAGTTAACATATGATCTAGCAACTGGTCATGTGTGTATCTACCTGAAAAATTTGAAAACATTTTTTTGCAAAGATATGCACCCTTATGTCATCGCAGCATTATTCATGGTGGCCAAGACAAGGAGACAACCAAAGTGCCCTCTGATAGGTGAATGGATAAAGGAAATGTGGTACATATATACAATGAAATACTACTCGGCCATAAAAAAAAAGATGAAATACTGTCATTCGGGACAGCGTGGACGGACCTTGACAATATCATATTAAGCAAAAGAAGTCAGACAGAAAAAGTTAAGAACCATATGGTTTCGATCATACATGGGATATAAAACTGAAAGCAACAAATGAACAGACAAGAAAAACAAAAACTGATGAGGACTTTTAAGATCTCTTCGAGCAACTGTCAAATACATGATGCCGTACTATTAACTATAGTCATCATTCTATGCATTACATCCCCAGGACTTACTGTACAACTGAAAGTTTACACCTTTTGGCCTCCTTCACCCACTTTGCCCACCTTCCACGTGCTGCCTCTGGCAGCCACCAACCTGTTCTCTGTATCCACAAGCTTATTATTTTGTTTGCTTGTCTTTAATCCCACACATAAATGAGATCATATGGTATTTGCCTTTCTCTATTGACTTATTTTACTTAATAACACAATGCCCTCGTGATCCATCCACGCTGTCACAAATGGCAGGATTTTATTCTTCATTGACGGCTGAACAGTATGCCATTGCAGATATACACCACATCTTTCTTCATTCATCCACTGATGACACTTTGGTGGTTTGCCCATCTTGGTTACTGGAAATAATGCTGCTGTGAACAGCATGGGGTGCAGACACATGTTTGAATTTGTGTTTGTGTTTCTTTTGGATTAATACCCAGAAGTGGAATTGCTGGATCTTAACAGCAGTTTATACAAGACATGTTTTTGACTTAGTGTTTTCGCTTTAAAATTAGTTCAGGAAGTCCCACCATGGCAAGTGTGGTTTCTGGAACCCGCCCGAGGTTTTGCACGCTATACTGTCACAGAGGCTCTAATAAGCTGCATGCAAGAACAATTGCGTTTCTTAGTAAATATTATACTGATTTGAAATGTACATGCAAAAACAACTATGATCAATACTATTCAAATGTTTAATCTATTTGTGCCCAAGGACTCAATGGGACTTATCTTAAAATGATACCAGTGCTTTCAATTTAGAGGGCTCGCTATGACCCTATGTTGTGCTAATTGGATTTACCTGATTTAATACTCATGATAACCTCATGGCATAGGCACTAGCATTTTAATTTTACAGATGTTAAATTTGTGGTTTTGAGAAATTAATTGCATTGCCCAGGTTTCCAGAGCTAGCATGTTTAAGGTCAGAATTTTGAATCCCAATGGTCCGACTACACAGTTTTAGCCACTATAAATATTATCTTGCTAGGTACTAAGTTGGGCAGCATATTTTAACGATTGAGGTACTTAGAAAACAGCAGTGACTACAGCTGTCATGGGCATGAGAATGCTTTGAAAAATTATTCTTTGAAAAATTATTGTTTAAAAAAAAGCATGTGGAGCATGGATATTGGGAATCTAAAAACTTGCAACATTCAGCACATGGGTCAGTAGACAAGTCGGAATTTAGCATCAGGGAAATAAAAAATAAGAGAATGTAGTATCAAAATAAAGGTCCATCGTTTAAATTTAATAAAATTAGCCTTAGCAAAAATTTTCCAATCACTCTTCTTTTTCCAGCATACAGTGAAAAGGTCACTACAGTTTAGGCTAGCACATTTAGCATAGAAAAAAAACGGACAAGTCAAGTACTAAGTGGCTAGAACTAGGATACAGGTGACACCTGGTCCCCAGAATGAAAGCAGCCCAGTCACTGAAAGTACAGCTGCAGACCAGAGACTTGTTCAACACTGACTGTTACACATCCACTCAGTCTCCTCACGTTTCACTCCACCCCATGACAAAAACAACACACACACACGCACACACACACACACCCCAGAGGAATTAATCTCAGCATGGAGAGCAACTCAAATGGCATGAATTATTGAAAAGAAGAAAGAAGGAAAAGTATTGATTCCTCTGCTGTATGCCTCCCAATTCATCTGGACCTCCCTCAGAATGTCTCCAAGCCCCTGGGAAATAAATACGCCATGCTTTCTTGACTTCCAATACAGATCTTGCTCAGGTTTATCTAACAAATGTAATTGAGGCAGAATAGTAAGAAGCTAGAAAAGTTGCGGGGGTGGGGGACAAGTGGAATGGGGAAACTGAGACAGATGGCTGATTCAAACTGGCCTTCTCCAGCATCCTGACCCACATGCCTCCTTCTCCTGGCAGGACCACCCCCTCAGGCATAAAAACAATGAAGTCCTGGTCCACACTGAATAATCTTAGGAACAAAGCCTCAGGTCTGTTGCCCACAAACACAGAGTGTTGGTCAGTGTGTGTCAGCTCCAGGCCCAGGAAAGCAGCGAAACCAGACAAAGTGATGTCGTGGCTGACCTCAGGACCAGATGCAATGACCAATGACCCCCTGCTCTAGTGCTGCCCAATCAGTAGAGACCATGACCCTGAAAGGACACACATGGAAAGCTGATGAATATTCTGTAGAGATTCTTCCCTGAGACTTCCCCTACAATTCCTGCCTTTAGAAAACAGATAAAAACCCCTAAAATAAAGGACCCAGTGGATCTTCTCTCTCTCTCTCTCTCTCCCTCTCCCTCTGTACCCCTCTCTCTGGAGCACACCCACGCCTCTTCCCCCTTCTTTCCTAAGGTGCATTTCTTTGCTCTCTTTCTCCACGGGCCCTTTTTCTACTGCAGTAACTCATTTGCTGAGTCCCGCTGGCTCACTTCTTCTGCCTCTGTGCCTTTCTTTCCAAAGTGCCAAAGCAGCTCCACTTACGCTCACTCCTGTTGCTATGATGTTGCTCTTCTATCTTCAGCCCTGCCTTTGTTTCACTGCCCCCAACTTCCTCAAAATCACCTGAACTTGTGTTGTGAAATCCTTCCTGCGTGAAGTCAAGAACTGAGGGCCTACATCGCTGCCAACATAAGCACCACACTCCCTTTCTTAGAGACTAACGTCTGACTCCGAGCTGACTTCTTGGTCAGCCTTGGGTCAGGGAATCTGAGCCATTTTCCAAAAAGTAAAAATGAACTTTCCCATGTTGAACTAGCAGCTGTTCATTCTGTCTCCAAAGCTTTACAGCTCCGTGGCCTTAAGCATGTTGTTTATGTTCTCCGTGACTCAATTTTTCACTTATAAAGTGGGCAAACTATCTCTTAGGCTACTTCTTAGTATTATGTGAAATAACCAACATAAGGCATTTAACACAGTGGCTGGCACATAATACGTCCTCAATAAGAGTTGTTTATTATTATTATTTTGGCTATTGTCATTTTTGTTATATATTGTTGCAGTATTGATAGAGCTGAGTTCCTGAACCTGGAATTTCAGTCCAGCCTGTGCACCGACTTACCCAGACAGGACTTAATTTTGTTCATCAGGTTGGTGATTGATGCTTGTTTGCTAACACTGAAATTGTTGGCAAAGGCAGGGAGGAGGGCTGGCAGAGAAGCTGCACTAATTATGGGAGGTGCAAATTCAACATGCAGCACACTCGTAAGACATAATGAGCCTCTCAGAGGTGAAACAGGAGGTTTGTTACATTCATTAGAATTAGATGCTGCCATTGCCCTGCGTCCCAAATGTGAATGATTTCTTGAGAAACAAAGAAAGCAACCCACCCACCTCTGCATGACAGCAAAAGAATCCCCTTCCTCTGGCTGGTAAGCGGGGAACTAGGACACAAAGGTAATTTGGCCAAAATAAAGTTGATTAGATATGTGCTGCTATCTGTTCTCAAACGCCACGGGGAGCAACAGAAGAGTGTGATGAAGGAACAATGGCCTTCATCAAGGAGAACCTGTAGCATAGCTTCAGTGGGTAATGAGGGGATTGGCAGGGGGTTAGCTGTGCCTCTATCAGCTTAAAGCACGGCAAGCAGAAACTGTGGTAGGAATTAGCACAATTTTTGGTGCTCGCCTTTAAGGAACACTGTGCATTATCCTGAACAGGTTCAAATGAATTGCATTTAGGGGTTTTAGAATCTAAAACAAATTAAATGATGCTGAGAGAACACATCTACTCCTTTAATTTAGCAATTAAGTCATTGAACAAATTGTTCAACAGTGCCACCTATAGGCAAAAATGTGCTCCTTTAACGGAGTGCTGGGAAGTGTGCTGGGAGGGTCACCACGGCTCAATAATAATAAACTTATTATTATAATTTACCAAGGGCTCTCAGATCACACTAGAGTTTTAATCCTAACTCAGACTCGTTTAACTGCACGCACTTGGGCAAGTTTCTCAGCCTTTCTGAGTTACTCAGTAATTGCTTTTGTATCTCCAATGACAGGAAACTCATTTAAATGGAAACAAGCTATCCCCTCTTTGGATGCTGATGTGCTAAGATGTTCCTTATAGAGACATCTTGATGTGATTTTATTCAATAGTTCAATTTTTCCCTCTCGGGGATATTCAAAATAAGCTCATCCTCTCATCCATATAGTTCTTAGAATACTGGAAGACAGATATTGGGTTCCTTTTTAATCTTCCCTTCTCTGGGCTGGTTGTTACTATTTAGTTGCCCTTAGAACAATCTTATACAGAATAAAAATGAACACAAGTTGCTAACATCAGTGGTGGGCTCATTTCCTACAAGCATGTTTTTAGAATTTTCTGAGGTATTTCTTTTATTTAATTCCTTTTGTTTGCTAAAAACCATATCTCAGGAGAGTGGATTGCTTCAGATCACACAATTACTGTTACCTTTTTAAACAAAATTGGACTGTAATCACATGCCCTGAGGCAAGATCCTTTTGAAATTGGATGAAATCAACATCTTCCCAAGCTCATGTGAGCACATGACCCTAAACAGGGAGTTAAACACTCCTGACGTCTCCTCCTTCCATCCTTGCTCTCAGGTCCTCAGTAACTGTACCTGAACCTCAAGCGTAAACTCCTATTTTAAAAGGAATTAAAGAGATGGGGTCCAAATTCTATCCTCTTTCTCTAAGTCTTATGTGCAATCTTCCTTGGAAAATATCCCAACTCCACAAACTCCAATGAAAGGAGCAAGTCCCTCGGTATGGCTGGTAAAGCGAACAATGCTGCCGTTGTGTTTTCACACTAGCACATGGAATTTACTGCTCAAAAGTCAGGAAGCTACTGTGTGATTTTCAGTCTGCTGAGTTCTTCAGCCTAGCATCCTGTGGAGACTTACAACCTGGCCACAGGCATGCAGCAAGCAGCTACCTCCTGGGCCTGGCTTCCAGGAAGAGGAAGCACTTTTCAACACAAGGAAGAAGAAAACATCCTTGTCCGGTGAGAAGACAGAAAGCTCGGGGTCAAGAAGGCAGATGTGCAAATCTCAAGTTTTCAGAGGAGAGCAGGAAAGACTGCCTCTTGAGCTATCCGTTTCAGCTCTGTGAAGGCCCTGGCCACACATCATCACTATGCAGCTACCGCGTTGCAGGCATTGATTTTTGCGAGGAGGTACAGGGAACAGGCAAACACTGAATTTTCATTAGCTCCTTAGGGAGAGGGAGCCTCCTCCCAAACCCAACTGTCCTGAACATATGAAGAGACAATTTATATAAGCTGACTCGATGGAACTTACCAGCAATAGCAATAAAGCATTTCTAGGTGAGTTGCTAATTTGCACTAGAGCATATCAGTGTAAAAGAGCTACCCATTCAAAGTACTTGCCTTTCCTTTCCTCAAAACTTTAATGGGAAAATGATCTGTTGTTTTTTTTTCTCTTTTGTCTGTTTTAGACAAAAGGGCACCATGAGAGCTGGAGGGTTAAGAGATAATGCAGGACTAACATGCCTGTAAGAATGAGAGGTGACTACCTTAGAAATCCTGTCCTTGTCATTGGAACCATCTCAGGTACTCAGACACCTAAGTAAGCTTTGGGAAGTATCCTGGGTGATGGAGAACCAGACTGTGGCACTATTCCTCTCCCTTTACTCTCCTTATAAAACTCCCTGCTTCCTGAGGTCACAAATGCTCTCTAACTCACCATAGCATCTCTGTGTTGTATGGGGTTTTGCTGTTGTTTTGTTTTGTTTTGTTTTGTTTTGCTTTGTTTTTGCCCTGGAGACACTAAAGATAAGTATTTCTGTACCATGTAAATTTTATGTAAACCCTGATCATTATAATTTTTCCCAAACTGAGATTTTGTCAATAGCACAAAATAAGACAATACTTTATAGAAAGACATTACATTGTGAAACTTGTTAAAATTCAACAAAATGGGTGATTCCGAAATTCCTAATATAATCGAATTCAAATGTGGAGAATGTGAAGATACAGTGAGCAGAAAAATTACCATAGAGATCCTACCTTCAACATTTCATATGACTGAAGCAATAAAAATGACATCAAATTCAAAATGTTTCTAGTTCTTAGGATATGTACTCTTTAAGATACTGAAAAACTACAAATATTATCCTGGGTATACTGGCATATAACATCTCAAAATTTCATATTTTTGTTAAGACTTTGGCATAGGAATTACGTTTGAAAACGACTTGTAACTCAATACTGCATGATTTTAGGAAGTTTTAATTGATGCTAATGATAAACAAGTTTGGATAGTTGAGACTAGAAAGACTTTAGGGCAATGACTCGTTCTTTTTTATCTTCAAATCCACTGTACCTAGCCAAGGAGCTGTCTCATAACAGGGCCTTGACGGTATATATTTTGTCAGCTGTCAACTTCTGCCTGTGAAAGAATTTTGTATGAATCAGTGATGATCTGACCTTAGGTAGCAACTGGTAGCAAAGTTTTCCTTACAGGGGCAGATGGGCAATTTTAGGCTCACAGGACCTAGGATCTCCATGGTAACTACTGACCTCTACCCTGAGGCCAAAGCAGCCCTAGACAACGGGAAACAAATGGGTATGTCTGTATTGATACCACTTTCGGCACAAAAACAGGTAGAGAGCTGGACCTGGCCTGAGCCATCATTCTCCACAGTAACCCCATTCCCTGACGGAGGGCGTACCATGGGCCAAGTGTTCGGCGCACATCACCTTCCTCAGAAAACACTGCAAAGTAGACATCATCGCTTCTGTTTTATACCTAAAGAAACAGTGATGTAAGTTATTAAAATGTCTTATTTGAAAGGCTAAGGCTTGTGCAGAGAAGAGTTCAAGTCCAGGCCTGGATGGCCAGCCACAGAAGCTGTGCGCTCCTCAGACTCAATAGAGGGGGAGGGAGAAGCCAGTGTCATGAGAAAGAGTCATGTGTATCTTTTTGTTTTTCTTTTTTTAAAAAATTAAATTTACTGAAGTGGCATTGAGTAATGAGATTGTACAGGTGCCGGGTGTTCAGTCCTGTGAGACATGGTTGTACATTGCACTGTGTGCCCGCCCCCCAGAGTCTGGCGTGGCCACTATGGAAAACAATACGGAGGGTCCTCCAAAAATTAAGAATAGAGTTACCATGTGACCTACAACACCTCTGCTGAGTATCTACCCCCCAAAACTTGAAAATATTTATTCGCAGATATATATGTCATGTGTATTTTATAACAATGACCCTGTGTGACTAAATAAGCTTAGCTTCTATTCCAAAAAGAAAAAAAAATATTGGATGGTTGAAAAGAAAAATAAACCTAATGTCAGAACAAGCTGATAGAAACCAAATCAGAGGATCTGCTGCTCTGCTAAACTTGTGCGCCCTGAAACCAGTCCTGTGCATCTACGGGTATTTCCTTCGACCTACTATCCTCTACATCTGTATTGGCTAATAGGTATTTCTTCTCCCCCTATCTTAAAGCAGCCCTAACAAGGCAATAATAGTACAGGCTGACCATTAGGATCACTGACATACAGCTACATTTTCAACGATCCTTTTCCCAACACTGCTTCCGTTTAAATCAACTTTACTGAGCTACAACATAAGAAGTAAAATGCGCCCATTTTAAGTGTAGGAGTCAACACATTTAGATAAATATAGGCAGTCCCATTAAACACTACTACAGTCAGAACACAGACTGTCTCCAGCATCTCAAAGAGGTCGCTCATGTCCCTTTAAAGTCATCCCCACCCTCAGATCCAGGCAACCGCTGATCTACTTCCTCTCGCCACAGGTTCATTGTATTCCTTTTTGAATCTCCCCCGCAGAAGTGGACAGCATGCATTCTTTTGCATCTGGCTTCTTCCACTCGGCATAATGTTGGGTTCCCCTGCACACACCGTACTCATTACACACCAGTTATTGGACTTTGCCTCGACGGCAGTCTCTCCAGGATTCCTGTTCTATTTTCCAGTAACTGCAGTTGCCCTCGACTCTATCATATTTTGTTTCTTCCAGCCAAAAAGACAGCAGATTTTCTTTCAAAGACTTACCACCCCACGTGTGCAGACTGGGGTCTCTCCCCAGACTGGAAACAATTAAAGTGGAAAACTCAAGAGGGTCAACCACGCCCCCTCCCCTCGACCAAACAAAATCTGTCTGCTTTTCATCATTCTTTCTAGTGCCTTCAGGTAGATGTCGTATAAAATATTATATTAACATAGTAGGCCCTGGCTGGCGTAGCTCAGTGGATTGAGCTCGGGCTGCAAATCAAAGTATTGCAGGTTCGATTCCCAGCCAGGGCACATGCCTGGGTTGCAGGCCACAGCCCCCAGCAACTGCACACTGATGTTCCTCTCTCTCTCTCCCCCTCCCTTCCCTCTCTAAAAATAAATAAATAAATCTTAAAAAAACCCATAATAGATATTATATATAATCTATTATGTATAATAGATATATACAGGGGTGGGCCAAAGTAGGTTTACTGTTGTTCATGTGGAAAATAATACAGTAATTAATAAATAACACTACAAGAATAAACTCTGTTTTAGGTACCCACAACTGTAAACATCCTTTTGCCACCCCCTGGACGTGTATTCCAGACTGCATATTTCTCTGAGGCTGGGTCACCATGAGGGGACCACTGGAAGTGGGACCCACATTTCTGTTTAAGGATCAGTTTACCACCCCTTGAGATGCCTCAGGCATATCTGATGAAAACTGGTTCCCCTCAGTACGTCCTTTGGCTTACAACAAGTCCTAAAGGTGCCTGGAGCAGGCCTACAAACAACGGTGCCAGCCGCCTTTGTCATGTGATTTTCAGGAGGCCTCACCGCTGCCACTGCCTGTCAGGTCGCCCCTCCCTGAGCTCCACGCAGAAGCAGAGAGGCCGCTTCTCCAGCTTGGACTTGAAGTCTAAAGTAGCTCCATTCCTGTCTCGAGTCTCACAAAGAATCGCATTAAATATTTTGTCAGCTTCCAGCAGCATCTCTTTGCACAGATCTCATCTTTATTTCTAAAATATGATAATCAAGTATTAAGAGTTCAGTGGCTGAGCAATGTAAAACATGTCTTCACTCTAATAAAAAGGATAATAATAAAAACTATAATTAACTGAATTCTGTGCTAGGACTTATTTCATAGGGTTAGAGAGTAATAGTTCAGAACTTAATCTCTGAAGCTAGATTTTGGCAAATTGTTATTATATTTTTTTCCATTACCATTTAGTCCCCTTAGCCCCCCACCCTCTGCAGTCACCGAACTGTTGTCCATGTCCATGAGTCCTTTTTCCTTTTTGACCCATCCTTCCACCCCCTAACCTCCCCTCACCAATAGCTGTTACCTGTGGTTTAGGTTAATACTCTTACTTTGAGTAAGTCCTTTAATCTCTTTGTGCTTCACTTTCCCATTTGAAAAAAAAATGGGGGGAGAAAAAATAACCAACTTTATAGCATGTTATGAGGGTTTAATGAGTTACAATACTCAATGTACTTAGAGCTGTGCCTGGTACGTAGCAATAATTCAATAAATAACAGCTATTACTGTAATTGTTACTGACAGAACAATCCCTTGGGACAGATTTTCTTTTTTTTTCCCCCATTTTATAAATGAGAAAACGAAGACAATGAAAATTGAAATGACTCGTCTGAGTTCACCCAGCTTTGCAGAAACAACACGAGAATTCTGAGTCAGGCGTGCTGGCTCCGGAGACCACAGGTTTAACTCGTTTCTTGTTTTCAATGCAGCCCAAGTAGCTGCCTGGAGAACAAACATCTGTTGTTCTCCCAGACCGCCCCAGGGCCCCAAAGTTCGAATTTTATTAACTGATAAGGACGGATGCTGGAAAAGTGGGGGTGAGTGGGAGATTTTATCTGGCTCTTGCTCAGCCAACCAAAATTGTCTTGTAACTCCTATGATTAATTGGACTACAAATCTACTCTATCTTTTAAAGATTTAAGGGTTGTTCTAATTCTTCAGCTTTTTCGTTTTTTGTGTGCTTGTTTATAGCTCAGAAAGGACATCAGGGCTTATTTCACACAAATAAGTAGATAAATGCTGCCTGGGCATCTTGCAATGTAATATGACATCGTTTTCACAATAGCATTGCTCAGGTACTGAACTCTATCCTTATTCGATCATCATAATTTAGAAACATCTCTCTCTACAGTTACATGTCACACATGAGAACAAGTAAACATTAAATTTATCTACAACTTTAAACAGGGGTAAAAATAGAAATACATTTTTATTCATTTTGCTGCCACAAAATTTATCCTTTTATTGAAATATTCAAGCTCCTCTCATATTATAGAATAATAACAATGTATAATAGCAAAGGACATGGAAGGTGAGTAATTCTGTGTCCCATCAAATTTTGCAGAGAAATCCTTTTTGTAATGTCATAGGCATTGATCATCCTGCCATTATTCTAGATTAGTCTATTGTTAGAAAGCATAGCTTTTTAAAAATTTCTTTCTACATTGAGCTAAAAGTTCCCTTCTATAACTGTCTCTCATTAGCTGTACGTCTAGCCGCAAGAAAACATAAAGAATGAGTCTCCCTTTCATCTTATAGCTATTTAAATATTTAAACACAATTATCCTTTCTATCCAAACCTTCTTGGATTAATATTCTATATATGAACTTATTTTCAGACCTTTCTTAACACACAGTAACTCTTGTACCTAGGAATCTGTGCTCATCTACTTCGTTTTTTAAAGGTTGTGATTAGAACTTAACGCACTACAATGCACATAATTAGACAAGTGCAGAATTCACTGGACCAATCACCTCTCTGGATCTGAAAACTCTACTTGCATTAATGCAGTTGCTGATAGCGTTTTGACGGGTTTTTTGTTTTGTTTTATTTTCTTTTGTTTTACTTTGACCACTAGTCTTGCTGGCTCACAGAGTATTACAACACTAATGTTCCCTAATTGCTTTAAATATTCTTTTAAATAGTATATCAATGTATACAAATGCACTACTGTTTTCTAGGAGCAAATCTATATTTAAAGCAATATACGCTTACATTACACATATACTTATATGCCAGTTACAGGAACTTCTGCTACCAGTAAACACTGAATGACAGATACCTAGTCTAGTTTAGTTCTGCCACACAACAGTGTGTGTGGCACTTTTCTATCCGGCTCTGCTAGTACAGATGTCAGTATCTCAGATCCTGTTTCTGTGTGCCTTTGTTCCAGAGAGAATGTTCCCATACAGGTGAGAAATGAGTTATGTTTGTCCTTTTGTCCACATTCTGCCACAGCAGCTCTATTACAGAAGCTGACCACTTGCCTTCAACAGAAGACAGTACCAAGCTAATTAACCGAATTGCACCAAAGGAACTTTTAGTTGGGTATTGTCCTGAACAGCCAGGAGATGGGGTGAGCTTATTCTCGGAACCTTAGACAAAGTGGAGGAGGATGGTTGAAGCATCGGCTTATTGGCTCAGCACAGAGTTTAATCATTTTTTCCAGGCTCCTATCTCCATTATGCATGCTTAATTTTACTGTCTACAGTTCCCTAAAGTGACCTTGGTGTACTGGGTCAAGATTCTTGAATTGTGACCTTCCTACTGCTACCTGCACCCCCTCGGTCCCCTCCCACCCCCCCCCCCCCACACACACATACTCATATATTTCCCATTGCATCAGCTCATAGGCTGGTCCCTGACTTTTCTCTTGTTATATGCTTTATCTAAAACATTTCACCATCTGTTCTATCTATTCCCCTGGCCCTGCTTACCATGTCCCACTCTTTTTGGCAAGAATCACATAACAACTGCAGCCTGAGTTTCTTATAATCTGTGGGAGTTTGTTCTCTAGAAGAAAGGCAGCTGGAAGATGTTCTTAGGAGAAATAGTGCAAATAAAGGGCTCCATGTCCCTCTTGCCTATAAGAAAGGGCAAAGGAAGCACTCACAGTGGAATGAGGGAGTGAGCCATCTTAATTGTCCTATCAGTATAACTGGTACCACATCAGGGACACCACAGTGCTGGGTATATCACAGTCATGACTGGGAAACCAGATCATTAGGAAAATAATAAAGCGGAAGCTAGAAAAATTCACCTGCTAATTGCATTTGCCAGTCTGCACTCAAGGGAAGAGCTTGGGACAGGGTACTATCAACTAGCAATTGAACAGCTAGTCCATTTAATAATTATCTTACATCCCACATGATTATGCAGACCTGGTGTGGCCACAGGAAACACATGCTAAATTATTTCTTGTGTCTTAAAAATTGATATTATAATAAAAACTCTGGATGCTTTACAACTAGAAATGCTTTGCACTGATGATGGGGGTATCAAAGGTATTTGGAAGATTATCTTCTAATACATGAAAGAGGAACTGAACTTTGTACATTCCGTCCTAAAAGTAGAAAACCAGAGACCAGAAGACACCAAGAGAAAAATTTTGATTCAGTATAAGGAGTTACTTTGTAAAACAGAACAGCTTTTCAGTGGGGATATTCTGGAGAGATTTTAAAAAGAGTTGGCATAATACCCTTTAGGTCCTTCCATACTGTAGCAAATGCTAAGATTTCATTCTTTTCTATGGCCATGTAATATTCCACTGTATACATGTACTACAGTTTATGCATCCACTAGTCTATTGATGGGCACTTGTGTTGCTTCCATACCGTGGCTATTGTAAATAATGCAGCAAGAAACATAAAAATGCATTTTCTCAAATTAGTGGTTTGGGTATCTTCAAATATATACCCAGAAGTGGAATCACTAGACAGAGAAAAACAAATACCATATGGTTTCATTTAGATTCAGAATCTAAAAAACGAAACAAATGAATGAACAAAGTAGAAACAGACTCACTGATACAGAGAACAGACTGAGGGTTGCCAGAGGGAATGGGGTTGGGGAGTTGGGTGAAAAAGGTGAAGGGTTTCAGAAGTACAAATTGGTAGTTACAAAACAGTCATGGGGATGTAAGGACCGCATAGGGAATGTAGTCAATAATATTGTAATAATAATGTATGGTGCGAGGTGAGTACTAGAAATATCAGAGGGAACACACTGATTGTCTAACCCCTATGCTATACACCTGAAACTAATATGAAATAACATTGAATGCAAGCTGTATTTAAAAATAAAATTTTAAAAAGAGAGGAAGATGATCATTGGACTTGAGCGATAACCCATAAGGTAACATGTTTTTAAGGTTCTCTTATTTGTGACTCTATAAAATTTCATAATGGGGAGAGAGAATTAGGGGCACTGTACTGTTAGCTGAAGTGTGGTTTGGACCACCAATATCGCAATCACCGTGGGCAATTATTTAAAAGGCAGATCTCTAATGTGACTTCCAGCCAAGATGGAGGAATAAATTAATATGCTTTTCTTCCTTATAGAACCAAAAGAAAGACAACAACAAATTTAAAAACAATGAGCAACCAGAACTGCCAGAAAATTGAACTGTATGGAAGTCCAACAAACATGGAGTTAAAGAAAAAATATTCATTCAGACTGGTAGGAGGGGCAAAGAGGACACACAGCAAGATGGTGGCAGGTTGGGTAGGCAAGGCAGCTGCTGGTGGACCTGGTGGTCCCGCATTCTCATGCAGGTGAGGAGGGAGGAACAACTGGGGACAGAGACAGATCGTGCAACCCAGGGTTCCAGTGCCAGAAAAGCAAGTTCAAAACCTCTTGCTGTAAAAATCTGTGGGGGTTGCAGGGGCAGCAGAAACTCCCAGCATCATAGGAAAGTTCACTGGAGAGACCCATGGGGTCCTAGAATGTACACAAGCGCACCTACCTGAGACTCAGCACCAGAAGGGCCCAGTTTGCATGTGGGTAGCAGGGGAAGTAACTGAAAGCTGGCTGAGAGCTGAGCAAGTGGCATTGTTCCCTCTCAGACCCCTCCCCCACATACAGCACCACAATGTCGAGACACGGGTTCCTCCATCCTGTCAAATACCTAAGGCCCTGCTCCTTACAATGTAACAGCTGCACCAGGACAAAGAAATATGGCCCAAATGAAAGAACAGAACAAAACTCCAGAAAAAACAACCAAGCAACAAGGAGATAGCAAACCTATCAGATGCAGAGTTCAAACACTAGTAATCAGGATGCATACAGGAGTGATTGAGTATGGACACAAAATAGAAGTGAAGGCTATGCAAAGTGAAATAAAGAAAAATATACAGGGAAACAACAGTGAAG